>NW_027397087.1:14490327-15079694 GCF_003265705.2 Callorhinus ursinus | reverse complement strand
TCTTTCTTTCTTTCTTTCTTTCCTTCCTTCCTTCCTTCCTTCCTTCCTTCCTTCCTTCCTTCCTTCCTTCCTTCCTTTCTTTCATAGAGAGAAAACGGGAGTGGGGAGGGTCAGAGGGAGAGGGAGAGAGAATCTTAAGCAGGCTCCACATCCAGCACAGAGCCTAATGCAGCTTGATCTCATGACCCTGAGACATGACCTGAGCTGAAATCAACAGTCAGACATTTGATGGACTGAGCCATCTAGGCACTCCTAGAAGACTCAGTTTCTATCACTTCAATATTTGGAGGTCAGACTATGTCAGACAGCTCTTACATAACACTTCTGATCTCTCTGTCTCACTAATATGGGGCAACCCACACCATGCAGACTCCCTCCAGCTTCATGCAGATGTGGTGGCACAGCCCCTCCCTCAAGACAGTCCCAGGGCTGCTTCATGCATCTCTCACCTCCTGCACACACTTTCTTCCCAGGAAAGCCCGCCCTAAGCATGTGCTTAGAGGAATGAGAGTTATTGCCTTGTGGGGCAAAACTTAATGAATCTATGCTCCTTCCTTTCCTTTCCTGGACACAGTTCTGAGAAGCATTTCATCGTGCTCTGTGTCCACTTGCTAACACATCCTGTCATGACTCTCCCTCTTTCCCTGTACTGCTGTGGTAGGCAGCCTCTACATGCCCCCTGGGTTCCTGCCTCATAGTATTCACACCCTCGGGTAATCCTCTCTCCTTGATTATGGGCTGGACCTCGTGATTATTCTATTTTTTTAAAAGATTTTATTTATTTATTCATGAGAGACAGAGAGAGACAGAGAGAGAGAGAAGCAGAGGGAGAAGCAGTCTCCCCGCTGAGCAGGGAGCCCGATGCGGGACTTGATCCCAGGACCCTGGGATCATGACCTGATCCGAAGGCAGACGCTTAACCATCTGAGCCACCCAGGCGCCCGACCTTGTGATTATTCTAAAAACAGAATATGGCAATGGTGATAGAATGTCACTTCTGAGATTGGATTGTAAAAAGACTCTGACTTCCATCTTGTTTGCCCGCTTTTGCTCTCTCTCTCCCTCTGGGGGTTTGGTTCTGGAGAAAGCAACAGGTCATGTTGTGAGCCCTGTGGAGAGGCTCATATGGCAAAGAACAGATGTCATCGACCAATAGCCAGTGAGGACGTGAAGGGTGCAAACACCCACCTGAGTGAAGTTGGAGCAGATCCTCCCCCAGTCCACCCCCAAGGGACCTTCATTGCACCTTGTCGCACCACTGCCCCAGCAGACACCTTGTTGCAGCTCTACAGGGGACTCTGCCTGAGAGGTGCTGGGCTCAGCTGCTCCTGGGTTCCTGATCCACAGAAACTGTGCGTTAATGAATGTGTTACAATGGAGCATCTGTAACACAACAATAGATAACAAATGCATCCTACACCCTACATCACCCCTCTCTTTCACTTCTGTTCCCTGGGCTCACATTCCCCAGTAAAGTGCTCACAAATAGGATTTTGTATCACATGGCTTTTTGGGGAACTTTGACTAAGACATATCTTCTTCATGTTCTCTGGTATTTATTTACTCATTCTCTCTGTGATGTGCAAGCCTCCCCTTTATTTATTTAGCCTAGAATAAGGTAAATCCTTTTGATTTGCTCACTCCCCTTTTTTTTCAGCTCAGGATAATTTTCCTCAGTGGTATTTTTGGTTGTTATTTCTGTACCAGGTTTTCTCATTTCTCTCTTGGGAACGCTAACAAGTTTTTGGCGTCCATCTCCCTTTCCTGTCGTCCCTGCTCGTTATCTTCTCTCTCATCTCTCTCTCTGAAAAATTTTTTCCTTTGCATTCTGAAGTAGGTTCTCATGTTGGTTTTTCACATTTCTGATTCAGTTTTCAACTAAGTTATTTCCATTACCAATTCCAAACAATAGTGACTTCTCGAATTGATGAAGATACCTTTTATGAAAAACCCTTAGATATTTTTAATTAAATTTTATATTGCCCTTTGGCTGATAAATCTATTTTTGAGATACAGAAGATTCTGGCAATAGCCTAGAACCCTGGGGGACTCAGGAGAGGGACAAATCAGTGCAGGACCAGGGGCGTGGTTATGACTTGAGGACAATGTAAAGAGAGTGAAGCGGGGGCATGTGTATTACCTTGCTTTAGTAACAAACCCAACTACATTATAATCAGCCTACATGTTTCCCATGAAAAGTGCCAGCTATACAATACCTTGAGCTCATGTCTTCCCCTGAGGCTGCACATTGCCTTTCTCTGATTTCTTACCTCCTTCAAAGCTACACTTAATATTCACTTGAATTAGGTTTCATCTATATCAGAATATTTAGGGTGGGACCACACTACCATGATTTGTTCCAGGAATGGCCTTGGCAGTAAGCAAGCAGCGTCTTTATTTCACAGCTGGGAAAAACTGGTTCACAGAGAAGTTAAATAATTTACCCAAGATCAGAAATCTGGGGGAAGAGCAGAGAACTTTATAACATTCTTCTATTTTCAGAAATTCTTCATTTTAACAATCGCACTCTTTTGAAATCAGGTAGTTATGAAATTTTTTTTTTTTAATTTAAATTAGGTCTTACCTTTGGTGAAATTCTCAAAATTTGTCTTCAGTACATACAGTCTTCTATTTCTGTGGTCTTTTTCTCCTTCCCTCTTCTTTCCATTTCTGCTTATCTGTAATGTTTCAGCCAAGGATCCCTTATCAAAACCTGGTCTTAGCAAAGGAGCTGAATCTATACCCTCATACAAGAAAGGTATTTATTAATGTTTAAGATATTCTCCCTATGAATTACAAATAAATGAATCTTGTGGAATTTGGGGGACTCGAAAAGTTAGAATGGAGAGTGGAGGAACTGAGGTAAGAGTAGGGAAAGAAGTGTGGAAAATTTTCTTTTCTCGGCCCATATAGCTCACCATCTAAGTTCTACTTACTTCTCCTGTTGTCAGAATGTGACTTGCAGTGACTAGCAGGATGTCCTGGGCAGAGTACATCAGGAATATTATCTTGCTTGCTCAGCTTACACACACACACACACACACACACACACATATATATATGACTACTTAATTATTATTTTTCTTTTTAGTTCAACACAGGGCTTGAGCTCACAACCTTGAGATCAAGACTTGAGCTGAGATCAAGAGTTGGATGCTTAACCAACTGAGCCACCCAGGTGCCCCCAAAGACTTTATTTTTGACAGCAGTTTTAGGTTCATAGCAAAATTGAATGGAAAGTCCAGAGAGTTCCCATGTATCTCCTAACCCCCACCTCTCCCCATAGCTTTCCTTACTACCAATATCCTGTACTGAAGTGGGATATTTGTTATGATTGATGAGCCTACATTGACCAAATAATAATCCGCATAATAATCCTCCAAAGTCCATAGGTTATATAAGGGTTCACTCTTGGTGTTGTACATTCTCTGGGACTGGACAAATGTATAATGACATGTATCCATCATTATAGTATCACACAGAATAGTTTCACTGCCCTAAAATTCCTCTGTGCTCCACCTATTCATGTCTCCTTCCTCTCTAAACTCTGGAAACCAGTGATCTTTTTACTGTCTCCGTAGTTTTGCCTTTTCCAGAATGCCATATAGTTGGAATCAGATAAAATATAGCCTTGTCAGATTGACCTCTTTAACTTGGTGTAACATTGAAGATTTCTCCATGTCTTTCAATGGCTTGATAGCTTATTTCTTTTTAGTGATAAATAATAGTCCATTGTCTGGATGTATCCATTCACCTACTGAAGGACATTTGGTTGCTTCCAAGTTTTGGCCATCATGAATAAAATTGCTGTAAACATTCATGTGCAGGTTTTTGTATGGAGTAAGTTTCCAAGTGGAGCATGATTGTTGGACTATATGGTAAGAGTATGTTTAATTTTTTTAAATTTATTTTATTATGTTATGTTAATCACCATACATCATTAGTTTTTGATGTAGTGTTCCATGATTCATTGTTTGCATATAACACCCAGTGCTCCATTCAATACGTGCTCTCTTTAATACCCATCACCAGGCTAACCCATCCACACATCCCCCTCCCCTCTAGAACCCTCAGTTTGTTTCTCAGAGTCCAAGAGTATTTTTAATTTTGTAAGGAACTGCCAAAACGTCTTCCAAAGTGGCCGTACCATTTTACATTCCTACCGGCAATGAATGAGAGTTCTTGTTGCTCCACATCCTTACCAGCATTTGGTGTTGTCAGTGTTTTGGCCAGTCTCAGAGGTGGGTGGTCCTATCTTGTTGTTTTGACTTGCAATTCCCTGATGACAAATGATGTTTAGCATCTTTTCATATGCTTATTTGCCATCTGTGTATCTTCTTTGGTGAGATGTTTTAAATTTTTAAATCTGTTTGTACGTTTTCTTACTGTGAAACTTTAAGAGTCCTTTGTAACAATCTTTTATCAGATAGGTCATTTGCAAATATTTTCTCCAGTTTGTGGCTTGTCTTCTCATTCTCTTGGGGCTAACACTTCTCTACAGGTATTTTCCACTTTTTGAA
Organism: Callorhinus ursinus; assembly: GCF_003265705.2. Classification (NCBI taxonomy): domain Eukaryota; kingdom Metazoa; phylum Chordata; class Mammalia; order Carnivora; family Otariidae; genus Callorhinus; species Callorhinus ursinus. The sequence goes on along the minus strand of NW_027397087.1, from coordinate 15,075,174 downwards.
AGTTTGCATTACCCCACTTCACTTTTATGAAAGACCTACATTAGTACCTGCTTTCACTAACTGAAAGAAATCTTAGGATTTTTGCCTTTTTTTTAAAGATTTATTCATTTATTTTAGAGAGAGCACAAGGGATGAGGGGAGGGGCAGAAGGAGAGAATCTTCAAGCAGACGCCTCCCCACCTGCCTCTGAGCATGGAGCCAATCTTGGCACTTGATCCCACTACCCATGAGATCCTGACCTGAGCTGAAACTGAGTTGGTTTCGGGCTGAGCCACCCAGACGCCCCTTAGGATTTTCGCTTTTATGAAAAAAGGTGAAAAGCAAAAACAGTGTTCAGCGTTTGCTTTGCTATGAGCCATTACAGAGGCAGCACACCCCCAGCATTGACAGTGGTACTGCCAAGCTCCTTCCCCGGGAACTATACCCAGCATCTCAGCATCAAGCTGCCATAGCTTTGACATGTGTCTGTGAGCATCTGTGCTTTATCTCAATTTATTCTGTGCATCTGCTAGCAAGATGTGTCCTGAAATATCAGAAAAGCCTAAGAAGAAGTTATTTTTTGGGTCTGGGAACAGTCAAATTTTTTTTCTGTATAAGTTAATGGTGATTGCTTCTTTGTTTTACATCATTTCAGCTTTGGAGAAGTTTCATAGGAATGCTCTACTTTCGGATAAGGAGGGCAACGTGTATATGAAAAAAGTAGTTTCTTTTTCATGTTCATTTACTTACTTGTTTCTGAGAAGCAGCCAACAGAGCTGAAGTGAAAAGAAAAGAACATTATGTTCTGGTAACCATGGAGGGGAGGTCCTAAAAAAGGACAGTTAGTTTTTGTTTTCAGCTGGTAGGTTGCATATATCTCATCACTAGAAGCTGTACGGAGATTAAGTAATGGAGTACTGAGGTTTACCTAGAGATTTCTTCTATATTCTTTGGAGCTTTAGGGCCTTGTTGCTCTTGGAAGTTACAGATCCCAAATCTGTGTCAATGTATCATATTGGGTGCAGGATCAGCCCTGTATAAATAAAACTGATAGGTCCCAATAAAACTAATTAGGTCCTCCAGTGTATAGTGATCTCATTGTGGTTCTAATTTGCATTTCTTTGATAACTAATGATATTGAACATATTTTCATGTGCTATTTATATAATCTTTTGTGAAATGTATTTTTTTAATTTTTTAAAAAATATTTTATTTATTTGACAGAGACAGCGAGAGAGGGAACACAAGCAGGGGGAGTGAGAGGGAGAAGCAGGCTCCCCATTGAGCAGGGAGCCTGATGTGGGGCTCGATCCCAGGACCCCAGGATCATGACCTGAGCCAAAGGCAGACGCCTAACAATTGAGCCACCCAGGCGCCCCTTATCCTTTAGTTTAAACCCTTGTACATTTAACACAACCATGAGCTTAGGAAGACTCTGAAAGGTAGAAAAAAGAAGATGGGCTGCCTAGGACCTCAGGCCTTAAGGAAGAATAAGGTGGTGAGTTTCTGGGTTTCCCTATAGCCTCTCCTATATCTTGAACCAGGAGCTGCAGAAATCTCCAACCCAGATGGCCAACAGGTGCAGACACAAACAGCTCCCAACCTTCCCCTGGCAAGTAGGTAACAAATAACTCTGTTCTCCCTTGCCAAAGTTTGGGAAAAGGATGGCCTAACAACAAAATATTTTAGGCAATACCAGCCCTACTCCATCCAAACACCAATGGAGAAACCACACCCCTCTCCCCTATCCCACAAAAACAAACTATGTGCTCCAGGCCCCCAGTGGGTATCAGCAGGGCCGAGTGGGAAGCTGATCTTCCATTTCCTGCCCAGTGGAAGCACATGGTACTCTGATTTCTATGCCAGGGTAGTGTCTACAGAGTCCAGTGGTCAACTGAGTCTCCATGGCCACCCAGAAGCCACAAGAAATAAGGAGGCAGTGCCAGTCACCACTAGGTTGAAAGGGAGAGGTAGACACATCCACACTTATCGTTGGGGATTTCAATACCCCATTCTCAGCAATTGATAAAATTAATGAACAGAAAACTCTTTGGCTGTTCTTAGTCCTTTGTATTTTCCCTAAAAATTTTGAATCAGTTTTTCAATTTTTGAATAAAACTCTACTGGAATTTTAATTGGGATTATGTTTATAGGTTGTACATTTCTAGGCCAATTTAAGAAGCATTGACTTACCAATGTGGAGTCTTTCAAGATATAAACTGATACCTTCCCATTTATTTAGGTCTTTATTTTAGTAATGTTTTATAATTTTAGTGTACAGATCCTACACATATTTTATTAAGTTCATTCCTATGTATTTCATATTTTGATAGTATTTTAAATGATTTATTTAACAAAAAATGTCTTTATTTGGCCTTGGAAGATATTTTTGCTGGATATAGACTTAGGGGCTGACAATTTTTTGTTTGTTTCAGTACTCTAAAGATATTATTCCAGATTTTTCTTGCCTTCATTGTTTCTGATAAGAGGTCAATATTCACTGTGTCATTGTTCCCTGGTACATGATGTGTCATTTTTGTACCTCCTTTTAAGATTTTCTCTTAAGGGGTGCTTGTGTGGCTCAGTCATTTAAAGGTCTGCCTTCAGCTCAGGTCATGATCCCAGGGTCTTGGGATTGAGCCCCACATCGGGCTCCCTGCTCTGTGGGGAGCCTACTTCTCCCTCTCTCTCTCTGCCCCTTCCCCTGCTCGTGCTTTCTCTCTGTCAAATAAATAAATAGAACCTTTTAAAAAAAATTAAAAAAAGATTTTCTCTTCATCTTTGCTTTTCAGTAGTATCAGCATAGTTTTCTTCATATCTGTTCTTCTTCTTGGGATTTCCTGATTACCTTCAATCAGTAAATATAACTTTCTCCAAAGTAGGAAAATCTGTGGTCACTATTATTCAAAAATTTTTCTGGTCTCTTCTCTCTTTCCTCCCCTTGCATAACTTCAAATACACGCCTGTTAGATGTTGATAAGGTAAATCCTTTAGGCTCTGTTAATTTTCTTTCCAGCCTTTTCCCCTGTGATCTTTACACTGGATAAATTTCTATTGATTAATATTCAAGTTTCTTGACTCTTTTCTCTATCATCTCAATTCTATTGTTAAGTTCAGTTCATCTAGTTTTTGCTTTTTTTTTTTTGGTTCTTTTTTATAATTTCTGTTTCTCTGCCTTTTCATTATGGGCATGTTTCCCTTTACTTCACTGATCAGAATTATAATACCTACTTTAAAAATTCTTGTCTGCTAATTCCAACATCTAGAACATCTCAGGGCTTATCTCTATTGACTGTCTTTTTTCCTGAAAATTGCTTGCATTTTTCTGTTTCTTTGCATGTTGAATATTTTGGATTGCATCTTGGACATTGTGAATTTTAAGTTGTGAAGACTTTCAATTTTATTGTATTTCTCCAGAGAGATTTGTGGTTTTGTTTGGTTTAACAGGCAATTAATTTTGCTGTACTCAAACTATGGACTCTGTCTCTTGAGCAGTAATTCAAATTGTAGCTCAGTTCTTACATCCTTAACTGGATTGGTTGCAATCTGCCCACCTATGCAAATTCAAGGGTTAGGCAGATATTTGGGATGAGTATATACACAAAATGTGTAGCTCCCTATCTCTGTGTACTCCTTTTGGGATTCCACTCTCATTTTTAGCAACTGAGTTGCTCCAAACTTTGTATTCTGTTTCTTTAATCCTGACAGACTGTGACTTTTCTCTTAAAGGTTTAGTCACCCTGCACAATGCTGGTTGCAGTCTGTCTTTAGACTTGAAGTTGTAAGAAATAGGGTATACACCCTGTGCCATTTCCTTCCTTTAGGTGTCATTTTCCCTCCAGAACCTGCTTTTGTTCACAGTCCAGTCTTCCAGATAATTTTGTTGTTATTGTTTGTTTTGTTTTCATGTTTTTTTCTCCAGAGTTTATTGTTATGGTAGAAGAGTCCAGTAAGGGGTTATTCAGCCAAACTAAAGGTACAGTACCCAATGGCATTGTTTAAAAAATTTTTTAATCCATTTTACAATATTTTTTTGTTTGCAAGTAGAATTATAATGTTCTTTTTGTATAATGACCTGTGCCTTGTGTCCTTACTGAATTTACTTTACAGTTGTAGTCACTTATTTATAGATTCTTAGTATATTTTATATACATGATCACTTTGTCTATGGCCATGGTACTTCTCTCTCTCTCCAGTCTGTATGTCTTTCATTTCTTTTTTGTACCTAATAACATTGGTTCCAACTCCCAGCACAACACTGAACACAAGTGGTGAGATCAACTACCCCCCCTTGTTCCTTATCTAGAGGTAATGGCATTTGGTCTTTCACCATTAAAGGTGATGTTAGTGTAGTTTTTTTCATAGACCCCTTTTATCAGGACATTCCCTTATATTCCTAGTTTGCTGAAAGCTTTTATAATAATTTGGTGTTTAATTTTGTTAAATGTTTTTTCTGTATCTCTTGAGACAAGCAGATGGGTGTTCTCTTTTAATCTATTAATATGGAGATTTACATTGATTTTTTTTAAAAGTTATATTTATTTATTTTAGAGAGAGAGAGAAGGAGAGTGGGGTAGGAGCACCGGGAGAGAAACTCAAGCAGACTCCATGCTGAGCACAGAGCCCAATGCAGTGCTTTATCTCATGACCCTGAGGTCATGACCTGAGTCGAAATCAAGAGTTGGATGCTCAACTGACTGAGCCACCCAGGTGCCCCGCATTGATTTTTGAATGTCAAACCAACTTTACATTCTTGGGATAAACTCCACTTGTTCATAATACATTTTCCCTTCTATATATTGCTTGGTTCAATTTGCTAAAATTTTGTTGAAGATTATTGCCCCCACAACTCTAAAGAATATTGACCTGTCCTTTATTTTCTTGTAATGTTTTTATTTGGTTTTGGTATCAGGACAATGATGAGTTTATAAAATGAATTAGGATGTGTTTGCTCCTCTTTTTTTTCTGAATGAGTTTTTGTAGGATTGTTAATATTTCTTTCATAAATGTCTGATAAACTATACCAGTGAAGCTATTTGTACGTGGTGTTTTCCTTGTAGGAATATTGTTAATTATGAATTTAATTTCTTTAGTAGCTATAAAGTCTCTTTAAGTTTTCTATTACTTACATATCAGTTTCATAATTTATGCCTTTCAAGAAATTTTTCCACTTCATTTATGTTGCCAAATTCATTGGCATGAATTTATTCATGATTACCTTTTAATGTCTGTAGGATTTTTTTTTTAAGATTTTATTTATTTACTAGAGAGAGACACAGCCAGAGAGGGAACACAAGCAGGGGGAGTGGGAGAGGGAGAAGCAGCCCCCCCCGCCAAGCAGGGAGCCCGATGTGGGGCTCGATCCCAGGACCCTGGGATCAGGACCCAAGCCCAAGGCAGACGCTTAATGACTGAGCTACCCAGGCGCCCCTGTCTGTAGGATTTTTAATAATGTCCCCTCTTTTATTCCTGATAGCAGTAATTTGTGTCTTCTTTCTTTTTATCTTGAAGAGTGCTGAATTTATATTATCCATAACAGGCTTTTAGGAATGTTGAAAATATTGGACTACACCCTGGGAAGGAGGTGTCACCTTGGGCTGTGTGCTTCCCTGTGGCCAAGGTAATGTTCAGTTAAGGCTGTGGCTATGCACTGTTAGCAGTTAACGTTCCCAGCAACTGGAGGATGGGTGCATAGGCTCGGAAGAGGAGATCTTGACATAGAATAGCATTATCCACTTTGGAAGAGAAAACACACTTTTTTTTTAAATTTTAATTTTTTTAAAGTAATCTCTGCACCTAGCATGGGGCTTGAAGTCAAAACTCTAATATCAAGAGTTGCATACTCTGCTGACTGAGCTAGCCAGGCACCCTGAGAAAAGACATTTTGAATGTAAGATAAAGTTTGAGCAAAAGCAGGTGTTAAATAGCAAGAGATTTACAGAGCCAATCTGAAATTTAGTGAGGGCCAAGGGGAGAGAGTAGATGTGGAAAGGGCCCAAACAATGCCTACTAACTATGTCTATCCTGGAAGCAGTGATAAGTCGGCTAACTAATGATAATCAACTTTGCTTTCTAATGCTGGTTATTTTGTGCTGATGGGCACCTAGACTGATGAAAATGGATATTTATTTTTACTCAGTAAATATGAAGAAAACCTTTCAAGCATAGGTCTCTGGTTAAAAATTAACGAAAGGAGGGGTGCCTGGGCAGCTCATTTGGTTAGGCATCTGCCTTCGGCTCCGGTCGTAGCCCCGGGATCCTGGGATCAAGTCCTGCATCAGGCTCCCTGCTTAGCAGGGAGCTGCTTCACCCCCTCCACCCCACTTGTGTTCTCTCTCGCTATCTCTGTCGCTATCTCTGTCTCTCCCTCTCAAATAAATAAATAAAATCTTTTCAAAATATTAATGAAAGGAGACTTTGGGGGTAAAAAGTTGGAGGTTAGTGGTCTGAAGCATCAGATGAAAACATTCTAGTTTAAAATCAACAACAGGAACCTCTAGGTTCCTGATCAAGAGAGTAATTCTAAAGTATTCTCAAATCATAAGTTAAGAGCTACAGATTTAACTCTGGAAATGTAAATTTGTTATTGCAGATTATAAACAGGTTTTATTTTGATTTTTTAAAATTTTTATTTTTTCTTTCCAAATTTTTATTTAAATTCCAGTTAGTTAATATACAGCATATGTATTAGTTTCAGGTGTAGAATTTAGTGATTCAACACTTACAACACCAGTGCTCATCACAAGTGCCCTCCTTAATCCCCATCACCTATTTAACCCATCCCCTACCACCTTGCCTCCCTGGACCCTCAATTTGTTCTCTATAGTTAGGAGTCTGTTTCTTGGTTTGCCTCTCTTTTTTTCCCCTGATGTTCATTTGTTTTGTTTCTTAAATTCCATGCATGAGTGAAATCATACGGTATTTGTCTTTCTCTGACTGACTTATTTCGCTTAGCATAATACTCTTTAGCTCCATCACATCATTGCAAATAGCAAGATTTCATTCTTTTCAATGGCTGAGTAATATTCCATTGTATTTATATACACCACATCTTTATCCATTCATCAGTTAACAGGCATTGGGCTCTTTCCGTAACTTAGCTATTGTTGATAATGCTGCTATAAACATTGGAGACAGGTTTTAAATAATTGTCTTCTCTTAAAAGAATGAAAAACATTTGCAAAGCTTTCTTTTATTGATGTCATTTGAATATCCACGTGCAGTTATAATATTTATCATTCACAAATCATCCAGAAGTGAATACAATTACATGAGTGTAGTTTCTTAGTCATTCCCAAAATTCTGACTACAAATGGAGGTTTGCAGGTCTTTTTTCTCCTGGTATTTGCCAGAAGCAGAGTCTTGTTTCTAGTATCTAGAGGGTATCCCTTCTTTCCTATTTAGTTACTCAAAATTTCTACCCTTCTTGTTATCAGAATCGGTTCCCAAGAATATATCTGAAACTCAAAGGACAAATGCTGGTTAACAACAGGGTTATCCTTTCCAGGTCGATTTGCATGTTTATTAGGAATCAAAACTCTAAACTATAGGGAAATTCAATTTTAATTACCTGGTAAATATAATTTCTTACAGGCGCTCACCAGTCTAAACCCCCAGTCTCTCCAAAACAACCCTCTGCATCTCCTTTGCCTACTGGCTACTCCAGCTCAGCTGAGCTGTCTTTAGAACTTCCACATGTAACAAGCATCAAACTCACCATCTTCTTCCTTCCACATTCCCAATTTCTCTCCTCCTCCAGGCCCATTTCTGGTCATCCCCCATCCAACCAGTTTCAAGTCTCACTGTCATCTTGGGCTTCACCTCTCCATTGCTTTTCATATCCAGTCATTTACCCAGCCGTGATGCTTCTACCATGAAATCACACAGTAATTTTTCTATTCTGTTTCATGTGTGCTGCCACATCCCTGGAGCTCACCCTCATCACTAAGACCCAGAGGCTGCATTAGCTTCCTGACCTCCTTTCTTAAAAAGGTTTCTGTTCTTCCGTCCTTCCAGCATAGTGACAGAGAATTAATTTTCTAAATCATGTCACTCCCATGTTCTATATTCTTTAATGGGGTATATTTCCTTAAGTCCTCAGTCTTCTGGCTCCACTTCCTAATCTCGTCTTTCACTCTTCTTCCCATTTATAGGCCACCTGGTTTTGTCCATTTTCTAAACAGGTGGTATACTTCCCTGTCTTTGGCCCTCCCTGTACGAGAGTTCCTCTTCTCATGGGAGAGAAGGGCTCTGCTACTCACCTGTAAAAGATTGTCACAAGTTTTCAACCTTTCCCTCATCTCTTCTTTCCTCCATGGCCTCTCTGGCGTAGAGTTCTCACTTTCTCCTCTGAACATCTAGATCTCCACTTCTCTACCTACTTAGTATTTAAGCATGTTGGTTCCATTTTCACAGTGTACAGGTTAAAAATATTGTATTAGACATATCTATGACCCTGTGTCACCCTTCAACTGAAGGAGAATCCCAGGCTGACCTTTTCTTTTGTGGAACACATGGGAGAAGCTGAGAGAAGGGAGAAGTAACTCTACCCAACCAAAGGGCTTGTGGACAGGGAGGTAGGCTGAAGAATCCCAGGAGAGAGTGGAGGGAGGAGAGGAAGAGAACCAGGGTGAGGGTAGGTGAAGTGGTTGATCTGAGAGATTTGGAGAAAGAGAAAAGAGGAGTTGAGGGAAGGATTTCTACAGCAGAGAAAGTCTTGCCATGTGTGGTGTGGCACAATTTTCCCTTTACACCTCCTCAAGAGAACTTCAGTAAGGATTTACATAACTTTTTATTGAAGATTGCGTCAGATGTTTTCTCATTAAGTCAGGTTCTGTTTCTTGTGTGTGTATGTGTGTGTTATGGACTGAATATTTGTGTACCCTCAGAATTCATATGTTGAAGTCCTAACCCCCAGTGTGATGGTATTTTGAGATTGGATCTTTGGGAAGTAATTAGGGTTAGATGACATCATGAGGATGTGGCACCCATGATGGGATTAGTGGCTATAAGAAGAAGAAGAGAGAGAGATTGTTTGCTCTCTGCCATATGAGGATGCAGAGAGAAGGTCACCATCTGTAAGCCAGGGATATGGCCCTTACCAGTGGAGGGGAGCGGAATATGCCACCCCGAAATGTGTCATTTTGGCATATTATTTTAAATTAAATTTCCCTAAAAAACAGTTGGTACAAGGACACTCTGATCTTCCTTAGTCCCCTTGAAAGCAGAAAATAAATCTCCCATGTGAAAGGTACCCTCCCTGAACCAGGAGGGTACAAGTCATCCCTTACCACCAGAAATAAGGAAGTTAGGGTCAAAATTGTGTAAACAAACTTTGTTGCTTCTTCACTTACTACCCCAAGTCCAAACTTCTTTGTTGTCAATTCTTCACAAATTTATTATTTCTCTAAAAGATGTATCACTTCTTTGAGTTTCATATTTTTTATGTAGCTCCTGTACATACAAAACTAAATTTTTTTTCCTGTTAATCTATCTCACGTGAATTTAATTTTTAGGCCAGCCAAAGAACCTAGAAGGGAAGAAAGGAAAGTTTTCTGCCCCTACACCAGGAACTGAATAGGCTAGCACTTTAAAAATTTATTTATTTAGTTTTAAATTCTAGTATAATTAACATATGGTGTTGTATTAGTTTCAAGTGTACAATATAGTGATTCAACACTTCTATGCATTACTCAGTGGTGATCAGGATAAGCATACTCTTGTTCCCCTTCACCAGTGTTACCCATTCCCCCACCCACTTCTCTTTTGGCAACCATCAGTTTGTTCTCTTAAGAGTCTGGTGTGTTTGCTTGTTTGTTTGTTGGTCTCTTTTTTTCTTTGTTCATTTGTTTCTTAAATTCCACATGTGAGTGAAATCATATGGTATTTGTCTTTCTCTGATTGACTTATTTCAATTAGCATTATATCCTCCAGATCCATCCATGTTGTTGCAAATGGCAAGATTTCATTCCTTTTTTATAGCTGAGTAATATTCCATTGTGTTTGTGTACATATTTATATATATGTATAATATATATTTATATATGTATACATATTGATATATGTATAAGATACCACATCTTCTTTATCCACTCATCTATCAGTGGATACTGGGCTGCTTCCATAATTCGGCTATTGTAAATAATGCTGCACTAAACATAGGGGAGCATGTATCTTTTTGAATTAATGTTTTTGTTTTCTTTAGATAAATACTCAGTAGAAGAATTACTGGATTATATGGTAATTCTATTTTAAACTTTTTGAGGGACCTCCATACTGTTTTCCACAGTGGCTGCTTAGGCTAGCACTTTGATCTTGGACTTGCCAGCCTTCAAAACTGTGAGAAATAAATGTCTATTATCTAAGCCACCCAGTCTATGGTATTTTGTTGTGGCAGCTTGAACAAATAAAATGTGACACTATGTTGAGATTGGCTTTCGGGTTCAGAGAAGAAGGGCTAGCTAATTCTTGTGTGTGTGTGCACTCATGCACACACGTGCACACACACACACACACACCCATCTAGTTTATAAGTTTTTTTGGCCAGTATCTTTTACTTCTCATTATTCCATGCAATACCAAGCAGTACTGTGGATGAGTATAAGAAACCCAGCTGCTAACCTGTTTATCTTTGGTATTCCTGGACCTTTGTGTCTCTCTTCACCCAATTCCAATAGACTTGTCATAGTCGCCGGTGGGTATCCCAATGAGGTGGACGTGTTCCAGGCACTATGCAAAGAGATCCATTAGGATTTTGGAAGAAGATAAAATGGGAGAAAATGGGATATCATGATTTATAGTAAATATATATTTTGTCATTCAAGTTACCAAAATATATTTCTCACATATATTTGGTCTTTGTGCACAGTTCCTCGCTCATAGCTTCCACAACTCTTGGAATTTCCTGAGTGATGAGAGGAATGGGAGCATCATTTTTTATAATACTTAAAGCTTCAGAGCCAAAAAGGTAAATGGGTGTTTTGTTGTTCATAACAGGTCCCTTTCCACCACAGCTGGGTTTATGTTAATGAGATGACTTTTGGAAATCACCTATGGATAGGGGCTGGTTGCCAGTAGAATCAACCATGAATAGAGGGGTAGAAATACTAGTCCCAACCCCTGATTCCTGAGGGAGAAGAAATGGGCTGGAGGTTGAATCAATCACTAATGGCCAATGAATTAATCAATCATGCCTATGTAATGAATCTTCCATAAAAACACAAAAAAATGGAGGGAATTTGGAGAGCTTCCAGGTTGGTGAACATGTTTGGATTTAGGGAGAGTGGTGCACCCCGAAATAGCATAGAAGCTCCACCCCCTGTCCCCTGCATCTCTTCCATCTGGCTGTTCCCAATTATCTGTTTTGATAATAAACCTGTCATCTAGTAAGTAGAATGTTTCTCTGAGTTGTGAGCTACTCTAGCAGATTAATTAGACCCAAGAAGGGTGATGGAATGTCTGATTTATAGCTGTTAGGTCAGAAGTACAGGTGACAACTTGGACTTGTGATTGGCACCTAAAGGGGAGGGGGCAGTCTTATAGGAGTGAGCCCTTAACCTGTAACCCAAGGAGGGGAATCTCCAGTCTGTAGTCGGTTGGCCAGAAGCACAGATAACAAAGTGGGTGTGTGACTGGCATCTCAAGTGGAGGGCACCTCATGAGACTGAGTCCTTAGCCCTTGGAATATGATGCTATCTCTGGTAGATAGTGTCGGAAGTGAGTTGAATTATGGGACACCTAGCTGGTGTCCAAGAACTGCTCCTTGGTGTTGTGAGGAAACCCCCACCCCCACATACCTTGGAAATTGTGCATAGAACCCCTTTACACATATATGCACACACACAAAATCATCCTATAAATTTTTAATCTTTTGTATGTTATATAAAGTACACGCAAAGTAGAACTGGCATAAAATAGAAACTGCTTGGCAATTATAGCACTAGAATTGTAAATTTGCTTAGAGAGGGTAAAGTTAAGGATTTCTATACCTGGATATACTTCGGGGAGCTGGTCACTTTAGAAATACAGATTTCTAGGCTGCATCTCAGACCTACTGAATCAGCATGGTGTAAGTATTCGGGACAGGAATCTGAATTTTGACAAGCTCCTTAGTTCATCTTGAAGCAACCCACCCAGGGCTCTGCTTTCCACTGAAATTTAACCCCCTCGTTTTCTTGAAGAGGAAACTGAGGCCTCCCGAAGTAAAGCGAATTGCCAAGAACACAGCAGATTAGGAGTGAAGCCCAGACCAGGACCCACATTTGTCTTCTAATCCAATGCTTGTCCCATCCCTATTTCTGCAGTTGACGTTCAAGCTACAGGCATCGTTTTTTAGAGTTTCCCAGGCTCTCCTTTCTCCCATTCTATCACTCTGGACACTTCCCAGGGATTGATTATCTGTGGAAAGTTATATAATATGATGTCACTAATATCGTTGCTAGCAGAAAATCATGTAGAAATAGAGAAATTTCCTGCTGCAGCATGTTATGTAGCACAAATGGCTTGATTTCCAGCTGGAACTCACAGGAGGCAAATTTTCAGCTAAGTCATGTCAATTGTGATTGAAAAATACAAAAGCATTCGAGCTTTTGTAGATGTAAGAAACACAAATGAAGGATGTCTAGCATAGGTGAGTGGATATATGGCAATTCCCGGCAACAGAAACAGAGAATTTAGGGGAAGGAACGGGTTTAGGGAGTTCGCTGTTATATCAGTTATCTATTTCTGTGGAATGAATTAGCTCAAAATTTAGTGGCTGCAAACACCACACATTTATTATCTCAGTTTCTGTGGGTCTCTGTGTGCACTGCTCAGCTCTGTGCCTTGGGCTCCAGATCTCTTGCAGCTGCAATCAAGTTGTTGGCTGGGGTTGTGGTCTCAGTGGAAGGCTTCCAGGCTCACCTGTGGTTGTTAGCAGAAGTGGGTTCATCCAGGACTATTGTACTGAGGGCCTTGGGTCTTCACTGGCTGTTGGGCTCTCTTGGTTCCTTGCCACAGAGCCTCTCCATAGGACAGCTCAGAACACAGCAGCTGGCTTCCAGCAACATGACCCAGCAGGAGAGCAAGAAAGGGCAAGCAAGATGAAATCCAAGTCTTTCTGTAACTTAATATCACAAGTGACATCTCAACACCTCTGCCACCCTCTAGCTGCTAAAAGTGAGTCACTAGGTCCAGCCCACACTCAAGGGGAGGAGATTACCCAAGGGCATGAGTACCAAGAGGTGGAGATCTTTGGGGATGATCTTGGAGGCTGCGGCCCAGCCTGGGGGGAGGATGAGGTGGGGACACCCAGCAGGAACTTGGGCAGCTAAATTTGAAGCTCTAGGGAGATATTTGGACTGGAGATACAGATCTGGGAGTTAGTAGAATTTTATGAGAAGGAGGTGAAATCATGGGAATAGATAAAGTCAGCCAGGAAGAACATTTTTTCTTAAGGTATCCAGTATTTACTAGTATCCACTAATTACTAACTTCTTAGAGAAAATTCAGATTGAAAGTAAAAACAAAAACCTGTAGGAAAAAATAAATGTCACTAAGCAAAGCTACCTGTCATTCCTAACTTGATTCAGACCTTGAGATTGACCATGAAAATTTGGGTTAGGGCATGTGGCATTTTCTGGTATGATTAGAATATTATTAAGATCCTGAGAAAAGCTAGCTGTCCACAGAAATTCCTTCAAATAGGTGACTAATTGAAACCTGAACAGTCTCCTGATGAAGAAAAATAAAGTCTAGTTTGTCCTCTATCAGTTTTAAACTACTGATCCAATCTCAGTGTTTCCAACAAGCTTGGGTGATGAGTACTGTAGCTATTCATATAACATGATTAATCATGGTCATTTAAAGGCTTTCTCCCACAAGCCTCCAGGACCCCTCCCCTCCATGAGCACCGGGTCCAGGGCGTGTCACAGAAGCCTTGGAGAGCTAGAGGTATGTCACAGTGAAGGATGGGGAAACACCTCATAGTCTCCTTTGGCCCATGATCTTTCCTCCCTTTCTGCCTTTGCCTCATGCTCATCGGTTCCGCTGGAATGTTCTCCCAGACTGTTTCAGGCAGCCAAATCCTACCCTCCCTTCAAGGCACTGCTCAAATCCCATCTCTTCCATTAAGTCTTCCCGACTGGACAAGCCCACCCCACCCCACCCTACCTCTCTCCTCCCTGGACTTCTGTCTTGGTGCCACCCATTTTGCAGGCTAATCCCAGGCATTTTCTGTGCTTGCTTCCGTCTTCTCCATCAGGGGTTGGCAAACAATGGCCCAGGGGCCTCATCTCATCCCACAGCCTGTTTTTATATGGCCTGCAGGCTAAGAATTATTATTATTATTATTTTTTTAAAGATTTTATTTATTTATTTGAGAGAGAATGAGAGATAGAGAGCACGAGAGGGAAGAGGGTCAGAGGGAGAAGCAGACTCCCTGCTGAGCAGGGAGCCCGATGTGGGACTCGATCCCGGGACTCCAGGATCATGACCTGAGCCGAAGGCAGTCGCTTAACCAACTGAGCCACCCAGGCACCCCAGGCTAAGAATTATTATTGCACTTTTAAATTGTTGAAAAACTCCAAGAGAAGACTAGTATTTTTTTTAATTTTTTTATTATTATGTTAATCACCATACATTACCTCATTAGTTTTTGATGTAGTGTTCCATGATTCATTGTTTGTGCATAACACCCAGTGCTCCACGCAGAATGTGCCCTCTTTAATACCCATCACCAGGCTAACCCATCCCCCCAAGCCCCTCCCCTCTAGAACCCTCAGTTTGTTTTTCAGAGTCCATCGTCTCTCATGGTTTGTCTCCTCCTCCGACTTACTCCCCTTCATTCTTCCTCTTCTGCTATCTTCTAGAAGACTAGTATTTTGTTTCATGTAAATATTATGTGATATTTAAATTTGGTGCCCATAAATATTAATTTTTGTCAGTAAATTTTGTGGAAATTTGCTTTCTTTTGCCTCTGCCCACAAAGCCTAAAATATTTAGTGACTGTCATTTTATGGAAAGTTTGCTGACCTCTGCTGTAGGCACTTGATGTCTCCCTCCTGAGAGAGGGTGTAAACTTTCTGGGAGGACCCAGTGCTGACACTCTATGGTGGCTTCTGCAGGGTCTACCATACTGTGGAGCACAGAGCTGGTGTTCGGCAAATGCTGTTGAATGGAGCTGAGGGAGAAGGTGTTTTTAATTTGTGACAGCTGCAATGTTATGTCCTTTCTTGTTGTCCAGGCCTTATTCTCTATTCCCCTCTGCTGTTGAGCTGGTATCTGTTATGTCTGGTAGAAAAAAAAATGACAGGGAATAC
Organism: Callorhinus ursinus; assembly: GCF_003265705.2. Taxonomy (NCBI): domain Eukaryota; kingdom Metazoa; phylum Chordata; class Mammalia; order Carnivora; family Otariidae; genus Callorhinus; species Callorhinus ursinus. The sequence goes on along the minus strand of NW_027397087.1, from coordinate 15,059,899 downwards.
CAGGGTGGGTCGCAGAACTCATGGCAAACACAGATGAAATGAAGTCTGGGAAGCAGAGCTTTTGTTTTGGGTGGGGAGGAACTGTTTGCTTTGGGGGATTGAGGTAATGAAAGTTATTTCAATAACATAATTTAACAGTTGTGCATGCTTTCTGCCAGAAGTACAGCTAGGCAAACCTCACCCAGGAACCTCATCTGCAAAATGTGAAGTTTAAACACTGCAGTGCTGAACAAATTCTCTTCCCTCTTTGGCAGAACCCAAAACTATACACATGCATACACCTTGGTGAGACTGCATAATCGCACCATATGGACACAGACTAGAGAGGGAAGCAAAAAAATAAATAAATAAAAACAATTGTGTGAGGGTGGTGGGATTATGGGAAAATACTTACAAAAAATGCCCTTTTCTTGAAATAGCTCAAATATTTCTACAATAAAATCTCTGAAAATAATTAAAATGAAAAAAATCACATTCCTTCTCTAGCATGCATACATTTTATTTTTTTTTTCACAGAAAAGCCAATTTATTATTACTAAAGTTAGCTTTTGTGGAGGACTATAGGTCACATATTAGTAGTCTCATTAATAATGTGACCACTATCTATCATCAAAATTTTCAAAAGTAAAATTATATACATACATATAATGTAATACAAATATTTTTTCTATCCTTTAACTTCCAAAGCATGCTCATTCACATCTGACTGATAGTATATATATCCTTTCGTGATAGGTCAGGACATCCATATTATCCCAATTACACAAAAACAGATGCAAAATAGAGTTATGTGACTTCCTTGCTCGAAATTATAAGACTAAGTGTGTATGCATATATATTTTTAAGTCTCTTTATTCCCATTCCATCCTTTTGGCTAAACTTTATTCCTATAATATCTGCCCTTTTTATAGTCCCCTCTCTTGTGAAAGGCATCATTATCCAGTCACTCCAGCCAAATCTTTTCTTCTCCCTCCCCCCACCTCTAGTCATCAAGTGCTAACAAGACATCTTCCTAAATCTTTCTGGGATAGATCTCTTCTCCATTAGAATTCCCTTTTGCAAGTCCATTTCTTCATAAGTCTGACATGAAAGATTTTAATTGCTCTGCCGCAGTTTTCTCTTCTTTTCTCAGTGGTGACAGCTTGCCTGCTGTGTCAGGATGGTAAGTCTTGATTTCATATTCCAGCCTGTATTGAATGTAATCCAGATCAGGGTCAGCTTTCTGGAACATCAGTTCCAGCTTACCGACCTCCGCCTCCATGTTGAATAGCATGCATACATTTTAAAGTTTTTTTTTTTTCTTTTTCACTTTTCCCCCTCACAAAGCCAGAATTTTACATTGAAGCAGGAATTTTTAGGAGCCCGAGTATAAATACAGACAGAAACATGTACAAATTTTCTTTAAAAGGAATATCTATTTATGTCAACTTAAACTGCCCTTCCTTAAACTCAAACTCTCTAAAACTGTAAAAGGGAAGACCATTACTAACTTCCCACTGAACACAGTGTTCGCATAACCCAGGCTTGAGAAATGGTAGTTGTCACTAAAGGGGTCTCTTCCAATGCCCTAGACCTTGTGATTCTCACAGGGGAGATATGGCAGCTCCTTCACAGTCCAATCCTCAGCTTCTGACAATGGCTAGCATATTGTGCCTGACTTTCAACTGAAGTTGGTTAAATGAATACATGAACTAAACAACAACAACAAAAATAATAATAAATGGGACATATATAGAAGTACTCTGCTAGCAAGCAGGCAACTTAACGTGACCTTCAGTTCTTTTTCAAAGCCAAGACCCATTCACTCCTATTACCTCCCAAGATGGAACGTCTAAAGTACAACCAGGCAATGTGATGTTGCAGGGCTCCATCAGTAGGTGGGAGCCTTAAGGCTTTCCTCAACACACAGAGTGATAAGGAAGAATGGGTGAGGTTTTTAGGTTGCCATTGTATAACCATCTTGAAAGGAAGTTCACATATTCGTCTGTGCATTCAACAACTCTTCATTGAATACCTGCTATATACAAGGAATTATTCTATATGAGTAGGAACTAGAAACTGAAGCCAAGAGGCAGGGAAGTTGACTAGAGCATCTGTTAGGATCCTTTCATTTCCTGGGGAGAGCTTAGTGACTGTAGCATTCAGTGAATGGAGCTCTCACATAGGATGCAGTGTACATTCAGACTGCAATGAAGCTCAAGGAATGAATTATCCATAATAATACCATGTGTTACAGATACTGGGAGTGGCTACCATCTACATCAACCCTAGATCTTGAGTGGCATTTTTGTGCCAGGTGGACGAGGTAGTGGTGATAAAAGGAAGAGTACCCTTGACTTGTCAAAGGCATGGTTCTGAACCTCGCCCTGCCTCTAGTACTAGTTTTATGAATGTGAGCGAGTTTCTTGACTTTTCTGAATGTGAGTTTATTTATCTATTAAAATTGAGACAGAAATATTTTCCCTCCTAAGTTTGTATTAGTTATCTATTCCTGTATAATAGACCATCCTAATAATTAAGAGGCTTAAAACTACAACGATATCTTTATTCTATGAGTTCACTGGGCAATTATGCTGATCTACTGAGCTCACGCTTGTAGCTGCATTTAGCTGGCAGCTTGGTGAGGGTCTCAGCTTAGTTGAGACATAGTTCTTCATCTTGGACTTTTTCAAGGCATGGCTATCTTAGGGCCCTAACATCTTGAGGCCAATGTTTACCCTCACATCTCAAGGCAAAAGAGGAAGCTGCGAGGTCTCTTAAGGCCTAGCCTTGGAAGTCATACAACGTCACTTCCACCATATTTCTATTGGTTAAGGGAAGCCTCAAGACCAAATCAGATTCAAAGGGAAATAGTCTTCACTTCTTCTCCTTCTTCTTCTTTTTTTAAAGATTTTATTTATTTGAGAGAGGGAGAGAGAGAAAGGGAGAACGAGCAAGAGCACTAGAGCAGGGGGAGGGAGACGCAGACTCCCCGCTGAGCACTGGAGCCCCACTCGGGGCCCAATCCCAGGATGCTGGGATCAAGACCTGAGCTGAAGGCAGATGCTTAACCGACTGAGCCACTCAGGCACCTGATAGTCTCTATTTCTTGATGGAAGATGATAAGAAATATTGTGCTCGTATTTTCCAATCTACCATAAAAATTGTGAGGATTAAATGAGGTGATGTATGTGATTTGGTATCATTTGTCTGATGTAAGTAGGTATGGTTTCTGGTAGCTGTTATATATGCATTCTGTTTTTGTAAGTTCAAAATTCTACAATGTGAGCAGTATTCCACTGTGAGTCCAAAGCTAGTTTTTGATGCTATGACTGGTTGTATTATAAAGGATCTATTTGCCACCATCAATGGAGAGAATTGGGGCTGCATGAAAGTTCTAGTTAACTCATTTCACAAAGTAATGCTTTAGTTTTCAATAAAAGACCTAGAATCTGATTTTAGAGTATTCTTCTTAGGCTCTTGGAAGTGCTCTATCTCAGTAAACTCAAGCTCTTGAGGTGGTACAGGGACATCTGGACATTTTGTGTGTGTGTGTGTGTGTGTGTGTGTGTGTGTGTGTGTGTGTGTGTCTGACAAGCATAAATGCCCCCAGTTTTGGGTAATAGTGTTTTGGTCATCCTTTATGGAGTAACCCCTTTCCCATGGCATGCATCTTTTTAGGAACATGCATCAGGATGCTCCATCATCCCCTGACTAGTACTGTGGGCAGGTTCCTTAAACTAGCTAGGCCAGTTGGACCCTAGCCTTTGAATGTGAACCCTAAGAGAAGTGGCAGAAGGACGAAAATGGTTGGAATTGATTCACACAAACAGTATTACCTTGAAGAGGTTCTCCATTTGTTTCTGCTGCCTCTACCCAGAACTGCATGAGTTCCCATTTTATTCCAGAGTCAGGTTCAATGAGCCATCTCATAACCTGATAATACATTAAGCAATTTTTTTGTTTGTTTAAATTATCCAGAGTTAGTTTTCTTGTAGACTGAGATTGCTGACACAGATATTTATTCAGTAGATATAGAGTAATGAGAGTGGTCTGGAAGCCAGAATACTAAATGATCAAACAGCAGCCAACAAAGTAGTTATCTTTTGTAACAGTTTTCAGGACACCGTACAAATTTCCTTGAATAAGGAATACAGCCTTGTCCTTAAGGGTCTGTAATCCAGCTAGGGAGAATCAGTACAATAATTACAGAAAAAAGTTATAGTTCACCCAAACAATATGTAAATATTCTCATTGTCAATGCCTGACATAGTGCTTGACACACACAAACATATTTTAATTATGTATTACAGTTAATACATTAAGTGACTGATTCAATTAGGTGCAATGAAGTTCGAACAAGAGAGACATCATGAGCAAAAATTCCTCATGAACAACAGGAATTTGAGAAGATACTCTTACAATGGGTGAGAATCCTTTGAAATGCAGAGGAGGAACAAGGGAATTCTAGCCTGGACTTATTTTACAAACAGTATTATAAACTGTAATGAGTTTAAAAGAGAGTGGCTCCTGGATCAACTGGCATCAAGAAAATCTTTTTGCAAAGACATGAATTTCTGTATTTGTTAACCAAATTTTGTTCCTGGTAACATGCTACTCTAATATATGTAGATTGCCTAGACAACAGGGATATTTCTTACATATTTAGAAGTGCGTTTGTCTTCTAGGGATCAGGGTTGTTTTTTTTTTTTTTTCTCTTACCCCCTTTTGGTTAAGCCATGAGACTTATTGCCCCAAAAGGGCGGTGTGTGGGGTGTGGAGCTCCCAACCAAGATGAAGAGGAAGTAGAAAGCCTCTGCTCTACTGAAGTGGGGAGCCAAGGGGAAAAGCAGAGGGAAAAAAGGGCACAGGCCAGAAGCAAGCTTTAATCTAAATCTCTCCCTTAGAGATAAAACCTGGGAAGGCAGTTTGGAGTTGAGTTAGGAGTACCTAATAGAATTGTTCAGAAATGTTGGAAGGGGGCTTCCAGGGCACCCAGGTTTGCTCTTTGTTTTGTGGGCAAAAGCCTTAGAAAAGCCTGTGTTCAGCTGCTGCTGTGCATCATGTCACCAAGTGGAAGATTCTAAGAGAGATTAGTGTCTCACATGCTGCTGGAGTGTAGGGAAAGTGGGCAGATTTTCCAGATTCCTCAGAGGGTGAAGAACAGTCCAGAATACTGTGGGAGCTTCCTGGATCTCCAAGAGCCGTGCTTCTCCTGAGCCATGATTCCTCTGCTTAGATCGTCTTCCCTGTCCGAACAACTCCCTTACCTTTCTGTACCTGGGAAGCTTAAAAAAACAAAAAATGCCCACATCAAGGTTCCAGTCGAGGCTATTTCAATCAGAACTCGGGGGGCTGGTTCGTGCTGTCAGTTTTGTTTTGTTTTGTTTTTTTTAAGGTCCCAGGTCATTCTGTATAGCCAGGGTTGAGAGCCACTACCATATGTAAAGTCCAGTTAAGTGTTTGGACATAAGTTAAATATCGCTTCCCCAGGAAAGCCTTCCCTGATCAGTCCCAACTTAGGTCAAGTCACCCTGTTATATATCCTCCAAGCAAGCACCCAGTATTTCTTCCTCTTGGCATTTAACAATTGGATCATTATTTTTTTCAAGTTAAGTTTCCCTGTAGACTATCTGCTGTGTGAAGGAAAACACATTTCTGCCTTGCTCACCATGGAGCCAGGTTCAGTCATGCACCAATTGGTACATAGGTGGTGCTCAGTAAATTTACATCTTGGATGAATGTCAACCAAGAGTGTGTGACCAAGCCTCCAATTCATAAATCTGCTAAGAGAAGTTTTACAGGTGAGACCTTAAGCACCACATACTTCTAGAACTATGACTTTAAATGGGCTCATATTTTTGACAGTTTCACTGTTTTCAATCTTCCAAGTTCACTTGTCATTGTTCAGCAGGCTCATCATGGCCATGATAACTCTGTGTGGTCAACATTATTATTTCCATCTGGCAATCGGAAAGAGGTTAAATAACTTGCCCAGGTCCCTATACCCTATTATCTAGGCACAAACAATTGCAAATAAGGAAAGCCCCCTTCAACAGGATTCCTGTTTGTGCTGAGCTCTTACTTCTGGCTTGACGGCTGTGGCTGCCACACGGGGATTTTCTGGGGTCTCCAGTTACAGCGGCCAGGGCCCAGGGTGCGATTTCCTGCCCTCCCAAGCCTTTACAGAGTATAGGCAACACTGAGCCTTATCCATATAAGGATGCCATAAATACTGTATTCTCCAAAGACACTGTGCCTTGCTTGTCCTGGAGAGGCTGTGTGTGTGTGTGTGTGTGTGTGTGCGTGTGTGTGTGTGTGTGTGTGTTTGGGGAGGTGAACTAGGATTGTCTAGGAGCTAGGAGAAGCCCAATCTTAGTTAGCTGTAGGCTGGGCAGGAGGACCATCCCTTCACCACCCCCATCCCAAATCTCCACTTCCAACATTCACAGGCCTGTGAATTAGAGGGATTCCACTCAGGCACTTGCAGCATCTTGGATCAGCCTGGGTGGCTTGACCTAAGCCTCAGAAGAGCAGTGCCCTGAGTGGGCACTCGACACCCAGGGGGCATGTGGCAGCGTCGGAGACCCCTTCCACCCCCGCACACCAGCCCCTGTAGCTACCGGTGCCATGGCCCGCGACGCGCCCTGCCCCAGCCTCCGGGACTCAGGTCCCCGCTGCGTGCCGGGCCGGAGAGGCGCAGTGAGGCGGCGCCAGGGAGGCGCGGGCAGTGAGGACGCGTCTCCCCTCGCGCCGGGGTCGCCGGGGCCTCCGGGGCCGCCGTCTCCAACGTGCGTTCTTGGTGCAGGTGGCACAGCCTTCCGTGCCCGCCGGGCTTCCCAGATCACCGGAGAGGCTAATCTCGGGTCTAGACCTCCCAGCGGCAGAGAGAGCTAACCCGCTACTCCACTTCTTCCCATTCCCCCAGCTCCTCACCCCAAAACGAAAAATCCCAGGCCGGGCAGAACCTGATCACCTCCGCCTCCTCCCAGCTGCGCTAATCCTGCGAGCGAGGGAGGCCCCCGCGCCGAGGCAGTGGCTGGCAAAGGGGAGTGGAAAGGGAGGATGGATGGGGCCGAGGGGTGGGGTGGCGATGAGGGGGATGTAGGAGGGGGTGTCATTTTCTTTTTCTTTCTTTTTTTTAAAAAAGTATTTCTCTCGCGAGAAACCGCTGCGCAGACGATACTTGAAGAGGTGGGGAAAGGAGGGGGCCGCGGGAGCCGCGGCAGAGACTGTGGGTGCCACAGGCGGACAGGCGGCCACAGCTGGGACAGCTGCGGGCGGAGCGGGGCAGCGGCTGCTGCGGCCAGGACCGAGGAACAGCCGCCGCCACCTCGGGAGCCGGAGCCACCGCTTCTCCAGTGGGTGCAGCCAGGGTCCCATCAGGGGTCGGGCGGCCACCGGGGCTGGAGCTGCAGCCACGGAGGCTTTTGCGTTTGCGCCGCGCTGAGGGCAGGGACAGGGACTGGGTGAGGGGCTGTCCCGGAACGTCCACAGCTGGCGCTGGCCCTCCCCTGCCTGACAGCTTCCTGGCCCGGGGCTCCCGGTGTCGGGCTCCGTGTCAGATGCTCGGCGGGCGGTGGCAGCGCCCAGAGCCGGCCGGGGACGGCGCGGCAGGCTTCCAGCCCCGCGGCTTGGCGGAGAAGACAGTCAGGGAAGCTGGGGCGTTCAAGCGCGCATCGCGCGTATTTTGTGCCATTAAAAAAAATAATAAACCCAGCAAATTGGCCCCGGGGTTTAGAACCGCTCGGGACATGGGTACTCTGCGACGCGCTTTTCAGGCGGCGTCCGGGAGGCCGAGAGGTTGGCTGGAGCCGCGGCCGGCGGGGGCCTGGGCTTTTCAGCCAGCTGTGGACCAAACGGTCTTCACTTACCCAAAGTAACTGCGCCACGCGCAGGCGGCGCTCGGGCTGGGCTCGGGAATGGGGACCCCAAGGCTTCAGCATCCCGGTGTCCTGAACGTCTCCCCCGCCTCGGCGATTTGTCTCTTGCAGCTGGCAGGGGCCGCCTGAAGTGGGAGCAGCGCCTGGAGAAGGCGGGAGGAGCCCGGCCCGGCGGACGGGCGGCGGGAGAGCGGGACCCCGGCGGCGCGGCGCGCTTCAGGGCGCAGCGGCGGCCGCGGATCAAGCCCGGGGCGCGGCGAAAGGCGGCGGGAGCCGGCGGCCGCTCGGCATCATGCGGCGAGGAGGGCTGCTGGAGGTCGTCCTGGGATTTACTGTGCTCTTAGCGTCCTACACGAGCCATGGGGCGGACGCCAATTTGGAGGCTGGGAACGTGAAGGAAACCAGAGCCAGCCGGGCCAAGAGAAGAGGCGGCGGCGGACACGACGCGCTTAAAGGGTAATGGAACGGGCCAGCTCCTTTGGTGTGGGTCTCCCCTCCCTCTTCTCCCGAGTATCAAGATCCGGAGGGAACTGACAGGGTCGATTCTCCACACCAGAAGGATCCTTGACAAGATCTCCTGGGGGCACCTTAGAAGTGCAGGGGGTGTCCAGCCCTCGCCCCGTTCAAGGCTAAATCACTTTGCTTCTGCTCTTTAAAGATTTCTGCTTTAGAGGCGATGTCATGGTTAGAAGGAATCTTGGGCCATTGTCGCGGCCGATTTTTGGAGGCGAGAAGGATTCTTTGAGGAAGAAGGGGAGGAGCTGCGACTGAGAGACGGAGAGAAGCCCGTTCCTTCCCCTTCTTACCAATTCCGGTTGTGTTTAGGGGAAAGTGCTTGCCTTGTGGGCACCTTTGCAGATGCTCTATTGGTAAGGGAGCAAGGAAAGAAAGGAATTCTAATGACAGAGTCAGGGAAGACACTGTCAAGGGTTGGCTCTCTTCTGAGTTATGCTTACTAAAATTAGGGACTGAATTTTCGGGTTGATACTGCCTTTCCGATGTCTACCCTGGAGGCAGAGCAGGGCAAATTTTTGGAGAACTTGGGTTCTTTCAGGTTGTAAGGGGTTCTTCATTTCATTGGGGTAGTAATGCTTCTGTGGCCGGTCTTAAAGTGGTGTTTTTAACCAGTGGTTTATGTGTTATGTACATGCAATTGAGCATTTCACTGGCTTCCTAAGTCCCTATTACAGGAAATGTTTCAGCAGGAAATATTTAAATTAGGCAGGTTGACTGTATAAGGACTGTCAGTTCCCTGAATTGAAGAAGGGTGGGAATACATTTTCCTTAAAATTGTTCAGATTGAAAGAAAAATCTGTCTTTGTGAGATTGTTTAAATTCAAGCCTCCATAGAAGCTTACTAAAATGATCCATTTTATCTCCTTGGAGGAGTCTGTTAAATGAGCCCAGACAGTATGCATACACAGACGTTTTCTATTACGTTCTTTTCATTCTCATTGTTGCTCCTTTTTGAGTAGTTCTGTCGCTTGATTATATGATCTTGAGTCACCAGGTGATGGTGTCCAATCTGATTTTGTGGCTGAACATTTCCTTTATTCCTTTTTGTTATGGGCTGTTTTTAACTATATATGTGGAGGAAAATTTGTGTTTGTATGGCCCAGGTGTAGGAAGAAAAAGTTCAGTAAACTGAATGGACCAGTTTTTGAGTCTTGGTCTAGACCAGGGGAGGGACAAGGTGATGGTCATGGCCAAGCCCTTGGGCTGTGGTAAAATATGCATGATTTTCTGGCCCCAGGAAATAGTTATGATTAATTTAGTTCCATCTTGGCCTTTGTGGAAAATAAATCCAGGACTCCCAACAGTGTTGGAAAGGAAATTTGCTTATCATGTTAAGCCTGATTCTGATCAGGCAGCAGACATTCATTGCTGTGTGAAAGGCCCATGCAAGCAAGTTCAACAGATGAACTGAAACTCTGATTTTCATATGTTCTTCAAAGGACCTGCATTAGTCTAACATTTTTCCTTAAAAAATATATATTTCTGTTAGATATATTATCTTAATAGCTAAGCTTGATGGCATTGCTACTATAGAAAGAGAGGAAGGGGGGGTTTAATTTTGGGGATGAAAGTCTGCAGGGAGATGTTAGGCCCCTCCAGACATTTGTCTCATCTCTATGTGCTATCACCAACCAGTGCTGTTTTCTTGGGAGGCACCAACTCAGTGTGAAAACAGAAACTAAGCTTTACATTGTTGCTTAACAGAATGTGGCTAGTTTTACTCACACCAGCACTTATTTCTCTTGGGTTTTACTTTTTTAATGATTATAGGGAAACACCTCTCTGTGTTCCTCATAGTTTTTGGTCACTAACATAGACGTTATGCTATTGCAAACTATTCATAAAGCCTTCCTAAAAAGGTGTTATTAGTAGAATAGTAATTATGAGTATGCCTCACTCTCACATTATCTGTAAGATTTTACATATATAAAGATTTAAAAAATAATTATAATTAACATTTACAGTGTAATATATCCCATACTAATATAATAATGAATCTTCATAATATAAATTTTTATTTTTAGAATTCTCATATCAGGTTATATATATACATATACATATGTATATTTGGGGAGGTAAAAATAATAATTTAAAAGGATGTGCAATTAAAAAAATTTCCCTCTTATCTCTCAGACACCATTTTCGTGTATATTTTTGTAGATCTATTATAAGCATTATATACATATACAAATACATATGCATAATATATACATATACATGTGTATGTATATGTATAGTGTGTGTCCTATTTAATACATACAATATACTGTACATGCTGTTCTAAACCTTGCTCACTTCTGTATATCTTTTGTGCATCCATCTGTTCATTCATATGGATGTACCTTGTGCATTCTCTTGTGTATAGAATCCCATAACGTGGCTAGAATAGTTCCCTAATGACGGCTCTCTCGATATATTAATTTTTTTTTTGCTACTCCCAAATTCTACCCGCCTGTGTGTGTACATGTGCAAATTTATATGTGGCACAAATAAAAGTAGAATATCTGCATGAAAGGTTTTCCCATAGATTTGAAACAAGTACCAATTCTGATTTTGAATTTGAATAGCATTTAAAAGGTATTCTCTCTGCTTATTGCTATTACAGTCTCACATGAATAAGTCTTTTAACCATGCCCTGCTGTGTAAATCATCAGGAAAAGCAGTTGTGTGTAACGTTTTTCCAGTTATTGCTTAAAATTTCTATTTTTGCTAGTTAAAATATTACCAGCTTCAAAACTAACCTCTTTGACTACGGTAAAACCTGTTTGCCATTTTGATGGAAATGCACAGTTTAATGACGTGAAAGTGATTTGTAACCCCAAGTCTGCCTGATGCCCAGTTGGTGGCAGCAACTTTCAGCACCTCACTAATATTTCCCCATGCACTGGTCTCGTCTCTTCCACAAATACTGACTTCTTGTCTTTCTCTGATGTGACAGGTGACTGACTGCAGAGTTTGCCTTGGTATTCTTCCTGGGATATATATATTCCTTTCCTGTTAGCGCCCCTGCTTCATGGACTAGGGACCTGCCTCATTGTTTTTCCTCTCCGGGAGTGTAGTCCTAGCTTGTCTTCTTCTCCTCCCATCCTGTTGCAGGTGTTTTTTTTTTTTTTCCTTCCCACTGGGCAGCAGAAGTTGTTCCACAGTGGAAATTTAAGCATCCTCAAGTTTCTTCCCAGCTTTCGCTGTGTTTTCTTAGACTAAATTGCCAATTTCTGTTTTTACAGGAAATCCTTTTTTTTTTATGGAATGAGTGTGGTCCCCATTCACTCTGCAAAAATTGCATTTTTCTCTATTTTGAAATGAGAATTTTGCAAGTTTAAAAAATGTTTTCAAATAATAAATGTATAGTAGTTTTCCTTTGGGCACTGCTTAACATGTGTGAAATGACTTTATGAGAAATAATAAAATCCTAGCTTTATTGTTCAGATTTCAGTTCACAGGAATTTTTCTCAGCTAAATTCTTAACTTCTGTGATTAGGCAAAAAGTGTGGGAGACAATTCAATTAAGAAAAAAAACAACATACAGCTCTGCTTGAATAGCAGTAGTTAGGAACCATTTATTTAAGATTGCCTTATTGCCTTAGCTCTCAAATAAGGTAATATTACAGTTTCCTGTCACAGGGAAAAAATTCTTTAGAGTGAAACTCCTTTTCCCCAAATCTCTGATAAGATGGATTGAGAATTTCTATCCTTGTTGCCTGGTTTATGAGTGTATGAGATGGGGTATATTTCACACAATTTGTGCCCTTGTGCGTGATTTTCTTTTTGGTCTTTGTTTATTTGTTTATTTTTTCCAGAGGTCTTGTTACCAGAAAAATACACATGGAACAGTTCGTACACAGGGTAGATTATGTGACGGCAGGCTCCAAGGGATTAATTACACAGAAGTCTGTTATTAAAATAAAGAACTAGAACAGGGAACACAGAAAAAGTTCTGTAGAGTTTATGAAGTCCATTTATTTTACAAAGAGGACTTTAAGACTTCATCTGAAGTCAGGTAGGTTAATAATTAAATATGGGGAAAAGACTCCTGCAGTGGTATGGTTTGTCCTTGTATTTAGTGAAAAGCTTAGGCTAAAATATTGCAATATCATTTAGAAAAAGATATTCTTTTTTTAAAAAAGATTTTATTTATTTAGCAGAGAGAGAGCCGCGAGCATGTGTGAATGAGTGGGGAAAGGAGTGGAGATAGAGGGAGAAGCAGACTCCCTACTGAGCAGAGAGCCTGAGGCAGGGCTGGACCTCAGGACCCCAAGATCATGACCTGAGCTGAAGACAGACACTCAACTGACTGAGCCACCCAGGTGCCCCCACCCGCCAAGATATTCTTAAACAGAAGTTTTTAGCAATTGCACATTTTAAATGAGAAGATGGAGACAAAATACTTATTTATGTGACTCACTTTCTAGAATTTAAGACATAGATGTTGTTTACAAAATGCCTAAGTTGTTGGTATCACAAATTAATTAAAACATACATCAGCCTACAGTGAGATGAAGTTGAAGCTCATGGAAATGGAAGCACAGACATCCCTCCAAGCTTATTAGGAATTTTAAAGAACATTGAAACATTCCTTTGTTGTCTTGTGTAGCTGATGATTAAAAAGATTAGAGTATTATGCCAATGACGCTTATCAAGCAAAATACTGAACCGGTTATTAGGATATTTACAGAGAGTTTGTTTGCTTTTTCTTTCAACAAACCAAACAGCTTAGCCTTTGTTTATAATGTGAAAATAAGATTTTAAATATTTTCTCGAAATAGAAATAAACTACATTAACAATTTTTTAGCTTCTAGAAACTAACCCAACAAATGGGCCTATTCAAGCAACTTAGAATTTTTTTCCATGAAATTTTTTTAAGAAAGCTGAAATCAATTAATATATCAGGCCTGAATTATATGGCAGGCCTTGTTAAGTTTGATTTTCCCATTAGATTACAAAATCATCAAAGGCAGGAATCCTATCAAAAGCATTTTAACACTAACTGATCATTAGATGGGATTTCAAAGAGTTCATTAATTCAGGAAGCCTTGATTGAATGCCAGCCTGAATTTAGCTCTGTGGAATGCCAGAGACATCCAGCCTGTAGCCTAGGGGGAGCTTCACATTTGGTAAGAGAATCAGATGCATCATGGGAACCAGGAGTCAGTGGAAAGGTAGCAGAGGGCATGGGGTGCAGGATTAAGGAAGAACAAATAACAATAATTGTAGCAGCAATAGGTAACTTTTAGATGACATTTATGTGCCAGGTACTGCTGTCAGTGTTTTAGATATGATAACTCATTTGATGCTCACAACATCTCTATGGGATGGGTCTTTTATTAGCTTTTACAGCTGTAAGAACTGAGGTGCACAAAGGTTGAGTTTTAAGGACAAATTCTTAATATTGAATTTTCTTTCTCCATTAATTGTAGTTATGGTTTTGGTTTTTCATTTCAAAATGCAGGACTAAGACTTTGGTAAAATGCCACTTAAAATTCCTAATATTCCTTCGTGTTAGTTCACACATCCCAATTATGGCTAAATAATATGCTAATATTTGTCAAACAAGAAACTTTCTCTAGCATTTCTACAAAGACACTAATAAAACACAGAAAGAATTAGAGGATGTCAGAGTTGGTGGGGTCTTTGGATGGCACATATATTATATTTTAGTATTATAATTGAACTTTCACCGGGGGGCAGGTAACCATCACAGGTACCCTCCTTCTGCATTGCCCATGTCTCTGAGTGGGACACTTTCTTCCTCATGATGTCATTCAGAATCTCTTGTTCTCATGTCCTGGGTGAAAACTTTCTCTCAGACTAGAGTTGCAAGGGATGTTTCTCTTTTCAGGGGAAATTGATATGTGTTAAGTTTTTACCAACATGACAAGTTATTTAATTCTTCCCATTTCATTTTTTACCTTGGCCACTTTTATAAGCTCAGAACCCTTAATATAATGTAGTTTTTACATTAAATTGCAATAAAAATGGTAATAACGATTAGCAAGTTCTGGATATATCATTCAGTATTACATTTTACATACATTAATTCATTTAATGTATAACTTCTTTATGAGAAAGATTATACCTACTTGTCCATTTAATACGTGAGGAGACTGAGGGATGCAGAGTTTCAGTAATTCCTCCGGGGACATATACTAGTAAGCATTGAGAAATCTGGCCTCATAGTCTGTGCTTTTAACCAATCTATCTTGCTGCTTCCCAGTTATAATAAATCTTGTGCCTGGTAAGTTTATTTCTTTCTCCCATACTCTTGGTATCTTCATTTCCCCAGAATCTTCTCCCATCACTGCTATGGGAAAGACTCAACATCTTTTGAAGGTAGATGCAGTCACATGACAAGGGGAAGCCTCACTGTTGGAACAGGATTCTTCAGAAAAGACTACAGTGAAAGTCTATCAGGTTGTCAAACTGTGGAGCAAGCTGCCTGTTCTTGTAAATGAGATTTTATTGAATCAAAGCCATGCCGGCTGGTTTATGTATTATCTATTTCTGCTTTCATACTGCAGTGGCAGAGTGGAGTAGTTGAGACAAACTAGAGCTGGAGAAACTGAATTATTTGCTACTTGGCCCTTTACAGGAAAAGTTTGCTGATCTCTGGTCTATGTGATAAATTAAGTGACCATCTACTAGGACTGAGAACTTTTTGAAGACAGAGTTCATGTTTTATTTACCACTAGGGATACTGAGGAACTGGGCACATGGTAAGCGTTCAATAGACAATTTTTGATTGGCCAATTTTCCTTGGGTAAGGCGAGTGATATAAATTAGAGCTTGGAGGAAATAGAGGAGAGAAATAAGGAAAAATTTGAGTGGAAAAAGCATGAAGCGAAAGGTGTGAAGGCATTGAGAGACACTGAGTACAGTTGGGTGGGGTTTGCACTGCACAACTTCAAGGGGAACAGTTTATAATGTAGCCTAGGAATGTAGTGTCCCCTGGAGTTGTGCAGTATGCAACTGTGTGTGCCTTTCCATAGATCATGACACTGTTAGGCGTGGGAGAGAGACTGAAGGACACAGAACATTACTATCTGATTGTTGTGAAAGGTAAGGATGATGAAAATGATTCTAAGATGGGAACATATCAGACCTTTGCAGCTCTGGGCACAAGTGTGTGGTTTAGAGGGTAAGGAGGCCAGAGGCAGGGAGATTGGGAGGCTAATAGAGGAGTCAGGGTGAGAGTGGATGGTGACCTTGAGTGGTGGAGGGGGTGAAAAGGAGGCTCAAGTAGTGTTCCAGAAGTAACACGAGCAGCACTTGACCACTTGGTTGGTCAAGAGGAAAGGCAAACGGGAGGGCACACCTAGGATGTACACCTCCATGTACCTTAATTATACGTAAAAACATTACAGCACCATGAATGAGAAACTGAAGAGAAACGAACCCTTCCTAGTCCCTCTACTACAAGGAAACAAGCTATTTTCATTTGTGAGTGTTTTGATTTTCTTATTGTTACATAACGTATTACCCCAAACTTAGTGGCTTAAAACAACAACAATTTTATTGTTTCTTATGATTCTGCAGGCCAGGATTTTGGACAGGGCACAGTGGGGAATCTTGTCTCTGCTTCCCACATGTCTGATGGGGCTGGAGTGAGCAAGATGACTTCTTCACGTGTATTTCTGGTTCCATGGACTGGCACCTGCAGCCATGTTTACTTTGGTGTGGTTAATCTAAATGGATGGACAGAGCAGGGGAATAAAGGAAGCAAAGAGCCACTTGTCAGGCTCTGCTGGGTGCTTTCCAGGTTTTAAAGCTCTCCTTTGCAGTTTCCTGCCTGGGCCTGTCCCTGGGGTTAGAGCCACTGAGTGTGTTTTTTCAAATGGAGAAACTGAGCCACAGGTACAGCTACCAGGTCTTGCCCAGGGTAAGTGTCTATTGGAGCAGGATTTTGAACAATAGCCTCTTGACACCTGGTCACATGCTTTAACCCCATATGTTGACTACAGAACTGACTTGAATGGCTGAGGGCTAGCTGGAAGGGCTCAAATGGGCTCATGTGTTATCACTGTTGGCTGGATTTCTCAGTTCTCCATATGGTCTCAGATTGTCTCCCTCTCCACGTGGCCTCCCCATAAGGACTCTCCAGCAGTATAGCCACACTTTTTACAGTATAGCTCAGGATCCCAAGAACACAAAGGTGGAAGCTACCAGACTTTCTTCAAACATAGCCTGGAGTGGTATGACCTTGAATTCCATGCAAGTCACAGGCTGTCCAGATTTAAGGGAATGGACTCATAAACCCTACCTCTTGGTGTGTGGAGCAGCATGTGTCTGCAGGGAGGGGAGGCATTTTGGGGGGACATCTTTGGAGACTAGCTACCACAGTAAGGGATTAGTTTTTTGAGAAGGATAATCAGATGTTTTAATCCTACCTTGATCCTGTCAGATTGACTTCTACATTGAAGATGCTGCATTGTATTTTGCTACTGTAACTTCAGAATGAAAAATGCAACATGAACAATGTGTCTTCATGATCTGTTAGATTAATGTTAAGGACAGTGTTCTTAACTTGTCCACGGTTCTGCATTTAAAGGACTGGCAAACCCCATGAATAAGATTATAGTCCCTAATAAACAGGCAAATTTTGTTTTTTCACATATAAGAATTATAAAACACCTAACGTTCCCCCCTTTTTCCTTTAGCTTCTAACACAGGAACGAGTTTAATGCACAATCACTTTAATTTATTAACTTTAATATTTGGTGTGTTTTGCCTTCCTTCTGTATGGGATTTTGCTTTCAACTTCTATTAATAGCTTCATATTTATCTATCTGTTGGTATAATTTGCCTCAGAAACATTTGGGGGGGAGAATCAGGGGTTATAATTGATCATAAAAATACATATGCAATTGCCCATAGTCAGTATTGTAGTTAACTGAACTCTGTTATTTCTGCCATATATGGAGTAGCCACATTGTTAATAGGATAAAACTGGATTAGAAATACAGTCAAAGTTGGACTGCTCTATTATAACAAATCCTAGTTTTAAATTCTTGTGACTTTACCACTTTCTCAAGTGGCTTTTTTTTTGTTGTTGAAATTATCACTGAGTCTATTTATTCAGCCCTTCAGGGCGGAAGGGAGAGAGGAAAATTCCCTCTGTCCGCCATTCCCAGCCAGAGATGTATTCCAGACGGCAAGCAGGCTCCGAGTTAGGAGAGCTGCTCCATTAGACAAGTGATTTGGTTCAGTGTTTTGAAGGGTTGTGAATTCCTAGACCATCAGTCATACTTACATTCATATATAAGTATCCAAACACATCTAAGTCCAAATATAGTCCAACCATTTTATGATGTTGGTATTGGGAGACAGGATTTATGGGGGCCCTATGGACACATTATGTCTACTGTTAAGTTTGTGGTTTTGAAGTGAAGTATAGGAATATCTCTATTTATCAAGGGAATGTATTCCAGGGACAGGGTTTTGTTTTGTTTTTCTATTTCTTCTCCTTTTCCTCCTTCTTCTTCCTCTTTTTCTTCTTTCTCATCACCATTTTCTCCTTCTTCTTCCATCATCATCATCATCATCATCATGTTCCTTCTTTTTGCAAGTAACTTTCAATAACTTCTGAAGTTATAAATAAAATTCTGAGCTATAAATAAAATAGGGATGATAGGAATACCAAATAAGATTTAAGACCTTAAGAAAAATAAATTCTAAGTAAAATGTTAAATTTTTACTTGGCAGTCTCAGGATGTTGGAAAAGAAGGTAAGGATTTTGTTAGGAGAGGGAAGGAGAAAAAGGAGGTAGGAGGAGAGAATTGGGAGAAAGTTCTAGGGTGGAGAGTCTTATCAACCAGGGATCTGGGGGGGGGGACAGAGCAGGTGCTGGGTCCTGACAGATACAAATGACTACCCCCTTTCTCCAGGTGACCTATGGCCTTAACTAGCCTCTTCAGGGAACTGAGGGCTTTTGGAGGAGTCAGGGCACAAAAGAAAGACACTTGGATGTCAGAAAAGATTCCTACAGAAACATTTAGAGGGATGCACTGGAAAAGCAGGTGAATCCATCATGTGTGATGAAGCTGTGTGTATGGTGCCATGTAAAGTTTGGTGCATCCCCCTCTTCCCATGGATAATGGTTTATTGTCTGCCATTTCTCCTACCCATTAGTACTAAATTATAACATTGTGTAATCAGACCCTAATAGGTTGGTGCCTTTGATGAATAACTTTTAAAGTTCTTCTTACTTGAAATTTTTTTTTGCATATGTAATCATGACTCAGATCTTCCTTTATAGTTAGACCATCTATCTTTACAAAAATGTTATAAATTAGCGTTATAGTGGGACAGACTTCAGAAACTTAACAGATGCTGAAAGCAAGTCCCAGAGAAAGTTCATTAAAAAGTGCTCAAGGTACTTATTTTCTTCCACTCTGTGGAAGCTGAGCCACACACAGTGACAAAAGACAATTTAAGGAAAAGTGTGTCGTTGGGCACCAGATTATCTCTCCTCTTTGTCTTCGTTTCTTAGAAAGGGTGACTGGTATCTCTTAAGTCCTTACTTGTGCTTCAAATAAGCAAACCTCCTGTACCACATGGGCATGGACATTTGTCTTGTTCTTGTTTATCTGGCCTTAGGCAGTGCCATAGATTGCTCAGTGGTCAACCCTGATGGGAAGCAGGGCACTAGTGTTTTAGCTCTTCAGTGCCACCTTGGTGTCCATGGAAGCCTCCATATTAGGTGTGGTTGAGTAGGATGGGGCTTTCCAAGTTAGAGTAACGGGGAGGGGGTGGGAGAATGAGAAGGGAGAATCTTTCTCCGGAAGTCTGAGGAGTAACATCCCCTCCCACCACCACTACCACTGCACTCACACTTGTAATTGACAATTAGAGTGTCAAATGTCCTGGGACGGGCCATGGCAATTCTAAGTGTGGAAGCTCAGACTCTTATCTTGTAATAGCCTGACTCAGTTACCCACACTCCTAATTTATACATTTAGATTCCATGTAAGAAGCCTGCCAATGAGGAAAAAATATCTTAAATTCTTGTCTTTTCTTCCATATCGTCTATCCCAATAATTTTGTAGAACATCTGCCTAATCCAAATGACAACTATTTATTGAGCGTTAACTGTGTTTGAATTGGACCTAATGTTTAACTCCCCGAATGAACACCCCATCTCAAGTCTGAAATGATTATATTCTTTCCAATGGTTCTAGGCAGAACTACACTTGGAGAATCTTTCTCTCCTTTTACGGATGGGGTTGATGTCCAAGGTGATGTGGACAAGTGCTTTGGAAGGAGGGACTTGATATGCAGCGATCAAGCCGACAGACGGTTTTTAATCTTTCACGGGCTGCTGCTTCACACCCCAGAGGTGAGGCCACTGACCTCAAGTTTGCAAGTTTTATATCCCCTTACCACCCTGTGAGCTCTGTACTCCCCAGGGCCACATAGTTGCTGTTTTAGCTGGAATCTGAGAAAGTGTCTGAACGTTTCCTGAAAAGTTGGCTAGGAGTGATTTGGCAGTCCAGTCATAAAAACCCGGAGCGAGTGGCTGGGGTATATGTTATACTTACCTCACACTGTTTCCTATTTGAGCCTGGTTGTGGGTAGCTGGGTCCAGTGCTATTGCTTGTGAGACTATATTTTAAAGGGCCGAGGTGTCATTTTCAAGGAACACTAATAACAATTGGCCATGTTTTTAGGGAGGCTTGGAAGTGTGGACACATACCTGCCTGGAGGCAAATCCTGGCTCCACCACCTGCTAGGAAGGAACCTCAGACAATTGGTTTGACCTGTTTGACTGTCAGTTTCTCCACTTGTAAAGTGAGATTATAATACTCACCTCTTTGGGTTCTAGGATTCAAGGAGATTAAAAATACATTTCAAGTTCTTAGTATAGCGCCTGATGTGTTTAGCTATGGTAATGAGGATGATTAGAATTCTGTTAGGGATAAGGATAAAGAGGGGCTGGAGTCATACAGAGAGGCCAGATTTTTTTGGCCAAAGCAAAAAGTTAGATAACCATTAGCATCTGGAGACCTCGGTCTCAACCTTCTCATTTTGGAACAATTATTTTCAGAAACGGAGGGAGCAAACTTGAACTGCAAACATTTAAAAAATATATAATTTTAATGGAAACTCACCTTGTCTGTGGAGATCTGGTTATACCTAAAGACAGTGTGCTGATAAGGCTTTAATTTTTCAATTTCTCCTTCCCTTAAATTGTGTTATCTTTATTGGGAAATAAACTTACTGAGTGCAATTCCTTATCAATACATCCCTGTCAACTCCTCCAGAGAAGTTTGTATTTTTTTACTGGGAGCTCTGGCAAACAGGACTTGTCTCCTTCTTGCTGGTCCCTTCTTTTGGCCCTGCTCCTGTCACTGTGCCCATCACTGTGGCCAAAGAAATGGGGCACTTGGGTGGCCCGGCCTGAGTCATGTGGAATGGGTTTTAAGAAGTAGAGGGGTGCTAGGTGGTTAAGCACAGTATCTGCACCCAAACTGAGAAAGCTCCCTTTCCATAGACCCAGAACTCCTTCAACTCACTCTGTCATTACTGTTCCCTCTGCGCGCTTTGTGGGCAGGCCATCTTACGTGATTTAGGGCTAGGCTGACTCAGAT
The DNA here is from genome assembly GCF_003265705.2 of Callorhinus ursinus. Classification (NCBI taxonomy): domain Eukaryota; kingdom Metazoa; phylum Chordata; class Mammalia; order Carnivora; family Otariidae; genus Callorhinus; species Callorhinus ursinus. Next base: position 15,038,936 of record NW_027397087.1, on the reverse strand, counting down.
TGGCCACCTCTGAGAAGAGCCATGGCCTTTGCTCTCCAACTGAGCATTTCCCTTTCTTTGGCTTCATGCCCTGCAGCAACGTATTGCTCATTCAGTACAAAGGATTCTTACTTGTTGTTGTTTTTCTTCTGTGCCCAATTTCTCTTGAGAAATTGAAAATCTTATTTTTTCATTTTCTTTTAATGATTCCCATTTCAATTCTAATGAGAATTGACTTTTAAGAGATATTAAACTATTGAGCATCTGGGAAAGTAGAACAAAAACATACATTATCTTAATATAGGCAGTGCTTTGGTAGAGTTCCTATACCCCGAATCCTTACATACCAACCTCTTGTTAACTGATTGGCAGTAAACCCTAGGAAGCTGTGGTTGCTTCATGTTCATTCACAGGCTGTAAAAATAAGAGTGCCTTAAATAAGGAATGGTTTAAACAGATAATAGTTATTTTTCTGTTTGTCATTAAAAATGTTCAATTTACCTAATATCTCTCATCTCTTTGGGGTAAGTCACACCATCACCAGTACAATCATAGTTTATAAAAAAAAAAATACAAAAATATAAAAACAAATGAACAAACAACCAGGTACTTTTTCTGCTCTATTAACTTCCCAGAAAAGAAAGAAACCCCAATCAATGAAATAAACTTTTCTTTTTATACTTTTGAAAACCTTTCAGGAATTTTACAAGAATATGTAAGCCGTCTTTTCCTTCTTTTTTTTTTTTTTTTTGGTCAGCAGTTATGACTTTGTGTAGACATTTTTGAACATCTTACAGTTCTGGAAAGCAAAGTCTAAAATGGGGATATTTTTCTTATTTTTGAGGGTTCTTTAAAAAGATTTTGTACTGGGATGCCTGGGTGGCTCAGTTGTTTTGGCGTCTGCCTTCGGCTCAGGTCATGATCCTAGGGTCCTGGGATGGAGTCCTGCGTCAGGCTCCTTGCTCAGCTGGGAGTCTGCTCCTCCCTCTGCTTACTGCTCCCCCACTGCTTGTGCTCTCTCTCTCTCTCTCTCTCTGATAAATAAATAAAATCTTTAAAAAAAAAAAGCTGAAGGCAGACGCTTAAATGACTGAGCCACTCAGGCGCCCCTGGACAACAGAGTCTAATTTGACCTTGGATGACCTCTGCTTGTTTGCGTTTGGGCCCCTCCTTGAAAATAGGTTGTTTAACACACATTCTCACATTTTGAGGAGTCAGAAAACATACCAGGATTCCTTGCTAAATGATTTTCTCCTGTTTCATATTTCCCAAGACTATAAGAATGCTTCCATTTGTGAACAGAAAAGCCAACATTCAGCCCTTTGATGGATCAGATACAAATTAATCCCTTTTCCCTCAAACTCATCTTTTGTTAACTGATGGGTTTATGTTGGGCATAAGGAAAGACAAGGTATACTTATGAAAATGGATCATGTCAAAAAGCAGTTGTAATGCCCAAGGAAACCCATCCCCTGGGCTAACATGCTAAGTTATTTGCACGAGTGTGGTTAAGTCTTTTGTTCTTGGATTCCTTGTCTAATGAACATTAACTTTGTTTAGTAGCTGCATAGAAACATTTTGGTTAGTTCTTGCTGCTTGTTTAAGATGATAAACATCTTGGGATTGGACTGTTATTATTTCCAAATGGGGATCCCCATCCCACTCAAGAATGTTGAGTTGCATAACAGATAAAAGTGAGTCTTCAAGTCAATGAAAAAGAAAACAATGTGTGTTGTTATAGTAGCATTGTAGAACAGGATGGTTATCAGAATGAACTAGACCGCATGCTGCTGCGAAGTTGTTGTTTTAACTTTTTAATATGGAGAATTTCAAATATAGACAAACTAGGGAGAATCATGCCTGGAAGCTCCAGGTTTCGCCCTTATCAGTTAATGGTTAATCTTATTTTATCTACTTCTTTCCCCTGCCACAGATTATTTTGAGATAAACCTATGAAAAACTATTTAATTTGTTGTGAACATCTCAATATGTACCTCTAAAAGATAAGGACTCTTTTTTTTAACTTTATTATGTTATGTTAATCACCACACATTACATCATTAGTTCTTGATGTAGTGTTCCATGATTCATTGTTTGCATATAACACCCAGTGCTCCACGCAGAATGTGCCCTCTTTAATACCCATCACCAGGCTAACCCATCCCCCTCTAGAACCTTCAGTTTGTTTCTCAGAGTCCATCGTCTCTCATGGTTCGTCTCCCCCTCTGATTTCCGTCCCTTCATTTTTCCCTTCCTACTATCTTCTCTTTTTTTTTTTTTAAACATATAATGTGTTATTTGTTTCAGAGGTACAGGTCTGTGATTCATCAGTCTTGCACAATTCACAGCGCTCACCATAGCACATACCCTCCCCAATATCTATCACCCAGCCACCCCATCCCTCCCACCCCCCACCACTCCAGCAACCCTCAGTTTGTTTCCTGAGATTAAGAATTCCTCGTATCAGGGAGATCATATGATACATGTCTTTCTCTGACTGACTTATTTTGCTTAGCGTAATACCCTCTAGTTCCATCCACGTCGTTGCAAATGGCAAGATTTCGATTTTTTGATGGCTGTGTAATATTCCGGTGTGTGTGTGTGTGTGTGTGTGTGTGTGTGTGTACACACCACAAAAGATAAGGACTCTTTAAGAAACATAAACACAATACCACTATTACATTGAAAATTAGCATTATAATACCCTCAACTATCCAGTAAGCATCATTTCCTTTCTTAGAGGTTGTCACTATGTTGAAGTTTTGGGCTGGCACTGAGATCCCAGTCTGCTTAATCATAGCTTGCAACACGAATACTGTCCCACCTTCCCCAGAGCTCAAAAAGTTTGGGGAGGACAGTGCTGGCATCACTCAGGCTGAGAGGGAAATCTTTTGGGTTGGATTTCAGGGAAGAGATGTGCTGGCAGTTGAAATGTGAGTTTGCCACATTCTGCATGGAATGGACAGCGTGTCGACAGCCTCTGAATTAAGTCATAGAGACCCGAAACCAGAGTGTTTTTTTTAGAACATCATCTGGGTCACCCTGGTCTTTGTGCATCTCATTGTCTTCCTGAGCCAGATCAGACAGTTGCCTGCATGTTCTGATGGTTTTGCTTGAACTGACTTTTTTTTTTATTTTTTTATTTTTATTTTTTTTTATTTGAGAGAGAGAATGAGAGATAGAGAGCACGAGAGGGAAGAGGGTCAGAGGGAGAAGCCGACTCCCCGCTGAGCAGGGGGCCCGATGCGGGATTCGGGACTCGATCCCAGGACTCCAGGATCGTGACCTGAGCCGAAGGCAGTCGCTTAACCAACTGAGCCATGCAGGTGCCCTTGAACTGATTTTTAAAAAGACAAGTCATATCCATATTCAATTACATGTATAAAACATATTCCAATGGCAGCTTTTTTTTTTTTAAGATTTTATTTATTTATTTGACAGAGAGAGAGAGAGATCACAGTAGGCAGACAGGCAGGCAGAGGGAGAGGGAGAAGCAGGCTCCCTGCTGAGCATGGAGCCTGATGCGGGGCTCGATCCCAGGACGTTGGGATCATGACCTGAGCAAAGGCAGATGTTTAACCAACTGAGCCACCCAGGTGCCTCTCCAGTGGCAGCTTTGAGTAGGTTTTGAATTGTCCACATTTTGAATCTCTACCTTGCTTCCCACCCCCCCAACTCTCCCAAACACTGAACATATTAACAGCTGACTCATATTTTCACTAGAAGGAACGGGATAGGATACTCACCACACAGACACATTAGTCTATAGGAGTGAGTGTTTCTGAAATGTGTTCCTTTTACCATTGCTTTCTTTTTCCAATATGCTTTGGAAGATCTGTCTTAAAATGTTTGTTTTTGTAGACCCAAGAAAAGAAAACCAAAATACAAAAAATTATGCATAAACTAGTTTATATAAATGAACACATTCTTGTTGGGGTATTTATGGAAACATCTCTCTAATCTCTAAAAATCTCTAGTATTGACCTTGGAATGTTTTATTAATAAATTCTTTTTGTTTTTAATTAGTGATTTATGACATGTTTCCATTGTGTGACCTTTGAGCAATTACTTCACTTCTCTGAATTTCAGTTTCCTCATCTGAAAATGGGCACAGGAATATATTTTCTTGATAAGACTTGGAGGAAGAGTCACACGATCACTTTGTAAATTATAAAGCTCTCTGGAAACTGGTAATTATTATTTTTAGTCTACAGTGTATCTTCACATGGACTAGATAAATTTCTGATTCAGTAAAATTTCCTCAAATTTAAATTAGCCTATTCTTGTTAAAAATTTTCCGGAGATCTAAATGTTTAGAAGTAAATGCTTACAACTTTGCCTCAATTGCAAAGTTAAAAAAAGTTACCAAGTTCTTTGTCCCCGATACTGTGAATTGTTAATTTCAATGAAATAATCTCAATGACAGCCTGCTTTTAGCTGACTTCTTCTGACTTTTTAGAAACTTAAATTCTATCAATGATTTATTTTCTATTTTTTTTTTGTTCCTTAGCAACAATGTTGCTTCTGTTCTGATGAAGTTTGGTAGATAAATGTTTTAAAAGACCCATTGCCTATTGACTCCTATGAAATAAAGTTTGAGGCACAAGGTTTCTGAAACGGTTGTAGCTGTAAAATGTTTCTAAGTGATTCATCTGAAACACAGAAAAATTTCACTCTCAGACCCCGTGAATTCTCTTTATGGGTATCTTATGTATTTGACTATTCATTTTCATTTTTAAAATTAAAAAAAGTAGATGAAATGATATTGATTTCTTCGTAATAATTATCTTTTTCATTACTTTATTTTGTTATTTAGAGAACTCTGACAGAGTTCTCTCTCACTTTTGTCTTAGAGGTACATTTAAAACCCTAAACGTTCATTTACCATTTAAGATTCAGGTCTTGTGCTAGGTGCTGGGTTGTAAAGATAAATCTGAATTTTCTATCTTTAGAGGACTCACATTGCAAAAGAGAGGGTAATTATTAGATTCCAGGGGATCTGAAATGCTTAAGTAACTTGAGTATGAGATTGAGGCCACTAAATAGACTTCAAAACTGACATGCTTCTTTGCTTCATCTGGAAGCCAGTCTTTCTGGAAATGGCTCACTGAACTCTTGGTTTGTGAACCAGTCCAGGATATTGATCTCATATTATAGTTGCTGGTGGGGTGGAACCTTCTGGTCTCTAAAGAAATCGGGTATATTAAAGATTAGAATATCCAATTACTCCTCAGTTGTTGTTATTTGAGTGTAGTTGACGCACAGTGTTTCACTAGTTTCAGTGTATACTCAGTTTTTAAATTCCTGATTTATTGACTTACTGGATCTGCCCTGTTGGCCCTGACAGCCTCACGCAAGGGTGGGGGATGGCACTGGGCCTGGGGCTGGGCAAGTGCCGATCCCAGCTGCCCTCTCAGGACTGTGGAGTGGCCTGAGTTTAAGGTGTTCGGTTCTCAAAGTTCACTGTAGCTGCAGGGACCATGAGTTTGAATAGCCAAGTTTCCTTCTGGTTGCCTGCCGTGGAATGTGTTTTCCCATAGAAACAACATTTTAAGTTGTGGTCAGGTTCCCAGACCAGCCTACAATAGCCTATTTAGCTGATAGAGACTGCTATTTGACTAGCCTGGGGACCAAACCACCACCTATTAACATTGTTTCTATTGGAAAAGCCATTCCGAGTTTTAAATACCAATAGAGAAATGACATGTTGGAGCTCTACCTGTTAGTCCAATTGGGAGCTGCCAGTCCCCGGAACTAGAGTATTGAGTCACTGTGCCCTACCAGTTCCTGAAGGACCCCATTCTTTCCCCTAAGCCTGACCCCATTGGCTGGTTTTCCTGTCTTTCGTGTGGCTGCCAGGACGTTCAGAAGATATTATTATCTCCCCGGACAGAGTTCGTGGTTTGAGGATTTCTGGGAAGTGGTGAGAATCGTGGTTTTTTCTGTTGGTGGTAAAGACGAGGGAAGGGAGCAGTTGGGACTGAAGGGAGCAGTGAATTCCCCAGACACCACCTGGCTCTGCCTTTTACCACACCGGGTTCTGGGTCACCTCTTTAGTTTACTTGTTTGTGTTTCAATCATTTCTACAATTTCATCTACTCTTTGGAGAAGTACATGGCTTTGGCTTGAGTAAATGGAGTAACAGCCCAGTCAAAGAAAATGTCAGCATAATCCTTGAACTCATAAGTAAAGTCAAGGAGTTGCAGAGTTCTGGGAAGCAGTTTTCTAGAAGCACCGTGTGTGTTCATGGTGTCATTGGTCAAATCCTCTTGGATGCAGGAGAGATGCAAATTTGAAACAGGCTCATTTTTCGGTTTTGAGGCAATCCCTCCTTGTCATTATGGAGTCAAATAGTAAAGTTCCAACCTCAGAAACAAATACATCTCTCCCCATGTGTAGATGGGAGCACCTTTTTATACACCCAGCCAGGGGTTCAGTGATGCCAGGTGGCCAGAGAGCTCTCCCTCCCTTAGAGAGCAGTAGGTTCAGTGCAGACTATGACAGCAAGTTAGTCCAGTCATTGCCTTTAGAAGCTTGGGGGCCACTTGGATGGTTTAGTAGTCTGTGCAGACTTGTGTGTTCTAGGGTTGTTTAATCCAGAGTCCCAGAAGCAAAAAGTACTCGGTGTATCAGCAGGATTAGGACCTGCCGTACAGAGCGGCGCTTCTGGTCTTTGTGGTTCAATGTCTAGTTTCCTGTTACAGTGTACGCTGTGGCTTTAATTTCTTCTTCTTTTTTTTCAAAGAAAAGCACACACACCTACACACACGTTCCAGTCACCTATAAAAGATTCCAACAGGTTTTAAATGGGCTGCCAGTCTAAAATGATCTCCCAGATTTGGGAGAACTGTCTTTGCAACTTTCTGTTTCTTTAGTTTTCGTAAGCTCTGATGTGTGTATGTGTGTGTGTGTCCCTGGTATGGTGACCTAAATCCTTGGGCTTTTAAGTTCTTGGACTGTAGCTTTTGATCAACACAAAATCCCCACAAAAGCACAGTATAGGGTGCAGAGCAAATGAGACGGTTGATGCAGCCCCCTCTCTGTTGTGCCTCTGCTGTGAGTTACCCCCTCAGCAGTGAGGAAAGTGATCCCCCACGTAGCACCTTCAGGTAGACCTTTCAACGCTGCCCTGTGATCTTTGTGATGGTTGTCTTTAGGATTTAGCCACATATGGCTGGCGCCATCTCGCCTTGATCTGTGGCAACAACCTGTCATAGTGAAATGTGCACCAATCTGTGAGCTGAAAACCTTTGTTTAGTTGCTTTGGGATTTTTGTTTTTCTTTTGCTAAAGAAATAAATAGAATTGTCTACATTGAGTTTTTGAAGGAAATATATGATCCCTGAACTGTAAATATTGATAACTTGACTGATCACAATAACTTAATGATCAGCACATCAGCAAAATAACCAAGGCATGAAACCATTATACATTACTGTTTAGCTAAGGATAGCCCTTCAAATAGGTATGAAAGATTTTTCTTTTAAATGGATTAATTTGTAAGAAATAGTTCTATTAGGCAGTTTCCATGTTAGTGGCATTTACAGATGGCCTATTTAGGACATCAAAGACATAGTATTAATCTTTGTTAATTGTACTTTGTACTTACTAAGGCACTCAGTCAATGTTATCTTGTATGCTTCTAAATAGACTCCAGGATATTGTGGGCGTGGCAGACATTGTTTCTCTGCCTGAAGTTTTGGAACAGAGTGGGCAGAGGCAGGTTTCAGGGGTGAGAATCTAGACATAATTATTTAAAATATATAATTAAAATATAGCATATGTAGGTTTTTGAGAGATATGTCTGGAATTGTGTTGGTAGGTTGAAAGGTGGTTGGAATTAATTGAGGAGGAGGATTACCCTAGGGCAGGGGGAAATGAAATGATACATTAAAAAGGAAACATGGAAGAAGCATCTGGATTTAGCATGTGTGTCCTGGAGGAGAGGCGAATGCATGAGTGAGGGCTGAGATGATGAGGGGAAGGAGCGCGACAGGAGGGTGGAATTGAAGGTGTAGGTGAAGATGAGGGTGGGCTGGTTAGGCCTACCTGGCAGAGATCTGAAGCTGATAGTGAAATGTTTCACATCTTAGGGAGGGTGAAGGTCTATGTTTGGAATGTAGGAGAACTGAGTGGTGGTGAATGTGAAAAGATACTTAGCTCCATTGTCCTAAGGAAGTAGAGAGGAAGGAGGAAGCCAAGAGAAAAGACCCTGATAGCAGGCCAGCAGTGAAACAACAAGATTGAAACAAGTGGTTTGCCTGAGGGTTCCTAGAGGGAGGTGGGTGGGGGATGGGCACTAAGGAGAGGACTTGCCCTGGTGAGCACTAAGTGTTGTATGTAAGTGATGAGTCACTGAATTTGACACCTGAAACCAATTTTACTATATATGTTAACCAGAATTTAAATAAAAACTTGAAATAAAATAATGAACAAGGGGTTTGCTAATGGAATTAGAGAATTTAAGAGGAATTTCAGCAGTGGGATGGAATAATGATTCCTCTTAGCAAGTGGAAAATGTCAGTCAAGTCATAGCTCAGAGAGCTTTCTGCTGAGCCTACCCTGGATGATGGGGAAAAGCACCATTGTTCTGGACTCCTAGCTCTCCAGGCTGACCTTGATGTCCGTGTTTTACCTGCTGTATTGACACTCTTTGCATACTTGCCTGTCTTCTTCCAAGAGCAAAGACTGTCTTGATCACTATTAAAACCTGGAAGAGTTTATTTATAATTGCATGGTTGCAGTATTATTATTTTACTTTTTAAGAAACTTTTCACTGTAGAACAGTTTCAGATTTACAAAAAATCAAGAGGATAACACTTCATGAAGTAGGTCGGAGAGGTTGGCGGGCTTAAGCCTTCAAAGGAGGAAACCAGAATTGTCTGAGTCCCAGCCAGTGTTGACCCAGACAATCCAGAAAAGAGTCCCTGGGTCTGAAGGGCCCCCATGGAAGCTTGAGGAGGCCATGGAAGCCGTTTTCATTACCAGGGTTTGAAGTTTCATTACTTGAGGTGTTGTGACTGGCAGATGGACTGGAATAGTCACATGTGGTATTCAAATCACTGTTAGTAGATGTGACATCATCTTTAGCAAGAAGGGCCAGAATAAAGGCACCTAAGTAAGGGGGGAGCTCTTGCAAAGTTTATTGGAGTAGTAGTGGATCCCCTCATCAGATAGTACTCATAGTTTTTCTTTTGTTTTTTTCTTTTTACCTCGATAAAAAAAAAATCTGTCAAAAAACTGTTAAAGTCATGTTGTATGGTTCACAATATATGTAGCTCATTTGTGTATTATAGTTTTTTCATGATCTTTCACATTTTTTGACAGTGAAAATTATTATTTTTAAAAACTGGAATAGTGGAATATTAGGATATTATCTTGAGGCATGTTACATGGACAGTTAGGCACCCTTTATTTTGTGGGGGTATATGCCTTTTGATACCCCTCCACACATATACTTAAGAGGACTAAGTCATCATTTTCCCCCTCACAGTTCAAAAAACCAGGCAACTCTTCCGTGGAGTAGGGTCAGCCTCATTAACTTTTAACTTATGCTTGGTATTCTTCTTGCCCAAGGATTTAATCATTTCACATGTGTATGAAATAAGAGCCCCCTGAACTTGTTTTTATTACCCCAGTCTTGTCTGAAAGGGAATTTGAACTTGGGATAGGAAGCAAAAAGGCTATCTTGCCTGTAAGAGAGGCCAGACTTGCAGAAGTGGATTCTGGCTAAGGAATGTGGACACGCTGCGGACAGAGGCCAATTCCTGCACTGATGTGGTCAGACATGGCAAAGCCCAGCTGTTTGCTCCATTGAGAGGGGCGTTTGCTAGCCCACACAATCTCCAAGTACTGTCTGAACTGGATCCGAATATTCAGCCTGCTGAGGCTCACCCATTCCCCAGAGAGATTGGAGGTGGGTTGTTGTAGAGCGCTGTATTCAAAGCAATTGGTAGAAGTTACAGATCAAGACTTAGCAATTAAAACAATATAATATACAATGGTGAAGTGGACTCTAAATTTTCCTCCCCCACCCTGAACTATTAGAATACAGGTAAAAACCATTTATGCTTAATTGGTGGTTTATTGATGGACATTTTGTGGCTTTTGTTACTCATACCCTCATGAATGCTATTGGGTGGAATACCATCTTGCCCCCAAATGCATCCCTGCCTTAACATAGGGGTTAAGAGAGTGTACTCTGGCATCGGGCTTCCTGAGTTCACATCCCCATTCTTTACTTCGAAGCTGTGGGAACTTGCTGGTTTGTTTAACCTTCCTAAGCCATGGTTTCCTTAGTGGTAAGGACAGTAATAATAGAACTTACCTCAAAGGGTTGCTATGAGGATGAAATAAAGTAATGTATCTTTAGCACTTAGCATAAAGTTCTTTTTGAGTTTTACTTTTTTTTTAAGATTTTATTTATTTTTCAACAGAGAGAGAGAGAGAACAAGAGAGGGAACACAAGCAGGGGGAGTGGGAGAGGGAGAAGCAGGCTTCCTGCTGAGCAGGGAGCCCGATGTGGGACTCGATCCCAGGACCCTGGGACCATGACCTGAGCTGAGGGCAGATGCTTAACAACTGAACCACCCAGGCGCCCTGAGTTTTAATTTACCAAATGCTACTGCCACTTCCACTGCGCTTTAACTCTTGACTTGTTTTGGTGGTGGGTTTGGTGGGTATGGCTGATGAAGTAAAAAGGAAGAGACAGGTATGAATGCTACACTTTCATTTACACAAAAAAATAACTTCACTAAAGATTTGTCTGCTTTGTTACTGCTTTTTGTGCTGAAACCTTAGAATAAAATCTTTTATAATGGAAATAATCCAACGTGTCTACTTTAGACTTTACATATCTTTGTGCTTTCCAACTTAAATAAGACATTCATTTATTTCTAGAATTAGAGCTGTTTTTCCTGCGTGTAAGTAGAATAAATGCCACCCAGCTTGTTTGAATGAGTGCTGTTAGTTTGCAGTTCTCAAGACCAAAGTTAGCAGAGGAGAAATCTTACATCTTTCTACTACCTTGCAATAAGCCACATAACCTAATAGTATTCAGTGTGTTAAAGGATGAATGGCAATGACATTAAAACACTCATTGTTTGAGGAGGTTGGTTGAAACACTTGAAATGAAATGATATATTACTTACTATAAAGGATAAAGTTATTCAACTCAAAAAAGACCAGAGCATGCAGACAAAAATAAATCATAATTAGACATTATGTAGAATTTTAGTAATGCAGTGAAGTGAAAATGTGATCACTAATGAAATGGAACAGTGAATGAATGAAACCGTTCATACAATGAAGCAGAAAGTACCCCGTTTATGAGAGAAGATGTTTATACTTTTAAAGTAAAGTTATTGCTTTAAATAAAAGAGGATGATCAAAGTAAAACGGCACGCTTTAAAAAATGAGCAATTATGAATGAGTATTAGGTGAGAATGCAAAAGATTTCTCTTCATCTCCCCAGATTCTCATCTCTTGAGCCAACCACTTTTAACCATTTCTGGTTTGGGTTCTTCTCATGTTTGTCTTCATGACCCCATGCACAGGCTTGTTGTATCTCTATTTCCAGATTTACCCAGTACCCATTGGCTCCTTGCCATGAAAGATGGGGCCATAGCTCACTGAGATATCTATACCTTTTCTCTCTCTTTTCCTTCCTACTTTTTTTTTATAATCATAGTATGACTTTCAGTTATTGGTTATTTTAAAACATTATATTATATACTTAAACCTGTTTCTTGGATCAACTGCTTTATTTCTTTCCACACCTTTCTTCCCAACTCATTTCCTGATTTATGACAGCTGTACCGTTACTTTTACAGGTGCAGGTTGAAAACATTTACATTTTGATTTGCAATCATTGTAAATTGTAACTTCTTCCATGTTTTGTCTGTAGGTTGATTGTAAACATTGAAAAAACAATGAGGCATGTTTATATTACTGTGATTTTTCAAACACCTTGGAAAATCTTTGGAATATCTTGTTTTGTAGGCTGAAATTTCTGATTCTGGACTCTTTATTCTTAGCTTTTTCACCATGTTATATGTGTTATTACTCCATAAATACACTCATTCTTGTCAGATAATATGTCCTGATTTTTGTTTGAAAACATAGTTATTCCGACCACAGGACACCTACAAAGGCTCAGGGGTCCTCTGAAGCTATTCCAGGATTTGCTTTGGGGTTGGAATGGATCCCGTGGAATTGTAATGAGCTGTTAGTGGGGAAGGTTTGAGGTGATTAACTCTGGCTTGGATTATCATTTTCAATCTAGAGAATTTATGGAGTTTGGAAGGTTTGATTGCTCCCCCAACCCTAGCTCCCTGTCGTAACTTCTCGTCTCACTCCCCTTTCCAAGATTCTGACTTGCCCCAAGGAGTTCTGGGTACTCTGAACTGAAGTTTGGGGCACTACTTTGTCATAGGAGGGGTGCGGGATTGAGAACCCCCGGGTTAGAATTTGTGATAAACACTCTCTTCCTTAACCTTTTATAGTTCCTTTGGTTGAGTCGCTAATTTAGGTCAGAAGGTAAAGCTGCGTTGCATTCATGTCCGTTACTTCATCTGATAGATAGATACACATGACGTGGGGCCAAGGCAGACATTACATTATCCTGATGTGTAGAGACATAAACTAAGGCTCAGAGAGCCCCTCGCATCAGGCACAAAGTAAGCCTCTATCCAGTCATTTTCTGGGTAGCTTTGGAGATACCTGGGGCTGTCGGGTATGGATGTAGGGCCCTTTCCCAAGTTCCTTTAACTTTCTTCCTACTTCTCTCTCTGACCTTGGCATCAGTCAGTCGGAAGTGTGCTTTTTGCCCTGCAGGGCTCCAGGTCCTCTGGGGCCATGAGAGGAGCACAGGATGGGGCAAAGACCTTATCTTGGTTCCCTGCCCTGCTTGTGCTTGAAGTAGTGAGTTCAGAGGAGATGCAGGAAGCTTCCGTGCTGTTACACATGGTCGACACAGACAAGGAGAACATGTGAGCGCACCCCAACTAGAAGTACATTTTAGTTATGAAGTTGTTTTTAAAGGTTTATGCTGATGGGACTGCAGGATTTATACCGGTGAGCCTTGGAATAGCCACTGTTTGTGAGACTGATTGCAAAACATTTGACCTTATTCATCAGCCCCTAAACTTGAGGTAGCATCAAGGTTTAGGCCCTCGGATGTGGCATGGTGAAATGAATGGTTTCTTTGGGGTTGCTGCGTGTTCAATCCTCCGCCTTAATTTCTGATACAGAACTAGCTAGAGCCTTACCCAGTGGCTCCCTTAAATTGTTAAATATGGGTCATCTGAATTCTGAATGGAGGCTTTGCTCCAAGAAACCTGATGAAATATCTGTAAACAAGAAACCCAAAGTTACATGGACTTTATTTTCCTGTAACTGCCGGTATCAACTACTGTGTTTCCAAACTTTGGCTAAAGAAATATTTACATATTTTGGCTTTTATTTTTTCTGACTAATGTCAGAGTTTGGATTCCCATAATTCTAGTGAAAGGAAGAATATGGTCACATCTTAGGGGTGAGTTGGGTCATTGAAAAAAAATATGCACAGCTTCAATGAGTAGAAATTTAAAACTTTGTATGCAGATTTTATGATGGCCTTTCTTAACTAGATTGGTAGGAATTTTATTGTTTAAATTAGACTCATATAGCCCCATAGATATTTATATCTATGCCAAATGCAGTGATAGAATGCACTGCATTTGGCATCTCTGGTTTTAATTTTTCTGATGTATTCATAGGTAATATTAAGGGATATCCTTATTGGTATCATTATGTTAAAGAATCCCAAACTACTAAGCCAGTGTTGAGTCCCATGGGTTTACCATTTTTTTTAGTCTGCAAAAATTTGTCCCATTCTTGTAATTCAGAGACCGTTTTTCCTTTTATTTTGTCATATATATATATATATATATATATATATGGAATCTTGTGATTGGATTTTTTTTTTTTTCCAGACCCAATGTCTGTGGATCACGTTATAATGCTTACTGTTGTCCTGGATGGAAAACCTTACCTGGTGGAAATCAGTGTATTGTCCGTAAGTAAATAGACGATCTGTCATTCTTCATGTTCTTCTTTTGTTGTTTTGGTTGCATGGTGATTCTTAGTACTTGTTTCTTTGTAATTGCATACCATTAACATGTTTATAGCAGAGCCTTCTAGCTCTAAGATTTTCCTACTTCCTCTGAATCCAGATTGGGAAATACAATAATTTGGTCAAACGACTGTTATACTTTAGTTCAGTGACTTCCTTTAGAATATTTCTGACATAGAGGGAATAGAGCCACAGGGTTACTTTGCTCAAGGGTACCTGTGACCTGGCTTCATAGACTATGTAATCACTTTGATGGGATTTTGAAAAAAGGATACCGTTGCTGCTTTCCTTACTGTAATCTCTAGCTCTGTTGGCCTCCCACAAACCTACTCAAACATTGTACATTGAATTTGGGTGGTCGAGGCCAAAGACAGACCTAACTCTTAGAGAGGAAAGGAAGTGGATAGAGCATCAGATGCAGATGAATGGAAAGAGGAGGAAAGAGCTCAAATGGTACCAGCGATTCCTCCATTGACTCTGCAATCACAGCAAATCTCCAGATTGTCATCATAGCCCACAAATGTGGAGTGGCAGACCACATGCCAGAAAAAGTGCTATTTAATGGAGATACTATGTCAGATTGGTTATGGCTTCTGTCCTTTATGAACTTGTACTGTCATCATACTATGAAGTGATTTCCAGTTTTCAGAAAACTCTGTCAGTATAATGGGGAAATTTAGGGCTGAAAGGATGTTAAGGAATTACTCCACTTTCTCTCTTGGCCTAGAGTGGTCTGTGTAGAAGAACAGAATATTTCAACCAGGGTTGGTGACCTGAAAAAGTTAATCTCTTTCCCAGTCCTTGATTTTGACCAAAAGCATCTTATTCATTTGGCACATTGTGCTTTATTTAAGGATCAAAACTTAATCACTAAGAGAGGTATAGAATGGTGTTTGGAGTTTTCTAAATGAACTTGACAACAGAACTCTCTCCCTGGTGTTCTATAGAATCTCGGAGAAATGCTGTCTTCAGGTATTTAAATAGTTGTTTATAGGATCCTTTGACAGTTTATTTCTTAATAGTTTTCAATCTCTATCCTAAGCTTTTTCAGATGTTTGAATGCACTATCAAGTGTATTATTTTTAGCCTTGCACATCTCATTTGCTGCTTGCATTTGAGGAAGGGATCCTGCCTTTGAGTATAAAAAGTAGTGACCTGCTAATATATATAAATCATTTGCCATTTAAAGTTGTTATTCTGGCCACCAGCAGAGCATTTGGTACCAGTATATTAGTCTCTCAGTGACATGAAAGTGTTAATATTTCTCTAAAGGATGAACAGCTTCTTGACTATAGAATCAGTGCTATTGTAATGGGTTCCAAACTTCTTCTCTCAGACTGTTGATGTCATCGAGAATGGGACTTAAATGTAGGATAATAGCTGCTCTGTAGATTATATGTTCCCGGTGGGCAGGATCTGATGTAGAGAATTAGTCTTAGCAGGGCTCAGGATTTTTATAAAAATTATTAAATAGTAGCTTATAATAAAATAAGCTCCCAAGAATCCTGCTGCAATTTTTATACCATTAAATGTTAAAGTTAATATAAAAAGAAAATGCTCGTAGGCATTAAATATGTTTAAATGCAGGACTTTTGTTTGTGTTGTTTTCTCTAAATAGGGTGTTCTGGGCTTTTGATAGATTGGGTGCTGTGTGGAATGAGCAGAGAGAGGTTGAGAACCCTGATGGGAGTAAGGGAGTTACTGCATTTTGCATCCAGAGCTTATTTAGTCACGTAAGTCATGATGGCAAAATTCACGAGGAAGCTGAGAGTCCAGATTTCCTCATTTGAGGGTTGGGTTCCTGTAAAGCACCATGCTCTGAAGTCATGTACTAACAGATCTCTGGTTTTATTCACAGCCATTTGCCGGCATTCCTGTGGGGATGGATTTTGTTCTAGGCCAAATATGTGCACTTGCCCATCTGGTCAGATATCTCCTTCCTGTGGCTCCAGATCCAGTGAGTATAACATGTTATTATATATAATATTATTTTATGTGGTTATGCCCTATTTTCTCCTAAATTTGCTTTTGGCTTTTCTCTTGCCTGCAATATATATATATATATATATATATATATTTTTTTTTTTTTTTTTGGTTTCACTAGAACATCTGCCTTCTCTGTTCTGCCCAAAAATCTTGGAATGGCTTTCCTCAATCTGGCCTCCCATTTTCCTTCTTCACTCTTTAGAAGGAAATTACCTACAGGACATAGTTACTATGAATAATATAAAGATTATGACCTCCTTTGTAGGTATTGCCTTATTTATCTTTGTATCTCCAATGTAAATGCCATAAAAGATGCTCAGTGGAATGATTGTTTAATGAACATTTTTGGCTCAAGAAAACTAGGCATTTTTCCTTGTGGTACTGAAATATGAGTCTGATTAAACACTTTTTAAAAACTGAAGACCCCTGCCTTTGCAAGAAGAAAATGTGAGAAGTCATTATCGCAGTTTGGAGATGATTTTTCCTGAAGCACAAACCTATTTTCCCTTTCACAATTTTACCACTTCATTCTGTGATGCCAAATAAATACCCACAGTTCATTCTCTAGAGCCTTTGCTTGCTTGTTCTATTGTTTTTTTTAATACTTTTTTTTGGAGGGGGTGGTTATTCTTTAAATGTGGCATCCTCAGCAATGAATTAGGGGAAATGCAGGGGTTGGGAAGAAGGTGAGTCATTATAGGTCGTTAAAAAAGTTGAAATTCATGCCTCAACACCTTGACCATTACCAAAGCGAAAAACTTAGGTTCCTTTTCCATTTCCCATTTCCAGTGAGAAAATGAGTTCCCCTTGCAGTGTGTTCCATTTCTGACAAGGTTTTCAAGAAAAGTATTGCGGAATAAATGCCTTCTCTTTTACTTAGTCTGTTGCAGGTAGAAACTTCAGTGTGGTCGAGGTTGATTACCTGTTAAGGGTATGATAAAACTAGGTATCCAGCTGGGAAGGTCTTCCATATGATAGTGAGAACTGCTGCTGATTTCTCTGTCAAGTAAAAATCACGAGACGTAAAGATAGGCTGTTAACAAGTTGGGCCTCATAGATTTCAAGCTAGCCTTGAGATGGCAGTATAGTGGTGGGTGCTGTGGGCCAGATTTAGGTTAGAGACTGACGTCCAAGACTTACAGGTGATGCTCTCTGAAGAGGTTTGGGTCCACCTATGGTACCTGGACATTGGACCTGAGTAGCTAGTGGATAAGGGTGCTATGAGGACAATTTGGTTTCATCAGGATCTTTGAGGCACTTGGAGCCTTTAAAATCATTGGCTTGGACTCAACCTGAATTAATATTATCTAAACATCTTGCAGAATTGAAGGTGGCAGAATATTTTAAATTCAGGGTAGCTGCAATAATCAGAATTCATTTCTGACCTTTTGAAGTATTGTTCTAGGGAATAGCTGTGCTATCCTATAGAACTTCCTGGCCACGGTGTAGTTGGCAATAAATATGGAGAGATCACTTTGCTAACTTTCCTGCTAGTAGAAGGATAACTCAACACAGCAAATTACTTGCATTTACTACCTGTAGTTCTACCAAAAGGGGACAAGTTTAGACTTCACCAATACTTTGTATGAGAAATCTTATACGTGCCATGTGATAGGGATCAAGGAGGCCTGGGAAAGTTGTGGGGCCTCTGAGGTCTTACTTTCCTCATTTGAAAATGAGAAAAATGAAAGGAGGGTTGTTCTTTCAGGCTGTTTTTTACTTTTGAGTGTCCTGGGATTCTGAGAATAAGAAATGATCTCTTCGTGGCCTGAGGGGGAGATTGCATTTCCAGAAGGGTCCAAACTGCCAGCCAGCAATTCCTCTGGGCACTAGGAAGACAGGGCTTCTCTTAACCTATTGGAACTCTTGCCACTGCTCATAGGGGCACCAGGGCAAAAAAGATTGGCTATCCAGAGTCAGAAAATGGGTTTTCTGGACTTTTTCTTTTCTTTTCTCTCTCTCTCTCTCTCTCTCTCTCTTTTTTTTTTTTTTTTTTTTTTTTAGAGAGAGAGAGATCAGGGAGGAGGGGCAGAGGGAAAGGGAGAGAGAGAATATTAAGCGTGGAGTCTTCCACGTGGTGCTCAACACGGGGCTCGATCTTACCACCCTGAGATCATGACCTGAGCCAAAATCAAGAGTGGGATATTTAACCGAGTGAGCCACGCAGGCGCCCCAGGTTTTCTGGACTTTAATTTCAATTCTATTTGGACCGTTCTTAACTCCGTCCATCTCTGAGGCTGACAGTGGACCCTGAGCAATCCTAATTCTAATTAGGTCATGGTAGACTGATTGATGAATTTACTCAAACTCTTCTTTATATGTATACATGTAATATAAAGCAGAGTATTGTCTTCTTTAATAACATGTATTATTATAAAAGTTGTTCCCTGAGTTTTATATTTAAGAACTTGTAGATCAATTTCATACTCATCCTGTTTTATTCTTTATGCTTTTTAAAAGGATTTTTAAAACTCAGCTTCTTTTTTGAGATAATTATAGATTCATATTCAGTTGTAAGAAATAATACAGAGAGATCCTGGGTACCCTTCACCCAGTTTTCCCATGTTAACATCCTGTGAAACTATAGCACGATATCACCATCAGGATATTGACACTGATACAGTCAAGACACGAAAGAGGTCTGTCACTGCAAGGATGCCTCATGTTGCCCTTTTATAGCCATTTTCCTCCTATCCCTATGCTCTCCTTAATCCTGGCAACCACTAATCTTTTCTCCATTTCTCCAGTTTTGTCATTTCAAGAATGTTACATAAATGGAATCACATGATAGGGAACCTTTTGGGATTGACTTCTTTCACTCAGCATGATTCTCTGGAGATTCACGCAAGTCATTGCATGTATCAACTCTTTGTTCCATTTTATTGCTGAGTAGTATTACCTGCTCTGGATGTACCACAGTTTGTTTAGCCCTTCACCAGTTGAAGGACATTCAGGTTTTCTCCAGTTTTGTTGTGCTCTGAGCATTCATGTACAGGTTTGGGGGGTTTTTAAAAAAATATTTTATATATTTATTTTATACAGAGAGAGTGCATGAGCAAGGGAGGGGACAGAGGGAGAGGGAGAGAATCTCAAGCAGACTCCGTGCTGAGCATGGAGCCCGATGTGGGGCTCAATCCCAGGACCCTGGGATCATGACCTGAGCTGAAACCAAGAGTTGGATGCTTGACCAACTGAGCCACCCAGGCGCCCCACATTCCAGGGTTTTATATGAGCATAAGTCTTCATTTCTTTGAGATAAATGCCTAGGAATGGAATTGCTGGGTGGTATGGTAGTTGCATGTTTAGTTTTTTAAGAAACTGCCAGGCTGTTTTTGGAGTGGCTATACCCTTTTATATTCTCACTAGCAATGAATGAATGACCCAGTTTCTCAGCATCCTTACCAGGTTTTGGTGTTTTCACTATTTTTAATTTTAGCTATTCTGATAGGTCTGTAGTTATTTCTCACTGTGATTTTAATTTGTCTTTTTGGCCTGATTTATGATGTTGAACATCTTTGCCTGTGCTTATTTTGCTACCTGTGTATCTTCTTTAGTGAAATGTCTCTTTATGTCTTTTGCCCAGATTCTAATTGGATTGTTTGCTATTTTGAGAGTTCTTTGTATATTCCAGCTCCTAGCCCTTTGTCAGATACGTGAGATGCAAACATTTTCTCCCACTCTATAACTTGCTCTTTCATGTTCTTAGTTTTTTACAGAGCAAATATTTTAAAATTTGATGAAAATCCCCCTTTTCAATTTTTCCTTTAATGGATCATGCTTTTAGTATCAACTCTAAGAGCTCTTTCCCTACCCCTAGATCCTGAAGATTTTCTCCAATTTTTAAAAAAAGTTATATAGTTTTACATTCTGCATTTACATCTGTGATTTATTGTTGAGACACTTTTTTTTATGGGGTATGAGGTTGAGGTCTACTTTCCTTCAATACTTATAGATGTCCAGCATCATCTCTTCTTGAAAAGACTATCCTTCACCCATTGAATTACTTTTGCACCTTTGTCAAAAATCATATTTGTAGAGGTCTGTTTCTGGGTCTTCATTTCATTCTGTTGATCCACATGTCTATTTCTTCTCCAATACGATACAGTCTTGATTACTGCTGCTATATAAAAAGTCTTACAAATTGAGTAGACTAATTGCTTTCACCTTACTCTTCTTTTTCAAAATCATTTTAGCTATTCCAGTTCCTTTGCCTGTCCATATACACTTTAGATTATCTTGTCTACATCTACCAAAAAATATTTCTAGGATTTTGATAGGAACTACAGTAAGTAAGCCTGTAAGTCAGTTTGGGGAGTATTAACATCTTCCTTATGTGGAATCCCTTACACTTTGGACAAATTTTTGTCATTTTTAGTTTACTTCAGTTCAGTGAGATTTGGGAGGTGCTTGTATTCCCAACACAAATCTAAACTCTAAGGATAGAAGAAGGCCAGGGGAACAATTCTAGAGCAGTGTTCACACACTGCTGAGCAGTGTCTGAGCAAGTTTTGGAACAACCGCATGCTGAAGGTGTGAGGACACTCAGGATAGGAAGGTGGTGCTATCGCTAATCTAGAATAAGTGACTCTTGGAAAGGTTTTTCAGGAAGTGTGGAATTTATATGAACAGGGAGGAGAGGAGTGGAACCTGCTCAGGCTTTAGAAATAGTTGAGTCCTTTGCTTTCTAATCTGTTCTCTGTGAAAGTGACTTCCTTTATCACTGCTATCGTTTAACCTGTCTTTCTCTGAACTTTTTCCAGCTATGCTAGGGTTTTGTTTTTTGCTTTTGTTTTGGGTACTTTAGTGAAGTTGCTCTTCTGAGTTGTGCGTCTTTAGGCACCACAGGACATTTATGCACTTAGGGAAAAATGTCATTGCTGTTATCTCTCTGAATGAAAATTATTTTTGTCCTGCAGTGACTCTGGCTGCCCCTGTGGACCTGTCTCAGGTGTAAAGTCCAGGAGTTAGTCTCGCTCTCTAGTTTGCCTGTCTGTGCTTTTCCTAGCCTAAATTAAAATTGCGTGCTTGCCATATAGATGCTTATTTGCAAATTGCTCTTAATGTTCTTTCTGCCCCTTGTGCTTGCCAAATCAATGGCAGGTCTGTAGAATCATTCCCAACCTCATGCATCCCAAAGAAAATGGTTACCTTAGCCCTGCATCTTTCATTCCCATAGCATGCTCAAATTGTTCTCTTCTGGTGGGTCATTTTATGAACTAATTTGTACTGGGCTATCACCTAAAGGGAGTTTCTTCTTCTCTTCCTGGTGCCTGGCAAAGGAAAGGCATTCAGTAAGTATTTATCAAACGACCAGAATGATTGACTGAATCTGGAAAAAAAATAACATTTATTTAGGAGTTTATATAGATACAGGTAAATGGCAACATTTTCTGCTAGTTCTAGAATGTTGAAACCCTTTGAGCCTGTCTGCTCATTTTCTTTTTTTTTTTTTTAAAGATTTTATTTATTTATTTGAGACAAAGAATGAGAGAGAGAGAGCACACAAGAGGGGGGAGGGTCAGAGGGAGAAGCAGACTCCCTGCCGAGCAGGGAGCCCGATGCGGGACTCGATCCAGGGACTCCAGGATCATGACCTGAGCCGAAGGCAGTCGCTTAACCAACTGAGCCACCCAGGCACCCTGTCTGCTCATTTTCAATGGGAAGTCCTCATTGGGTCCTAGGGCTCTCAGAGTTATCTGCATGTAGCAGCTTAGACACTGACGCTTGAACTCCCCTGGTATTGTCAGTTTTTGGTAAAATCTTAACACAGATTGAGTTTAGGAATATATTCTGACTTGAAGTATTTAGAGCATGTAACAAATTTACAGCATCATTATGGATTTAAGTGGAGCTTTGGCTTTTTCTAGAGATATAGAACTTGGTCTTGTCATTGTTGGACATCTGGGATGCTTGTTGAAATCAGTGTAAATTTAGAATATGCATCAATGGCAGGACTCGATAAAAAAATAAAACCAATTTATGTATGTATACTCTCTAAATTGTTCCTGCTGTAGTGAAGCTGCACGTCTAGTTCCTTTATTTTCCCACAAAAATCCTGAGTGATTGTTCTAAAGAAATATGTTTCTCCCCTGAACATCTAAGACTCACAAAGAATGCGAAGTTACTTTGGCAAACGTATTTGTGGCAAAGCAGACGGTTAAGATCCAATTATCTCTTGTTAAGGGTGATCCCCCAGCCCAAGATTCATAGTTCATTGGATTATTGGGACCACTGGACTAACTATGCCTTACCGTTTCAGAAGTCTGACCAAGGGTCTTATTTTTTAAGGGAGACAAAATATTTTCTGGAAATATTTTAGACCTGGAAAAGGTTTACCTGAAAGGCAGGATAGAAAAAATATAAAAGTATATCAGAAAGATTTTTATTATATTGCACTTAAATGTGCACTTATCATTTTTCCTGAAAGAAATCATTCTGTTTTTCAATTTGAACAAATAATGTAAAGTCACTATTTGAACTACTGTTAGCTTTTTATCTCAAAGTAGCTAAATGGCTTTGTTGCTCATGTGGGAATGGAAATTAGCTCTTGGCATGAACCACTTTAATTGAAATCAGTTTGTGGGTTGAGTTCCTATGCTGCTTGACACATGACATCATTTCCTGTGCTTTTCCCAATCCTCACTGTTTTTCTAAGATAGGATGAAGCTAAGTTTAACTTCAAATTTTAAAGCAACTATACACCTTTTCCTGACCTACTTAGAATATTATCCAAATTTTCACCAAATCATTCCCTTTGTATATTTGTAGATAGTTATTATAATTCAAAAGCATTTTGGCTGAGACATTTTGATAGAGTCAGAGGAGCCTAAAATAACTGTTTTAACCAGTTTCCTGGGTTGCTTGACTTCTGTAACAATGCTCCAACAAAGGATTTATTCCTGCTTTTATACATGGGGAAATGAAGATAAAATATTTTTAATAGCAACCTAGTTAGTGCTGTATAATGGCTTAGGGCATAATGAGCAATTTCTCAGTCTTAGTTTTTGAGGATAGCTTTAGATGTCATTATCTGGTGGTATGAGTTAAATAAATGGAAATTACCTTAGTAAAGTTTTATACCACACCTACAAGTAGGCAAGGTATTACTCTAGGCACTTAGGGCGTGTAATTAATAACCATGATACTTTCCACTCTAAAGAAGCTTTCGGACAAATGGGTTGGGGATAGGAGAAATAACTAAAAAAAAAATAGGTTAGGTTATATAATATACCTTTCAAATGAGAATAAAATACTCTGGACTCAGGGAAAAGAGGGCTCATATCTAGTGGGAGAAGGAAGAGAGAACAGAAATCAGAAAAGATCAAAGAAAAGAAGATACATTTGCAGTGGGTCTTTTTTTTTTTTTAAGATTTTATTTATTCATTTGCGAGAGAGACAGAGAGAGAACAAGCAGGGGGAGAGGCAGAAGCAGACGCCCCGCTGAGCAGGGAGCCCGATGCGGGACTCAATCCCAGGAGCCTGGGATCATGACCTGAGCCGAAGGCGGATGCTTAACCATCTGAGCCACCCAGGCGCCCACGTTTGCAGTGGATCTTAGAGATAGGTATGGTTTCGGTATTTGGTAACAGCTGTATGCATTGTATGTTGGGGATTAAGGGTAAGGGACAAAGAGATTAAAGAGGAGATTCCACCGAGAGACTAGAACAATGTGTTTGGCATTTTGCATGGCATGCAGTAGGCAGGCAGAAAGATTTGTTGAGTGAGTGAATGAATGAAAAGTAGATTGGGGACTGAGCCATAGGACATACCAGAAGTATGCAGGGAGCCCTGAAAGGCCCTTGGCCATGCTGAGAGAGGGAGGAAGTTCTTAGCACACTAGAGATAGGGAGCCTCTGGTGGTGCTTCAGTAAGTGTGTGACGTGTTCTTGAGAAAGTGTATCACTTTCAGCTTGACTCAATTAACTCTTTGGTCCTCTATGAGAGCATAGGAAGTATTCAGTTCTGACATCTCTTCCCCACTGTCATGCTGAGATTTGTGTAGCTCCTTATGAAAATGGCCCTTTCTCCTCAAGTCCGTGGCCACTCTTGATAGGGCACTGAGAATCCTAACCAGGGGCTACCAATGAAGGTGGGGGCTGCGAGGCATCTTCTCTCTACTCGTAGCAGATTTGGCCCCTATGCTCCAGGAAGACTGAACCTAAGAGCAAGGCTGAGCAGCTGATTGCTGCTCTTGCACAGAAGGTGGGGTTCTCTTCTCCCTCTGTAAAATTGTGGAGTCTTTTTCTGTAGGAATTTTCTCTCACAGCTTGGAGGACGCAGGTTGGAGTAGGCCACGCCCAGTGCCCAATCCTGGTCTCCTTGTGTAGGGTTGTGTCAACAGGGATTAATGACAAATTCAGTTAGGCCTCTAGTCTTCTCCAAGTAGGGTAGTTATTGTTTCCAGAGGACAAAGGGACAGCCTGGGATTCTGAAAGTGTTTTAGCATTCTAAGTTACTGAATTAGCGACAGCCTTCACTCTAGAGAAAGGAGAGCGCACGTCATGCTCTTGTTCTCCCTCACACACCTCTATCGCTCCGGTTTCTTCTAGTGTCTCGTCTCACATCCAAGGCTGCCTGCCCCCCCATGGTCCTTCTGCCCTGAGCCCCAAAGTCACACTTCCGCAGGTGACAGTATAACAAAGAATGGATTTCAAACACTGCGGGTCTTATCTAGTTTAAGGTTACAGTGTAAACAAGCAGCTCTTTCTGAGCCAAGCAAGGCCAGCCGCCTCCATTATCAGGCAGCCTTGTTATTAAGTGCTCTTGTAGGTAGTTTTTTCTTCTTTTTGCTGCCTCCCAAGTTTCTTTTAACAAAATTCCTTGGAATTTCTCACTCAGACCGTTTCCCTGGTCACCTACGGTGGGACTCTAAATCTTGTAACAGGAGAATTATTGCCACTGTAATCTTGTCTCATATGGTTGCTCAAGGCACTATTTTCTTGTGGTTATAAATTACAGAAATGACATTGAGTGGGAAGTCCTGCTGAATTAGGGAAGTCATTTAGCACCATTACAGTAAATATCAAAGAAACAATTGCATTGTAATTGATTTTATACTCACTAAAAATAACACGGTTAGTGTTGTCAGTTAGGTTATTTCTGCACAAATATGTGAATCTTGATAAACCATTTTATTTTCTCTCCAGATCCTACAGATCAATTCCTGTGAAGTGTTGCAATCTACCTACTTAAACTGCAAAAGTATATCATTCTTCTTCTTTTTTTTTTTTTTCCTTTTCAAGTCCAACACTGTAACATTCGCTGTATGAATGGAGGTAGCTGTAGTGATGATCACTGTCTGTGCCAGAAAGGATACATAGGCACTCACTGTGGACAACGTAAGTAAACCATACTCATAGGTATCCTACCTGCTAAACTATGTAGACAAATGTGTAGACAGCTATGGAGACAAAAAGAATATAGAGCTCAGTGCTGATGGATTCTCTTTGGTTATCTGGGAGGTGGCATTTTTATAGATGTCTGGTGAGTCTTACAGATGACCAGATCACCCACCTAATGCAATTTGCACCAGATTTCTGATTGGAACCTTGGCTTGGGAGTGCTGGTTGGACTCATTTTCTTCTCATTTATCTTCAGCACCCCTGCTTACCTCATCCCCTTCATGTATGATCAGCACCCAAGGTGTAGAATTCTTGTTTGTTCCAGATGTATACCTTCCATTTGATTGCTGAATATGTCCACCTGGCTTTTTAAGAAGCATCTTGAAGTATTTCAAAACTCAACCTCGTCTTTCTCCCCAAACATGTTCTTTTTCTTGACTAATGGTATCTGCATCTCTCCAGTTTCCCAACCTAGATTCTGCTACTGTAATACTTACCACATGGTGTTCGGTTTGCTGGTTCATTCACGAACACTGTTTATTATGTGTCTACTCTCAGTCAGCCCCTGCAGAGGATGAAAATTCCTCCAAGAAAGCTTACTTTTTTATTACACTAAGAGGAATATATACACCCTGCAGAAAATTTGGAAAATTTCAAAAAGAGAAAATAATAAAATTCTCCATAATCCTGTCATTCCAGATATTACCTTCTAGTCTTTTAATGCATATTTGGCACATGAGATCTTACTGTATACATGATTTTTCATACTCCTTTTTTACTTAATATTTTATTAGAAGTATGTTCCATGTTATTAAACATTTTAAAATATGTTTTAAGGGTTGCAGAATACTCCATTATACAGATGCTTTATTATTTATTTAATGAATCTTTAATGATGAGCATTTATTCCTATTGTTTCCAGTCTTTGCCATTGTATATATATTTGCCACAATGAATATTGTTACTATAAATGAACCAAAATTTATATAATGCCCCCGTGACTGTCCATGCACTGCACGTGTGGTAAGAATAACGACTGAGTTTTGGGTAGCCCACAACAGCAGTGTGGGGAGAGGAGACACAGGACAGCTTCCCCAATGTGGGCGACCCTTGAGCTGGTTCTTGAAGGATGGGGTGGGGTTCACTTGTCAAATGATGGGGGATGGGCCTCTCATGCCACTGGCAGAGCATGGGCCAAAGCACAGGGTCATGGCAGGGGATGAGATGTCAGACATAGCACGTGTTGCTGAGGGAGGTGATGGGAAGGCAGATAAGGTCAAAATGAAAGTCGCGGGCCCAGGTTTTGAGTGCCTTTACGCATACCGTGTTGGCATCCACAGTGGAGCCAGGGAAGAGGAGTGAGACACAACAACCAACCAGTACCAACCAACCCACAACAACCGTTCCCTGGCTGAATCATTTACTCTACATTTACCATCTGCTGGGCACATTTTCCACCTCTTCACATGCATTAACTCATTGAATAACACTGCAGCCTCCTGAATTAGAGACGTCTTTTATCTCTGACAGATGAGGAGAATGGGGCACAGGGACATCAGTCTTGTCTGAAGTTATATGGGGAGGGATTGGCAGAGTTAGGCTTTGAACCCAACCAGTCTGACTTCATGGCCCGTGCATTTACTGCTATGAAATGCTGGCCTCAGACGCTTCGCTTACAGTGGTTTACGATGAGGAAGATCGTGGTGGCCACAGTGTAGGGTGGAACTGCAGTGGGGAGGAACAGGAAGCAGGAAAACTAGTACCAAGGCTGTGGCTATTGAGCTGGTGGGAGGGGGGTGGAGTCAAAGGCATTTTTGGAAAGGGAATCATGAGGAGCTGCTGGGCATTTTCTGCTCCCTTTGGTACTCCTTGAGGGAGTTTAGCGCCAAATCTACCACACAACAGGCATTTGGTTAACGCTTTCAGAGTCAGAAAAACTTTCCTAGACCTCACGTTCCTAATCTATACAATAGGATGGTTGGCTTAGACCATCTCAAAATTTCTTTTCTGCCTAAAATTTTTTCCTTCTCCCCTGACTGTACATTAAGAGGCAAATCGGAACAATTAATGTATGCAAACCTCTCTCATTTTATGATGAGAAATGGGCTGGTGCCATAGTTTTGGCTTATAAGGGGTTGTGTCAGTTCAAGTCCTCTGATCCCAAGCAGATGCCAAGACAGAATTGGATATACAAGAGATTTATTGTGGAAAAGGCCTGTAAAGAAGAAAGGGGTGAGAAGGCAGGAGTAGGAGGGGAGGGCCTTCAGACCTCGATGCTGGTCTTTGCCCCTGTGCAAGGAGAGGGGGATTGGGTAGATTGTGTAGAAGGTGCCTCAGACTAGAATCCAGCTCTAAGAAAGCCTTGGCCAGGCTGATGGCGAGCCCAGAGCAAAGATTTCCCGTTGCGAGAGTTCCATGATGGGCAGAAGTGCCCAGTCTCTGGTACCCCACTAAGCTTAGTCATTGGGTGGTACCAGCCAGGAGATCTGTCCTTGGCGTGAACATGAAGCAGATCTGAAGGTGTGGTGGCTGGGGGCTGTCAGCCAGCTAAGCTCCTTACAGTAGGTTTTCTTGGAGACAGATCTGAGTGGCTCAACTTCATGACTGCCACAGGGATACAGATAAAGTGTGCAGGAAATATAGGAAGGAGGAATTAACTCAAAAGGAGGAGGTATTAGGGAATGAGATAGGAGCTGGGCTTTGAAGAGGGGGTGGCAAATTTGGCTCAGAAGAGCCCACCACCTGTGGATAAAGATGCCTAGAAAGAGGCCATCGCAGGAAAGAATTGCAGGAAATTGTACAGAGAAGAGTTGTTCAGGGCCTGAGCTCTCAGTTCTTACTTTAATGCCTTTTCTGGCAAGTAGAATGTCCCTCCCTCAAGCATCACTGGACTTATCTCACCAATAGATTCTGTTACAACAGTCGCTTGGGTCTTCCTTACAGTCCATAAATATGGTCAGAATTAATGTTTTATTGTTTGTAGTCAATTGTGTGATTTAACATGCCGTATTTCTGTACCGGTGACAGAGGCCAATGTTTTCCCTCATGGGAGCCCTCAAATCATAAGCAAACAAGTCAGCTTGCTAAAATGCAGTTCTCATCCAGTGACATCTCTTATAAACCACCATTTAAGATACAGAACTGAAAACACTGCTCACATATTCCCCAGAATGAAACTGTCAGCATCAACCTAGATGTAAACTCACTTGTTCCAGGCAGTTTAACCTGAGTTGATTGAGGAACATATGCAGAGCTGGAACTGGAGCATAACTACTGAAAATGAATACCAGGGTGATTGTTTAGATTTTTTATTCTTGTGCCTCTGGGGATGGTAAGTGTTACTCTGTTCGCATCTAATTTCCGGTGAAGGCTCTCAGCTTCTCCCTCCTTCCCTTCCAGCTGTCTGTGAGAGTGGATGCCTCAACGGAGGCAGGTGTGTGGCCCCGAATCGATGTGCCTGCACTTACGGCTTTACTGGACCCCAGTGTGAAAGAGGTAATTTTTAAAAATGAATGAGTATAAATATGTTCTAATGGCTAAAGCTATTCCTGATTAAGCATGCATTGGGTTTATACAGCTCCTGCATGAATTTTGCTGAGCTTCACGGGGGTTTCTGATTTGTCACTGGGAAGCTTCCTGTGATGACAAGACAGTGACCCCAAGTCTATGCATGTCATTCCATAATTCTTGCCAGTGGACTGCAGGACTCACTAGTGAGCCCGTGCCTAAGCACCAGTTGGCAGGCATCAAGATAAAAAGGGAAGGATTTTCCGTAAGGGTAAGGATTGAGCTCATTGTTGTCCTAGTAAATTAGAGAAGTGGCTCCAAACGAAACATCTGTATGGAAAGGAAAAAATTTAGAGTGAAAGAAAAACACTCTTAAAGATCTGTGAGAACCCACCGGGGGCTCTAGTGGCATACAAGCGTAGCCTCCAGAATTCACTAGAAATGTCGATTGTGGAGGAACTAGGCTTTCACGTGTGTGGTTTATCCAATACTCAGTGTAGCCTTCTGATACGTCTCACTCTGCCATAAGGAAAGACGAAGGCTCGAAGAGGGCAAGGGATCTGCCGAAGTTCACACACCTAATAATATGCTTTCGTCGGAATGTGGTTTTTCTGTGTTTAAGTCTGATGCTCACTGCTGCTCCTAATTAAAGGAAATGTCCTACCTGATTTGCCTACCTGTAAATGCAAATGTGATATTGAGATGTATTTAGGTGTGTAATATTGTTGAGTTTTTCCTCCAACCCCCTGAACTTTGGCTTTATTGATTGCCTTGTCTCTACATTCATAGCCGGGTCTCATCGTTCGTAGTTTATGGTGAAAGTGTGGGAGGTTTATTTCATAAAAAACTGCACAAATAGTCATGAAAACACTGATTAAAAATACTCATGAACCTTTTAAACTACAATCATCACTTTCTATCCAAAGTTGTGTGAAGACATTTTTCTATTCTGAGATGGAAAGCTAAGATTCAAGTAGCAGATGTTGAATATATGTTATGTTAAGAGCAAAGATCGGTATGGGAGAAATTATTTTCTGCTTCTGTTTTTACAAGTTCATCTAAATTCAGTTTTTTGCTGATAAAGCAATAATACCTGTTTTAGTAGGTTGTAACTAGGTCAATAGTAATTGTAACAAGGGCCTAGAGTTACTAGACCAATTACTATTATTACTGGATATATTATATTGTATCTTAATTCAGTACCACTGAATGGTATGGATGAGTAATGCATCATGGGCTCTACCTTCATCAGCATCGTTTTGGAGTTCCCCTTTAAAAGTGTTTCTCTTTCTAACCTAAAGTATTTTTATTGATTTGGAGATAATATATCTCTAATGGTATTCAAAATAATAAAGATACCTCTTTCGATTAGGTAGTATCATTCTGTGGCCTTATCATTACTCAGTGAGATGATGTGGGATTTAAATTGTTGAGATTAAAATTGTTAGTGTGTAACTTGGACAGTGGTGTGTGAAAATAATTCCTCAGATAATCCTGGGTTTAATTTATTTTAGAAAAAATCACACATAGGAGGAAGTTATAGGGCATTTTACCTCTAAGAGAGTGGTTAATGATTTACTGTAAAGAATATTGATGCCCATAGTTCAGGCATTGATGATAACACAGTCTAAAATAAAAGGGGCATAATATTTAACCATTCCACAGTTATTTCTTCAAAGACTTCACCTTTGACTGAGATTAAGGAATGAAGTGAATGCATTGAGTTACTAAACTTTGAATCAAAACTGGCATATTATTCAGGGATTCCTCTACGTTTGGAGTACCTTTAACTGCTCCCTTTCATGATAACGCTGTCCTGAAATTTGTATTAGGTGTAATATATTTTGGTCCCATAGATCTTCACAGTGGTGATTATCCCCAAATAAAATTAATCCCTAAATGGCAGATTTTCAGGCATGTGCAGCAGTGGAGGTTGGGGAGGAAGCAGTCTCTTTTTCATTGTTACCCTTTGCCTGTTCTTCCCATGAATACTGTCCCAGACATTCAATGGGAAAAGGGAAACATAAATGCAATTTCCCTCACTACACGGGAGAAGGGGAGTCTTTTTGATTCCAGAACTGTATTTCCACTTAGAGAGCCTTCACTGTTTCCTACTCCTATGGAAGTCATCTGCTTACTGCTTTAAAGAACTATATCCCTTTACTCAAATGCATGCTCATGATTTCAAGAATGATCAATAAAAATGTAGGACTGAGTCAGGACAAATCCATCCTGAAGCACAGGGAAGTGTTCAGTGTGACTTCTGATGGTGGGTTAGTATACTGATTAAGTTGTTTATTACCTAGGCAGGTTTATTAAGTTGTTTAACTACCTAGGCTAGTTGCATTATGTTTTAATTGGAAAATGGCTTTTTATTTTTAAAAATAACTTTTAGGAAGTCTTTACTAATTTCCTTTCTCCCTTCCAGGAGGCTGAGCCAAGTCCTCCTTCTGCATTCTCCCTTAGCACACTCTCCGCGCCTGTTTTGATAGCACTTACGACATTATATTGAAACAGCAGGTTCCCATGCCTCTCTCCCCGACTTAGGGTATAAGCTCATCAGCAGCAACTATGGTTTCATCAGCTTTTTAATTCCCACACCAAGCTCAATGCCTAATGCATAGTACATGGCCAATAAATGTTGAACTGCACTTATTTTAAAGCACCCGAAAATCTGGAGATATGATTATCAGATATGAACAAGTGTCTCCTAGAATTGCTGCTTACCTACTTGTGGATAGTCTTGGATACTTTTCACTGGTTTCATTTTATTTTTTATTTTTATTTTTTTTAAAAGATTTTATTTATTTGACAGAGAGAGACCCAGCGAGAGCAGAAACACAAGCAGGGGGAGTGGGAGAGGGAGAAGCAGGCTTCCCGCGGAGCAGGGAGCCCGATGCGGGGCTCGATCCCAGGACCCTGGGATCATGACCTGAGCCGAAGGCAGACGCTTAACGACTGAGCCACCCAGGCGCCCTCACTGGTTTCATTTTAAGCAGAGTTTACAGCGTTGATGGCTAATTGTAAATTTGGCCCCATTTTTACAAGTATGATCTTTTAGGGCCACAAGACTGTCATTTTTTCAGTTGGAAAGGATGCAGAAAGGAAGGTATATTTTGACTAAAACCAGGTGGCAATAAGCAAATAAACAGCTTCCTATCATGATGTAATATACATGGAAAGGACCATTTCAAATGTCAGTTACAAGTACTTCTCAGGATAAGCAGCTTTGTCCCCGGCAGATATTGGAACTTCTGTACATCTGTAACTACCTCAGAGAGCCAGTGCAAGAATGGAATACCCTTTGGGGGTGACGCTGGCAGGAATTGGATCACTTTGAGCCCATAAGTGAATCTTGATAATCCATGAACATAGTGTTTGGATTTGTGATGGAGACAAGCAGTTGATCCATGTTTGAGTTGCAAATTAGAACATTCATTCAACAAATGCAACCAGAAGATGAAGCAAATTTGTCTCACTTGTAGCTTTCAGCCAGTAAAATAAATGTTT
Source organism: Callorhinus ursinus (assembly GCF_003265705.2). NCBI lineage: Eukaryota > Metazoa > Chordata > Mammalia > Carnivora > Otariidae > Callorhinus > Callorhinus ursinus. Next base: position 15,006,501 of record NW_027397087.1, on the reverse strand, counting down.
TTAAAGAGTATCTTGGCTTGTTAGCTTCATCAGGCAGGTGGCAGTGATACTGTTGCCTGGCTCTCTATACTAAATGGAGGAAAAGTAGAGACCTATGATTTGCTTGGCCTGCAGTGTTTACTTTTTAAAAACTGAATGTGAATACCTTTAGTTACATTTTCCGGTTTGTTACAGGCTTTACCACTCCCTATTGTGATGCATCCTGCTCACTTCATCCATTTTTAGTTTGCTTCCATTTAGTTTGCTGCTTAGCCCTGTGGGCACTTAATCTGACACCTCCTACTATATTTACATAGAGTGTAAATTTACACTTACTGATTTTTGGATAGTCTCTGCCCCCCACTCCCCTTCATTTTGCCTTCTCTCTGTGGGGGCTTTGAGCAACTTGGTAAAACTTCTCTTGCCAACCCTCAGTGGTACAGTATGTTAGCATTTCTTTCTTTCTTCTTCTTTTTTTTAATTAGGATTTCTTATTAGAGTATTGAAATGAGATCAGTGCCTATTTTGGCAGTGACAACACAAGCTAGTTGGGTATTGCCATAGTTATTGCCAACAAGAGTATGTGGAATCACATTTTCTCTTGCTATCTTTCCTCAGAATGCTGACTACTTAAAATCTTGTTAAATGCTCTTATATTAAACACAGTGAATCATGTGAGGGGATAAGACTTCTCCAGATAATGATAAAAGAGACAATAATGGGGCTAGAGCTGAAGTTGGAGATGGGGAAGGGATAATGATGAATAGGCTTACGGAAGAAGAGAACAGAAGATAGATACTGAGAAAACATGAGGAGAAGCAAGAGAACCGGCGGAGCACTGAGCCAAAGAAACTAAAAGCAAGCAGTTCAAGAAATAGCCTGACAGTTGTTAGATTCTTCAAAGGGTCCAGAAAGAATGAGAATCACAAAGAGGCCCTTTGATGTAGCAACAGGTGACGTGTCCTGGGTACTTAGAGGGTGCCAGGCAGTGTGCCGAACGCTTTACTTCGGCAATTTGCAACAAGCTTATGAGTTAAGTCCTATAATGAGTCCCACTTTACAGAGGAGTGAACAGATGCAGATAGAGGTCAAAGAGCTTTCCTGAGGTCAGACAGCTCGTAAGAGGTGCAATGAAAAAACTGAAACCAGCTAAATTGGCTTAAAAGCCTATGCACATAACCACTGTGCTATATTTGGGTTTCTCTGGGAAGAGCTCGTTAGTAACCAGAGAGAATTTTCCTGAGGAATCATAAGAAGAAATCCAGAACTATGAGTTTTAGCGTGGAAGTAATAGATTTAAAAGAAAAGAAGCACTTCAAGAAATTCAGCTAGGTAAGTAGTTTTCCTCCCTGGTAGAGTTGAGCTAAGTTGCTTTTAAATAATTTTTAAAAGCCAAAAGAAAGGAGTCATGAGTATTGCTTGGGTGTATCTAATGTAGGGACTTGGACTATTTCTCTGTTTGCTTGATTTTGATATTTTAAGCATAACAACCCACTCTAGTAGAAAGGATGATTCCTATTTGTTTGTAGTACTTATAAATTGACTCCAAAGGACTGAACCAACATTCTGAAATGTACACATACAAAATGAATATTGCTGTTTGTGCGGTTACCATGGAAGGTGATACAGTTTTCCTATGATATTACAATTCTCCAAATCATATTTGGAAACTTTTTTGAAATTGTCTTTACAGAATCAGCAATAGATTCGAATGAGTATGTGAACATTTTGCCCTCCTTTCTGGGAGGCATTTAAAATTTTTAGAAACAGCCTAAAACAGGGTCCATTCTAGTGACTATAGTGGATAGTCAAACACTTTGTTTGGGGTCAAAAATTGACTTAGATTAAAAAGCACTGAAAAGAATTGTCTTGTGTGACTCTTAAAGCACATGGAATTGGTTTAACATTCTAATGTTAAATTTTATGCAAGCCAGAAGATGAATCCTTTTGGAAGCATAAATGCTAATAATAAGATATTTTCTATGTTTTCTCCATCTGGAGATCTTCATCATGTACCATCTGAATGTAAGCATGGACATGGACTTTTCCCTATCTCGAATCATTTGTTCAGGGCTAAATTCCTACTCAAGTCTAAACCGTGAAAATGATGCTTGGATTTTTGCCAAATCAAGAAAGTCTGCTGGTGTTCTGCTGGTTATTAGTTGGTAAAGTATAGGGGAAAGTCTTACTGAACTGATAGCTCTAAGTATAAAGAACAATGGGAGGGGCAAATGAATAGAATACAAATGAAAGTGTAGCAATAATTCATAGTCCATCAGAGAATGACCAGAGAAGGTGAACTAATCTTTGTTCATCATACTTGCCTCCTTTAGGGAATTCCAGCGTTAATAGAGCCGGAAAAGATGTTTAGGGTTTTTGTTTGTTTGTTTGTTCGGGTTTTTTGTTTGTTTTACACAACAGTGGAAATAGAACAGAAGGCGGATAGGCTGGTTGTAATTCTACTTCATTCTCGTATGTGCAGTGTCTCTGATGATACAAAAATTATGGTTTTGCACAGAGATTGTTAATGATTTCATTTAACAATTTAAAAAAAAATAAAAAATGATCCTGAAAGCAATTAAGCCTTTATTTTGTAAATCCAGGAAAGCAGTGTCTGCAGTGTGTTTCGTGAATGGAAAGGACTAACATACAATGACCCAAATACTTAATAAACAGGTAGTCTCATTTGGATACATTTGCCTTCTAACAAGAAAGTAGAAGCATGACCTACTCTCAGAGGACTGCCTAGAATGCTTCACAGAATCAAGAGCTCATTTTCCGGTACTTTTTTCCTGAAGTTTTTCTGGATGGTACTGATGAAATCTAGACTCCTTTTTCCCCCTCTATCTCTCTGCTTGGAAGTATGGTTAACTCTGCATTTCTGATACTAATTTTGCATTTTAGGTGGCTATTATTAAAGTCCCCAGGATAAATGCCAAAAGCTTACTCCCATTCTCAAAGTGCCTTTGGAATGCAAAGCTCTGTGAACTATGAATTTCTTTTTTCTAAAAGGTAACAGGCAATAAACTGCTCTTACTGAAATATGTTGAGGCCTTTGTGAGCTCTGCCTTTGGGATTTAGTCTAAATGGAAAGTAAATACCCATGTGTAGATAGCAGGTGCCAAATGACCTAAATGTTACTATGCATCTGAAGTGGTATTGCAATATTTGGCAGTTGGTGGATCATTGAATAAACCTGATCTTCCTAGAACATTTCCAGAAAATGCATCTGTTGAGCTAGACATTCAGGTTTGGTGGTTGAGTAACTGTATACATGTAGGGAACGTATGCTACCATGCCTCTGGATGCTGCATGTGCCTGGTGTGAACAAGCAGGACTGGTGGGAGGCCATCACAAAGCAGTTTAGTTTCTGTCTCCCACTTCCTAGCCCTCTCAGCCCACTTAGTGGGCTAGTTTTCTTCCAGCTTGTGGGTGACATTTTCTGGTCCCTTTCAGAATGTCTCCCCTGTGGGTCCTTTATGTGAGCAAAGATGTCTGTATTCTTAATGGTTGCTTACATTTCCTTCCTCAAGCCCTGGATATCTAGAGGTACCTCCAGCCATCTGGGACCTCTTTGTCACTCCACTGCCAGCAGCCCTCTGAGAAGGGATCTAAGGCCACTTCACACCAGCTTTCTCTTACAGTAGTCCACAATGACCTGGTGGAAAACACTCATGCTGTTTTTTGCCACAATACACTTTCGGAGTGCAAACCAACTGCAACACAGTAGCAGCCTCCCCCTTCAATCACATCAGGCATGTGGCCAGCCAGTTTCCAGGCATTAGATAGTTCCCAATCCCCAGTGTCCTCCAAACTGCAGTGGATACATAGCATGCAGTCTGAGTAGTCTCCTTGAAGCCCCTCTCATGGCTTGTCATCATAATGTGGTCCTCTACCAGCTTCCTAGAGAGCTAGTGACAGTCCAGCTCTCTCTCAAGTAATCCCCTTCCCATCTCTGACTACCTCAGACATGGTTATATTCCTGTTAGGCATGATTTAAGAACCCTATGACCAGATTGTCATCACCTCCTTTGCAAATTCTGCATCATAGTGTCACACTTGCCTTAGAATGTGGCACCTTTTATCTTGGTGCTTCAACTGAAATGTTCATTGTAACGTCCTCTAATATCAAAATGAATTATTTAATACAGTTCTTAAATTTGAAAAAAAATAGTTATTAAATTTGATATAAAATTTGGTATCATGGTTTCATCTTCTAAGACAGTTTGTTTTCAAATTTATTGTTTTTTTTTCTTTTATAAAGCTTTTATGAACTTTTAAAAAAGATGGAACTAATTTTTATAAGTTAGTAGCCTCACTTAATAGTTGGATCACTTTTCAGTCTTGGGTACTCAAAATACTATTGCCAGCACTGACCAATACAAATGTAATGTGAGCCACATACAGAACTTTAACTTTTTAGTAGCCACATGAAAAAGTAAAGAGAAACAGGTAAAACTAATTTTAACAATATTTTGTTTAACCCAGTATATCTAAAAGTTGTATTTTAATAGAGACTCAGTACTACAAATTATTGAGATATTTTGCTTTCCTTTTTCCGCACTAAGACTTTAAACCCTCATGCATATTATGCCACATCTCATTCTGGGCCAGCTAAGAGCCAAATGTGGCTGGTGGCTATCATATTGGACAGCACAGCTCTAGAGTTTTGCTTCTAATATTACACATCAACACTTCATCTAAGGGCCTTATTAGGGCTCCAGTTTTTCTTCTTCCCACTACTTCTTCTTCAGCTTTTAAGAAAGCAGCATCTTAGAGAATCAGAGCCCATATTGGTATTTAAAAATAAACCAGTGTAAAAAAAAAAATTAGAGGCTTTAAGTTAGAGTCTAATTTCTCAGGAATTTCTAAGTTGAATTTTGTTCAAATATAAGTGATGAGCAAAATCTCTCGTAGTCATGTCAGGTCTAACAACTATAGCAAATATTTCATAAAGGCTCAACCCTAAGCTAGGCACTATGATGGAATCAGAAGGAAATTTATGGTTCTTGTCATCAGGGACTAAAAATCATTTTTTGAAAAGATAGAAATGCATATACGAAATAGTAAAATAACCAAGCAGGGCAAATATTTAGCTAGATAGAGTAGATGAAAAGTACTATAGATGAAGGGAAGAGATAGTATAAAGATGCAGAGGCTGTAATTGACCAGGGGAAAATGGAGGGCAAAGTTGCCCTTAGGAAGCCCCTCCTATGCTAGCTTTCTCAGTGTTGGAGACCTCCTATGAGAAAAGAGGAGGGGGCACGATGTCAACTTGCTCAACTCCAAAGAAGGGAAGGTCTATTTCAAATCTCTCTGTGGTGCCGTTCTGTTCTACTGAACAATGGCTTCTGCACCATTTCTGTATAAGGCAGGGTATTGGGATTTCAAAAAATTCTTAGTGGGTGGACTGGTCTATTTCTGAAACTGTTTTAGCTTAATCCCATGGATAGCAGCCTGGAGACCCTTACCAATTTTATATGCTTAATTGAGAGTCCTTGAGAATGCTTGGTGTTTATGTTCTCCAGTAGTTATGGCCTCTAGAGAGTCTGTGCTGTTTTTGGTTTATGAATGTATATTGGACAAATATATGGGACTTCGTGGTCTAGATGATGTGCCAAAGTACTTTTTGTAGAACATTAGTCCCATGGGGGTTCCATGAAATGAAGTTTCCATGGTCAATAGCATTTTGGAAACTGTATACCATGTCCTCTTTTGGAGAGGCAGTGGGTGTATTAGCATGTTAGCTCTTGGGAGTACTTCAAGAAGGTAACTGTTTTTACTTAGTTTAACTCAGCACTTCTAAATCCATGAATTTTAGAATCCTCGTCCTACCCCCCCTTCTCCATCAACACCTTTAACATCTTTGTCCCAAGGATCTGGATTCTGATTATTTTAGCAGTTATTTTGAAAGTCACTTGACATCTCTGACAACGCCTTTGTGTTCTACATAGATATTTTAAATCCATATATGATCCTTATCTGAGGATGAATATTTGTCTCCTACATGTCTAGAGGTTCTTGGAGGAAGATTCTCAACATGTAGTAACTCACCTTTTGTGTTCCTAAGAGGATTCATTTGGCCATAAATTGAAGGACAGTATGAAACACCCATTCCCAGGGATTTGGTTTTCAAACATTCTAAAGTATCACCTAGGCAAGGTGGTGGGTGGGATACTCCCATTAAGTAGTGATAAATACCTGGTTCGAAAAGGTTTGATGTGATTGGCGTGTATGCCATTTGGTTTTTATCAGCACTTGAGGGTTCTACTTACCAGAACTGGGAGTATCAGATATTCTTGAAACCAGAGCTTCTTTTTCTAGATTGGTTAAATTCTTTTCTTTCAAGGTCAACTCTAAGGCTTATTCCTCCAGTCCTCTCCTGACCTTAGGGAGCGCCACCTCCCAACTCCATCAGTTACCATGCAACTTCACTGACATCATTCTCTTTGGCTGCCCAGACCTCCTCCATATTTCTATTTGAGGGTTAATGCACGCATTAAATGTTTGGTCTTTGTCATTCAATTTAAGCCACATTAACCATTATAGTATTTCTATTCCTCTAATGAATTCTTATTTTTCTTGTACTTCAGTATATTTTTAAATAATTAGGTGACCCAGTCCCTGTCTTTGGGGATATATATATATATATATGTGTGTGTTTTTATGATGTCTATTAAGAAGTAAGGAATGATGCACATGTTCATCTTGTCAAAAACTTTTTTCTATGGACATTTATTGATTCTTGTGTTGAGATACTTATATCAGCCTAAAAACACAGAATCCTGTTTCATGCCTTTTAGGAAGCCTTATAAATAAGTTATAATATTTTAAGTTTTCTTAAAAATATTTTCTTCACTGAATGAAACATTAATTTAAAAATATGAATATATGTATATACACAGGCCTGAATATATATGTGAATATACACACACACATAATTTTTAACTAGTATTTTTAAAAAAATTAAATTTGGCTTATCAGATCCCATGATCTGGGGATTATCAAATTTGCTGATCTAGTTCTAGTTTGGGGGCTAATAAAATGCTGATTTATAGATAGTCTTCTAGTTGGGCTATGGTGCTTCCTGTAGACCAAAGAACAAAAATTATGTCTTACTGAGCACCAAGCCCAGTGCTATGAGGAGAGTAGGTATTTATTAAATCTTTTTTGATTTACTTAATTTAACTGTGGGATCTTGAAGTTGATGAGAGATAGCATTTAAGTATTAAATATATTTGTTTAATACAACAGTTTTAAAATAGGTATTCTGAACAATAACACCTACAAATGTATCTGTATTTCATGTGGAAATATGAGTACAGATATTGATAATTGAAATGTGTGGGAAGTGAAATATTCTGTGGCACACATGAAAGGAAATGTTCTCCAACTTTCCTACCATATTCCCTCAGCAGCAATCCCTTTTCTCTGAACTCTTTCAGAAGAGCTTTGTAAGTAAACAGTAGATTGGGGTATTTATTTCCTCAGGAAATAAAGAATGTTCTAATGGTGCAAATCATAAAACAGGCCCATTTCTGTCTCTGTCCCTGGATCCCTTACCCTCTTGTCTGCTTCCTCATAGGAGACGTTGTTGACCTTCACTGTTGTAGGACACTCACCTAGGTTAAGGAGAAGGTTTGCGGGCTTGGGGGCAAATTTTACCCAAATTGAAAATGGTTTTATAAATATACATTAGCTCTTAGGGATCGTTTCTTTCCTAAAGTGTATGGAAAAGTCTTATGTTCTGTTAGGAATTCCAGTGATTTATTCTTTAAATTCAGACTAGTGAACTTTAAAAGACAAAGGCAAAACCATGGCCCTCCTGAAGTAAATTTTGATTCATTCTTTGTATAATGATTTGTAAACTTCATTTGCAAAGTGGGGAATATTTTGGAACTTTCTTGTTGTACTATGGGAAAAATAAAAGCAGAGGCATACATACATTTAAATGATGATAAAACTGGCTTTGGATAGCAGTGTGTAATAGCAGTTTGAATTGCCCTCTTTGAGGAAACAACCCTTAAACACCACAGAAAATTCTTTAATTTTAGAAAAAAATAGCACAATTTGGAGTTGGATAGAGCTATTTCTTTTCAGACCTTATTTAGGCTTCATTTCTTTGTACAGTGTTTTTCCACACTGCCAAGCAGAACAAGCTATCACAAACCCAAACAAAAGGCAATGACTCTGAGAAGTCATTACATCCCTTTACTGAGCCAACCTGAAGTGTGCATAAGGCTCACATGTTCTCATGACTCCTAGATTGTTATTCTTTATTTTTTATGAATGAGAGGAAATGATAGGAAAATTATTTTCAAAACTAAATTTATTCCAAAGGAGTCCTCATTCCAACCTGTCAATATCACATGACAATAATTTCAGTGTTTTAAGATGCCTAATTAGGAGATGTTATGTTTTTTCAATTGCCTGACCATTGTTAAGAGCTCAGGCTCTGGAAGAAATCCTGTTCTCTGTATTTATAGGTCTGATTCTGCTTTTTGTTTGTTTGTTTTTTAGATTCCACATTTAAGTGGAATCATGTGACACTTGTCTTTCTCTATCCGACTTATTTCACTTAGCATAATACTCTCTAGGTCTATCCAGGTTGTCTCAAATGGCAAGATCTTGTCCCTTCTTATGGCTGAGTAATATTCCATTGTATATACACGCCACATCTTCTTTATCCATTTATATATTGATGGACACTTGAATTGCTTCTATGTCTTGACTATTATAAATAATGCTATAATAAACACAGGGGTGCATGTATCTTCTTGAACTAGTGTTTTCATTTTCTTTATGTAAATATCCAGTAGTGGAATTATTGAATCATATGGTATTTCTATTTTTAAATTTTTGAGGAACTTCCATACTGTTTTCCCTAGTGGCTGTACCAATTTACATTCCTAGCAACACTGCTTGAGAGTTTTTTTTTTCTCCATATCCTCACCAAAACCTGTTGTTTCTTATGATTTTGATTTTAGCCATTCCAACCGGTGTGAAGTGATATCTCATTGTAGTTTTGATTTCCATTTCCCTGTTGATGAGTGATATTGAGCATCTTTTCATGTGTCTGTTGACCTGCATGTCTTCTTTGGAAAAATGTCTATTTAGGTCCTCTGCCCAGTTTTTAAATTGAATTGTTTGTGTTTTGGTGTTGAGTTGTATAATTCTTTATATATTTTGGATACTAACTCCCTATTGGATATCTTATTTGCAAATATCTTCTCCTATTCAATGGGTTGCCTTTTTGTTTTGTTGATGGTTTCCTTCACGGTGCAGAAGTTTTTTATTTTGATATAGTCCCAACAGTTTATTTTTGCTTTTGTTTCCCTTGCCTTAGGTGACATATCTAGAAAAATGTTGCTATGACCAATGTTGGGGTATTTTAAGACCATGCACTTCAAGCCTCACTTCAGGATTCAGTTTTGTTAAATGTGCCCATAAAAAAATATAATATTAAGCTGGAAAGAAAGTGTTCAAGAGAGATATGATTTTATCTATTTTGTTATCAATTATTTCCCAGGCACCGTGTTAATGACTAGAGATGTGTAATAGTACGTGAAACAGACTTACCTCTACTTCGGGAGTTACACTCTAATGGGAGAAGCAAAGATTATAAAAGTAAACAGCAAAACACCAAAGTACCAATGTGGTGAAGGCCACGAAGGAAAATAGAGGGTATGAGAGCAGAGAATAATGATGCATGTGGACTGATGGTCAGAGGTGACTCTCTGAAGAATGAGACGTTGCCAGCCATGTGAAGAGTGAGGGGAAGCTTTCTAGGTGGAAGGAAGAATGTGTGTAAAGGTCCTAAGATGGCAAGCACTCGAAGAAATGAAAGAAAACATTTATGGACATTTCAGAGGGTAAGAAAGAGTGATGGAAGATGAGGTGGGAGCAGTGGTCAGGAGAATATTGTAAGGGAGCATTGCGAGCAGCACATTAAGACGTGGGCAGTGGTGCTGTGTCACCCACATTGGGGAATGAGAAGAACACTGTAGATTTTTTCTATGGCATGTTAGAAGCCTGAGGGCTCAGGTCCTCCCTGAGATTCTGCCCTAAAGAGCCTCCAAATACTGACCCTGTTAAGGTGGGAGAGTGCTTCTTGTAGGTTTCCAGTACCCTTTGAAGCCAGGGGAATCTTGAGTTTTATGTTACTTGTATTGCTTTTCCTCTAATCCTTGTGTTTCTATTAGGACTCTGACCCCTTGCATTCCCCTAGGAAAGTGATTAAATTGGAACTTAGATGCCTTTAAAATACATAAAACAAGTACACCATGAAAATGGTTTGCTGAGGCATCAAGCATGTTGAGATAATTCATGCTTTTGAGTGGACTTCTCCCCAGGGAACGCCTTTGGATGTCCTAATAGCAATTCTGGTATCAATAAATCATTTACTGTTTGGACAAGTCATGGCCACCACCTCAGTCACTAGATACATTTGTAATGGTTTAAGTGAACAATAACAATACCCACCTAGCAACATACTGTTTGGTCATGTCATTCTTATAATACCACATGTGGTTTGCCAGCTTTGGATGGATAAACTCTTGCTGTGTCTAAAATATATATTGCAAATTAAACAGCAAATATTGTTGGCGGCTCACTGTGTACAACACATGAACTCATGCTGCATGGTGTGTGGCTTTACATAAGAATGACGCATTGGTGTTTTTTACTAGTTTTTTAGTACTTTTCCTGCTCCATGAGAGAAGGGACTGTCTCTGTCTTGTTTATCATTTTACCTCCAGTGTTAGGTACCTAGTAACTTAGTAAGTATTTGCTGACTGGATGAATGAATAAGTAAATAGTTTTTAGGCACAGTTTATTTCTCATAACACAAGTAAGAAATGAGTGATCTACCATCTCTACTTTTAATGGATAGTTATCCACTTGATCTTTTTAAACCATGAACAGTGTCAGATAGCTAGCTAAGTGAATTCTCTGAAGTTTTAATACCTCAGAAACCCGAAGTTATGTGATCTCTTTCGCACATGCAGTACTTTATAGACATATACACAGCCTCACTTGGTCCTTAGAGCAATCTTGAGAGAATACTCATATTTTATAATCAAGGAAATAGATTGGAAGGACCCTCTGTGTCTCACTTAAGGCATGTGTCAAAGAAAGAGATCTCTGTTTTCTACCTCTGCCCAGACTATGGCGCACCCATATTTTCCAACAAATATTTGCCTGGATTTTAGAACTACAGTCATCTGTAGGATTACATTTAGTGATTATGAATTATCTTTATTTTAGCTGTACCTTTCTTCCTTTCTCTGCATCCCATGTACCTCTTTGATTCTCAGTTGGCCTGCTGACACTTGGCTATTTCTATTCTCTCTGTCTCTCAGTCTTTAGATCAAGTTTTAAAGTACTAAATTTTATGGGACTAGGCAGATCATTGCAATTGAATTTGTTGGGGAGAGCTTGTCTTTAATTATAAGCCGATGCTGTATGATGAAAACATTTTTTGCCTAGGCCAAAGACAAATACAATGATGGATGTGGGAGCTTAGCTGCAATTGAGCTGTGAATGAAATAGGAAGAGAATGTGGTCCCAGTGGAGCCCGAGAACACACAGACACAGAGAATCTGGATGTATGAATGAACTGCTCTGCTCTGGTGTAATTTATGTAAGCATGAAAGTAGACCAGGTGTAATGGACTGTGTGTTCAGGGAAGAGCTGAGAATTGGTTTTCTTTTGTGATCAGTTTGTTTTCTTGATGCACATGTAAGGGGATTTGCAGTTTTATTCTTATAAAAATAATAGGGGATTTAGAATAGGAGAATAGTCTCCTCTGTAAGCATGAGCTCCATGAGAATGGGGATTTCTGCCTGTTTTATCACAATGCCTAGAATAATGGCTGACACATAGTAGATGCTCACTAAATATTTGTTGAATAAAAGAATGGATCTGGCATACATCCAGGCTCTCACGTTTAACAACAGGACTGGGTTCAGAGTGGACTGAACGAGTTGCTGATGTGTTACTGTAACAATGTCTGAACTAACTTAACCCAGTGACAGCTCAAGCTGAATCAGGGTTGGTGTTTGATTCTTGTCTGCCCCACTATACCAGTGCAGGCAGTTTTATTCACTGTTTCCAGGGGGTAGCTTCCTATGCCTCTGACTCACTGTATTTGATTTTGAAATTATAATTAGTTGTAATTTAACTCTATGGGACAGAATGGTAACTTAGCTAATTTGTGGCTGAAAATAGGGGAATAAGAATGAAAAGAATTAACATGGATTGCTTTGGATAGTCTAAAGTGACATGGATTAATATGCTATCAATTTTCTTCCCCTGAGAAACATTTGGTCACAAGGAGATCTGGCTTTCAGAAGAAATTCAAATTTGGGTGTGTGGCTTTTGGCATAGTCTAGCATCACTGGAATGGTCTAAGTAGATTTTGTTTCTTTTTTCCCAGGCCTTGCCATAGTTGCTCAAAAAGACCCAATCCAGTGTCTTGACTGTAAGGTTATCTGTCAGCCATAGGCTGAGCATTAGCTTGCCAAGTCTCATTGAAAAGCCAGTTAACAGAGTGCCCTTGGGCGGTATATAAATCTATGCGAAGCATCTCAGAAAGCTTGAGAAGCTAATGTTAGGGGGGATATAATGTGGAATTTCCATGGAGAAGCTAAGAGAGAAAAAGACTGACTTATTGATTGATAGATTAATCTCCAAAGAACAGGGGATATATTTCATGTTTCATAGTGCTAGGAAACTACAGACTTTTAACAGATGCCTTTCAGTTGCCCCAAGAAATATGAATGTCATGTTTGTTAGATGGTCCAAAAGACTGTGTTTTCTTTCAGCCATGGTGTGTGCATAGTGGTTGTGTGTTCTTCTTTGATAGTGACACGGTATGGGTAGGTATGAGGATCTGTTGGCTGAAAAGCAACAGGAAAAAAATGGAAAGAGGAAAAGAAAATTAAAATAAGATGTTAGACTGAGAAATAACAAGAATGGTGGATATTTCAGGCTTTCTTTTTAACTTCAGTAACTGCCCCCCACCCAAAAAAGGAGAAACAGGAATGTCATAATCTATCTCTTCAATTTCAAAATTAATATTTTGTAACTATTCACTGATTACTGTTTCTTTTTCAAACTATACAATATTAAACATATTTCAGAAACTTCCTCTTCACTAAATAAATATAAAATGTTAACATGAGATTATGCTATCAAAGCAAGTATTCTCATCCAAAATATTTTAAAGAAATTACAGGGCAAACCAATTACTGTCTTGAGAAGCAAGGAAGAACTTATTTCTTTATCCGTCACAAATTTACCCTTAGATTCTTATTATTTGGGCTCTTTTCTCCTATTATCTTTTAATTCATTCCATCTTAGAATATCATTCATTTCAATATAGAACTGATTTTAGAATAAATAAGTAATTTATTTAATGAGTTCCTTTTTTAACTTCAGGAAGTTAATATGAATGATAACTCCTAGTCCTAATGCTTATTCAAAGGCATATGCACCTTGCTACCCTTAGGGCACTCAGATGAATTGGATCTAAATGTGCATGGGTTTCATTAAGTATGGGAGAGGTACTCATTGATTAGGAGCACTTCCTGGGACAGGGAGCCTGAAAGGACCTGATTTATAACTTAGCATTTCTTTCCTTGACAGTTTGTGAAGGGATAGGCCAGAGCGTGTTCTTTTCATACATAGTTCTCTGGATCCATGTGGACTGAGATAAGAGGTAGAGTCAAAAGAACTCTACATCTCAGTCAGAAGATTGCTAAAGTATTCTCATTGTTGTTCATGTCCTGAGCTGTTCCAGACATCCATAGCTTTCAGAAAACTAGCTCCAGGGAAGTTGAGACTTTATAGAATGTAAAAAATGAAAAAATACCAACTCTCTTCCTTCCCTGCTTTTTTGAGAGGGTGGTAGAAATATATGTTCAACTGTATGTAGTTGAAACCACAATATAAAAAGAAAAAAAGAAGGGCTTTTTTTTTCCTAATTTTTTATTTAAATTTCAGTTAGTTAACATACAGTGTAATATTAGTTTCAGGTGTAGAATTTAGTGATTCATCACTTATATACAACACCAGTGCTCATCACAAGTGCCCTCCTTAATGCCCATCACCCATTTAGCCCATCCCTCCACCCCTGCCCCTCCAGTAACTCTCAGTTTGTTCCCTATAGTTAAGAGTCTGTTTCTTGGTTTGCTTCTCTTCCCCCCACCCCACCATGTTCATTTATTTTGTTTCTTAAATTCCACACATGAGTGAATCATATGGTATTTGTCTTTCTCTGACTTATTTTGCTTAGCATAATACTTTCTAGCTCAGTCACATCATTGCAAATGGCAAGACTTCATTCTTTTTGATGGCTGAGTAATATTCCATTGTGTACATTTTATATATATATATATATATACACACACACACACACACCCCACATCTTTTTCCATTCATCAGTCAGTGGGTACTTGGGCTGTTTCCATAATTTGGCTATTGTAGATAATGCTGCTTTGAACATCAGGGTGCATGTATCCCTTTGAATTAGTATTTTTGTTTTCTCTGGGTAAAGACCTAGTAGACTAATGGCTGGATCATAGGGTAGTTTTATTTTTAACTTTTTGAGGCAACTCCATACTGTTTTCCAGAGCGGCTGCACGAGTTTGCATTCCCATCAGCAGTGTAAGAGGGTTCCCCTTTTTCCATGTCCTCACCAACACCTGTTGTTTCCTGTGTAGTTAATTTTAGCCATTCTGACAGGTTTGAGGTGATACCTCGTTGTAGTTTTGATTTGTATTTCCCTGATGATGATGATGAGTAATGTTGAGCTCCTTTTCATGTGTCTGTTAGCCATCTATATGTCAAGAAGAGCCATTGTTAAAATTAAGCAACAGATCTAGCAGTAATCATGTAACTGGGTTGCTTCATACATGGAATTAGCCCTAAGTTCAATGAATATGGTATTTCTAAGAATTGTTTTTTGCTGGGAAATTACCCATTATAAGCATGTAAAGAAAAACTTCTCATTCTCTGCTCTAATTGCTACATTCAGGCATTGATTGTGACACCCAAAAATACTTTCTAGTGTTCCGGGTTCCATCTCTGGTCCTCACGTTGCATTTGCCTTGCCTGCCCTCCCTTCAAAGTTGTGTTCACCACTCAGGTACATAGTCACTGTAAGTGTCTACAAGCTTTAACAGGTTGGAGATGCATTTTTGCAGCTGGCATTTTTCACTTAAAAATAAATCACAGGATGCACTTTGGAGAGCACAGGTCTAGGAATGGAACATTAACAAAGGATACATCAAACCACAGACACTTTTAGTTGGTCCAGTTCACTGTATTTCCACACAGCCTGAAAAAGTAACATTATTACCAGCAGAGGTATTGTTTTGTCCATAATGTTTAGTCATTATTTCTGTGAACATACTTTTGGAGTACACATGCTGAGGCAGGTACCCTACGCTTCTTACCTTGGAGATTGGAATTTTCTTCCTTATTTTTCTCTTTTAACAAATGAGCTAAAAATGAATTTGAACCCATTTGCCAACCTTAGAAGGTTTGATTTAAAAATTTTTTTTTTTCTCAAATACTTGAACCAACAGAATCGCTCTTGATTCTCTGCTCCTTCCCTGGCCAAAAATATATACTCTAATCTTCAAGTTCTTGTAAACAGTGTGTTCTAAGTCAGTTTGTTGGTATAAATAGCAATAATATTTTAATAACAACTACATAATAACAGCTTAATTTTTTTAAAGATTTTATTTATTTATTCATGAGAGAGAGAGAGAGAGGCAGAGGGAGAAGCAGGCTCCCGGCGGAGCAGGGAGCCCAATGCGGGACTCCATCCCAGGACCCTGGGATCATGACCTGAGCCGAAGGCAGATGCTTAACCGACTGAGCCACCCAGGCATCCCATAACAGCTTAATTTTTTTAATTGAATCGTTAAGCTGCCTTAATCAGTCATTTGGTATCAAATGAAGACTGCTTTTACAGCAAAATATATGTTATAAATATACTAATATTAGTGACGTATGCCATCTCAGACCTTATGGGAAGGGGTTGCAAACAGGATGGTCATGCTGTATCAGCTAGCTCACTTCCTAATTTTTTTCATTAATTCATGCATTATGGGGAGTCACCAGCACACGAAATATTAAAGTAAAAATGACACTGTTGAGTAATCAAAACTGTTGACTGTAGAATCTCCAGGGAAGGAGGGGCAATGGGCATTTTTTGGACCACTTAATTCAAGAAAGAACAGGCTTTGTTTATTTAAGAGGCTAGTGCATCTGTTTCTTGATTGCATTCTTATTGTGAAAATGCCAGAGTATATTATAATGGATAAAATGGGGAAAAAATAAAATATAATTTAAGTGGGCCAGGAAGGAGTGGTGGTAGATATTTGAATGTTCCCTTGGAATTAATCAGTGGTTCATAAACCTAAAATACTTTTTTATCTTGAGAACTGAGTTTCTGACTCAAGTTACACAGGAGAAAATACTAGTTGGCTTGAGAATGGAAAAACCTTGGTTCACATAAATTTGTACACAGATTCCTTTATCATGGGAGAATTGTAATTAGGGATTCAGAATCTTGAGAACATGATGGTGACCTAGTTATTCCTGTACTGCAAGTGCTCATAGGAGGTACTGGCTAGACCTGAAAATAATGAATTAAGAGATTCCAGCTGGGATATGATGAAAGCATTTTTGGGAATCTCTGTATCTTGGCTGGACCACATGGGTTATAACTTGGAGAGGCCTAAACTAGTAGTAGTATATGACAGATTTATAGCCCAATTGATGTTGGGCATCAGAAAAAAAGGCTGAGGTTAAAAATGACTTGAAAATTATGAGCTTTAAAAGAATTGCCATTGGAAGAGAGGCTGAAGAAGGAAAGCATGCATTCCTTATAAGAAGGAAAATAAAAATAATAAAGGTTGAGGGTGAGGCATTGAATGGGAAAAATGGTGGTTTGTTTTTCATAGCAACCCCCCTCTGGTAGGACCCCTTATCCACCTTCCCTGCTTCATGGCTCTCCAGACCACTCCTTCTACCTAACACATTATATAGCTATTTATGATCTAGCTTTTCCACTATGCTACTGAACTTCATGAGGACAGGGATTACTTTTCTGTACCACCCCCCACCCCAGCTACTTTGTTGTATCCTCAGCTACCAGAGTGGTGTCTGACACATAGTGGGCTTTCACTAAAAATATACCGAAGAAGTGAAAGAATGAATGGTGTAACTCTAAGCCAAAAATTCATTTTAGTCTCTTTTTCCTTCATCCCTTCCTCTTTCCCTCCTTCTCTTCCTTCTTCTAGCAAGTACTTATTAGGATGTGCCAGTGCACAAAGACCAAGAAAACAAGATTCCTGGAGTCCTGGAGCTTACAATTTGTGGGCACAAATCCAGTCATGCAAATGAAGGTGTAAATGAGTAAACGAGGGGTCCAGTACAGCGTAATGGTGGTGTGATAGATGTATGCACAAAGTATGATGAGAGTAGAGGAAAAAAACGTGTATCAGCTGAGAGGTCAAGGAAGATTGTTTGGAAGAAGGGAAAGCTAAGGATTTGTAGAACCTGAAAGGATTTGTATGAGTTGAAGGGGGCGGGGGGGGGAAGCCTTGGCCTAGGAAAAAAAAAACAAAAACCCAGCATTTTCACGGAAACTGGAGCTAGCTCATTGTGAGTGGAGACATGATAGCAGAACAAAGAGCATTTGGAAGTAAGCAAAATGGGTAATAATTTTAAAAGATATTGTCTCTACAAGGTGTTTTGGTGTTTTCACTGAGTCAAATACACTGGGACTTCAGAATACTTTAGACAAATAGGTGAGATCATTCACTCCAATCATCATACCTTTTCTATCTCCCAGCTTCCTATTTACCCCTTTCCCAACTTGATAACCTAGGCCAAGAATGAAGCCAAGCTCTAAAGCAGGGTCGCTGTTTCCCCGCCAGCACGTTATTTGGAGTGTGGAGCCTCCATTTGAACGTAATTACTAGTTGCAGGGCTGTTAGGACAATGGCCCTTTCAGGCTAATCTTGTTATCTGTGATTGTGGCCAGGAGCTGTTCTGAGAGAATACCCTTGCCTCCCGTGTTACTTACACATGAACTAGGTCCAGTCTCTGATCTGCAAGTGTTCTCTTCTGGAACCTGTTTTTATGGTTAGTTCTAGGAATGCCTACCTGTCGAGTAAGGTGGTAGTTCTGTGCTAATTTGATCTCCCGTAACCTCCAAATTTTAGTAGTTTTAATATTGATATCTTTACATAGGGTGGACTTGTCATCCATATTTGCTCGTTTAAGTTGATATTTAGGGGTGTCTGGGTGGCTCCAACAGCTAAGCATCTGCCTTCAGCTCAGGTCATGATCTCAGGGTCCTGGAGTCGAGCCCTCGGGCTCCTCACTTGGTAGGGAGTCGGCTTGTCCTTCTCCTTCTCCCTTTGCCTCGCCTTGCTTGTGCTCTGTCTCTCAAATAAACAAATAAAATCCTTAAAAATAAATAAATAAATTGATATTTAAAATTAAAGGAACAAAGCAACATAAAATTTTCATAAAATTGGATGCTATTTTGTGTCTTACTTGAGTTTCCAAATGGGAGACTCCTAACTGTCCTGATCTGATGTCATATGGAAACCATTGCATGCTCTTGACCTTTCTCACATTCTTAATCATGTTAGCATTTCTTGGAATATTTTCTAGTTCGTTACATTTACATTTTTCTTATTTTATGATAAAAGGAATGGGAGATGTTTAGGCCATGGATGTATCTGTACATGGGGCCTGTACAAAGTAGATGCTTAATACATATTTGTTGAATGAGTGAATAAGAGATCATTTTAAAACCGACATCTGGATCATGAGCAGCTTCGCTTGTCTTTAGGAAAAAGTCCAGGTTCCTTTGCAAGAGCTCCCAGGCCGTTTGCAATCTGGAGCTGGTAGACCTTTTGGCTTTCTCTCTCTTGCTGTCACAACCAACAGTTCATGTTGTACATTATGCATTCACAGCCCTGTGTCTTTTCTTGTTCTGTCCCTTCTGTCTGACACGTTCTTACTGATCCGCCAGATGTGAAAGTTTCCCCTTGCTCTCTTGCAGAAGAATGACTTCTTCAGTCCTTCTAGAACGTCTCATCTGTACTTCCATGAGAAGTACGTGTCATTTTGCTTGATGTACTTGCCTCCTCATCTGGGGTGTTCACTCAAGACAGAGGCTCTATCTTATTTACCTTTGTGTCTGAGGGTCTAATATTGTGCTTCTGACCATAGCAAGGACTCAGTAATGTGTTCTGAATGAATAACGGGGGGGGGGAGGGTTGGGCCAGGGCCAGGGCTTGAAGATCACCTAGTTCTACAGCCCACGCTCCCCACCATGAGGCCGGGAGCCCTGCAGTCAGGACAAGGCGGAAGGGCTCGCAGGCGGAAGAGGCCTGACCCCTCTCCAGGGCATCTGTAGGGAGGAGTGACCATGGCCAGCTTCTAGAAAGCCATGGATTCTGGCCTGTCTGCCCAGCTGGCCCTCTTCAGAGAAGAGTCCTTGAATGATGCTGCCTTGCCGCCTTGCCGGCAAAGCCTTTCCCGAGAGATCTGGATCAGTCAGAAGCCTAAAGTCGGGTTCACAGAGTTTCTTTAGTTGTTTGCCAGGCATCTGGTTAAAGGAAGTATGACAGACTTCAAGGGACTGACCAGAATCTGAGATCTCCTTGGGCCACAAATAGTAATCGAGAGCCATATCTTAGTAGCACAGTAGAGATTATTTTCCTTAGAACTATGATTTTACATTTGCTGAAGCTTATTTCATAGTTAACTTTCCATCCACTTAGCCTTATAACAGTTTTCTCTTTTATAATAATAGGCATTGTGCTTTTTTTTTATTACATAGTAAGCCACATTGTTTAATTTATGATTGATTCATTGGATTTTGTTAACATATAATGAGTAATAGTGATGTGTAGTACAGAAATGTAATTAGGTGTAGTTCATTGTGCCATATGAGATAAATGTGCTTCATCATATGAGCCTCAGATGTACAGTTCCAACATATAATTTGAATTGTTTTGTGTATTCTGGACCATAACTGAGACAATATTGATATAAATATAAATGCAAAAAATACAAACTTTCAAAAATCATTTGAGACAATCCCAAAAGATAGATCTCAAAGGAGATTCCTTTCTTAGTTGAAATGCTTTGTTAACTTTTGTTTTCAGGTGGTATTCAAACTCCTTACCGTGGCACACAGGCCTCTTATGACCTGGTCCTTCCCTACCTCCACAGCTCTTTTAGCATTTTGTATGTTTTGCCTCTATGTGAAACAAACCAACCATAACATTTCAGATAAAGCTGATGTCTCGCTTTTTTTTCCTTCCTAGTTCCTTTGCCATTCCTCTTTCCAGAGGCTCCTGTCATTATGAATTTGTCATGTATTTTTTCATCTCTACACTTCACTGCACAGAAGAGCTCTTGGCCATTTGTAATGGTGTAGACTTTGCTGTACACTTTCTCTCCCAGGTTTTTTAAGTGAATGCTAATTAAGACAATCCCAGTGCTGTCCCCTGGGAGCTCTTTGTTCCCAGTGGTTTGAAGGTCCTTTGTTTTGTTTGTTTTCTAACAAATAAATTCAATTGTTGCTTTTTTTTTTTTTTAAGTTTTCTAACATTTCTGGTCTGGTGCTTTTTGAGAGATTTTGTGAAAGTCTTACAAATTTTGAATTTGATTTGTCACTGTATTGGATGGTTGGTTATCTTTCCTCTTACCATCTTTCTGCCCCCACACCACAAATATGGATATTAATTATACATAATTTTTTTTATAGAAACCATATTACCTTTCATTAACTTGGTAGCTTTAGGGGTGAGAATCTTTCATTTACAATGTTCAGAGATTTTTCTCGAAAACGTTTTAAAATTTTAATTCTTTACTTAAAAAATATCCTGGTCTCAAAGTAACACATGTCTGTTATACACAATGTGAAAAGTATTTTTTTTTTTTAAGTCAGAAAAGTTCAAAGCAGTTGGAAAAAAATACTCATAGGCCCCTGGGCAATTACTATTAGTATTTAATATGCTCATTTAGGAAAGTTTGGTTAGGAGGGGCAAAAACTACCTACCATACTAATATAACCACAGTTAATATTTGCTAGATGTTATTTCCCTCTAATTTTATTTTTCTTTACATAGCCATTTACTTTGTAATCAGGACATAAATGCAGTTTACTTTGTATGTTTACACATAAACATTTAAAAAATACCATATAACCTTGTGTTCCCATTTTGTTGGGCACTGGGGCTCTACCTTTAGTTTTTATTTTTTTCTTCTGTTTCACCGTGTGTAACATATCGTGCATGGAGCTTTTTCTGTATTTAGAGGAAAGTGGAATTATTGAAGCTCTTGAAACTTTTTGCCAGTATGGTCAACGTGTGCTTCTGTGTGTCTCAGTCCTGATTTCTCCTCATTCTTACCACTATTTCTTTTTAAAATAATCAGAAAGAAAATAAGTTTTTGCTCATCCCTATCAATAGCCATCAGCTCTTTATAGAATTAAGTTGTTAAATCTTTATCTTATCTACCTTAAATATTTTTTCAGATATTTCTCTTTTTTATTAGCATACAGGTATTGTCGTTTAATGTTATCATGGATCTTTTCCTTATGGTTTCATCTATGGCTTTTGAGATTAGAGAATCCCCCTACTTCCAAAGCTTTGATAAATATTTTTATTTATATTCTTTCTATTTTTTTGTGATTTGATTTTTAAATACATTTGATGCATTAGTCCAATTTGAACTTATTACAGGCCTAAAACAGATGCTACTGAAATACCATTGTTCTGCCATGCCTAGTTTAAACCAGGGCTAAACGCAGTGGTAGATACATTCCAGGATTCGTCTTGCATTTTTTTTTTTTTTTTTTTGTATCTGACTGACTCTTGTTAGAAGTGTTATTTAAATAGATGGGTGTTACTAAAATGTTGGCCAACCTTGGACTTCCTCTACTCATGCTGCCCCTCTGTGGCTCAGTGGGGATCTGGCAGTTGTCCCTAAAGGATGCATTGCTCTTATTTTCTGATTGTCCTCCAGCTAGTTCATGCTAGGTCTTCTTGGCCTTTCCTTTGGGCTTGTGACTCTGCCTTTCAGTGTTACTCAACAAACCCGTTTTCCTTAGGCTCTGGAAGGCCTAAAACACAGGGTCATTCATCTGGCGGCAGGATCCTTTCCAATCACCTTCCCTCCAGGATCTGCTCACCCATCTCCTGCGGACTGGCCAGCAGCTGTAGTTCGCCTGGGCTGACCAGCACACTCGGGCCAGCTCTTCTTTCTTACTAGCTGAAAGGCTTTCTTTTCTAGCTCCCCTGGTTCAGAGTAAACACATATTCTGTTGATAGCAACAACATTGTGTGTGTGTTTTTAAAAGGAATGAGTATGGAGCAAGTGATTCAATAACTGATCAAAAATTGACTTTAAAATCAGCTAGACTTTGTGGGTAAGACAGCTTTTGGAACTCCCCAGTTTAAATGTGATGAGCTCCTTATCACTCAAAATGTTTAACAGAGATGGGAAAACATTTAAGAAATGGTGTATAGGGGAATCAAGCAGTTCATGAGGATAACCTCAATAACTTTCCCACCCTAGGGTTGTGAAGTTACATGAGCAACTCACGTCCCACCTCCGTTGTTTTTCTCAAAGTTTTCCCAACATTTATAGTAGTAGAAGCACAAACCAAAATTTTAAATCCTAGGGCCAGCTTGGAAAATATGAAGTTTAAGAAATATAGGAAAGATATTTTTAAAAATGGGTTAGTTAACTACCTGCCCCAGGTAGTTAAAAATTACAAGGCTTACTCACCTAGTAGGTAAAACAAACCACACATACACAAAAAGAATAGCAAGCCTCTATAGCTAATGTAGAACTGAACATCTCACTGTAGGTTTGTAAGGTTCAGCACATGGATGTATCAGTTGATACGTGCAATCTTCTAGGTAAAAGTAAGAATTGATGAGCCAGTTGGGTTTTTAAAAACCTTTATGGATGTATATTTTACATACCATAAAATTCGCCCATTTTTAAGTGTACAATTCAGTTTAGAATTTTTTTTTAAGTTTAGAATTATGCAGCTATTGCCACAGTCTTTGTTTTAGGACATTTAGGACATTTCCATCACCCTGCAAAAGATCCTTTGTGCTTATTTGCAAACAGTGCCTTGCTTCCATCCCAACCCCACCCCAGCAACCACTAATCTACTTTATGTCTCTATAGATTGGCCTTTTCTGGACCTCTCATAAAAATGGAATCTTATGTATGTAAGATTTATACAGAGTCTTTTCTGTCTGACTTTCTTTACTCTGAATAACATTGTAGTATGTATTAGTGGTTTGTTCCTTTTTTTTGCTGAAAAATATTCCATTGCATGAATATACTACATTTTGTTTATCCATTTGCCAGTTAGTTGATGGACATTTGGATTGCTTCCAGGTTGGGGCTATTACAATAATTTTGCTATGAACATTCACGTCCAAATCTTTGTGTGACTGCATGTTCTCATTTCTCTTGGGTAGATACCTCGGTATGGAATTGCTGGGTTGTATGCTAAGTTTATGTTTAACTTTTTATGGAACTGCCAAATTGTTTTCCGGAGTGGTTGTACCATTCTACACTCTCATCAGCAATGTATGAGGGTTCTAATGTCTCCATATTCTTTCCACCACGTTTTATTGTCTTTTACATTGTAACCATTCTAGTGAGTGTGAAATTGTGTCTAATAAGACACCATTAAGACAGTTTTAATTTATAATTTCTTAGTGACTGATGATTGATGATGTTAAGCACCTTTTCATGTGCTTATTCCTATATCTTCTTTGGTGAAATGCTTATTCAGATCTTTTGCCAATTTTATTTTATTTATTTATTTTTTAAAGATTTTATTTATTTATTTGACAGAGAGAGACACAGCGAGAGCAGGAACACAAGCAGGGGGAGTGGGAGAAGGAGAAGCAGGCTTCCCGCAGAGCAGGGAGCCCGATGTGGGACTCGATCCCAGGACCCTGGGATCATGACCTGAGCCGAAGGCAGACGCTTTAACGACTGAGCCACCCAGGCGCCCTCTTTTGCCAGTTTTAAAGTTGGGTCATTTTTTTCCTCATTATTGAGTTGTAAGAGTTCCTTGTGGTTTTTGATGCAAGTCCTTTATTAGATATTGCAAATATTTTCTCTGTCTGCAACTTGTCTTTATTTTCTTGGTGGTATCTCTTAAAGTATAAAAGTTTTTTATTTCAATGGTGTAAATTTATCCATCCTTTTCTTTATTGAATTGTGCTTTTGGAATTGTATGTAAGAACTCCTTGCCTAACCCAAGAACCTAAAATTTTTCTTTTATATTTTCTTCTAGCAGCTGCATGGTTTTAGCTTTAATATTTAAGTTTTGATCCATTTTGAATTAGTTTTTGTGAATGGTGTTAAGTAAGAGTCAGTTTTGGGGGGGAGGCATTTGGATATCCAATTTTCTTAGTACCATTTGTCGAAAAACCATCCTTTTCTTGTTGAATTTCCTTGGCACTTTTGTTGAAAATCGATTGTCCATAATCGTTCTGTTCCGTTTGTCTGTATCTGTATCCTTACCCTAGTACCATAGTCTACTGATTACTGTAGCTTTATATGTAAGTTTTATAGTCCTCCAACTTTATTCTTTTTCCAAATTGTTTTGTCTATTCTGGGTCCTTTGTGTTTCCGTATATATTTAGCTTCAGCTTGTCAAGTTCTGCAAAAAATCCCACCAGGATTTTGACAGAGGTTGCATTAAATCTACAGATCAATTTGTGGAGAAACGTCATTTTAATGATTTTAAGTTTTTGATTCCATTAACATGGAATGTCTCTCCAATCTTCAATTTCTTTTAGAAATGTTTTGTAGTTTTCAGTGTGAAAATTTTGCACTTATGTTGTTAAATTTATTATTTTAAATTTTATTTTTGATATAATTGTGAATGGAATTATTTTTTAAATTTCATTTTTTAGATTGTTCATTGTTAGTACATGGAAATATGACTACTCCTCATATACTGATTTTGTATTTGACGACTTTGCTGAACTTGTTTATTATAATAATTTTTTTTGTAGAATCTTTAGGATTTCCTACATACAAGATTATGTTGTTGGTGAATAGAATTTCCTTTTTCCTTTTCACACCATATGCTTTTAATTTCTTTTCTTTGCATTACTGGCTTGAACCCCCAATACAGTATTGCAAAGCAGGCATCTTTGCCTTGTTTCTGATCTTAGGGAGAATATATTTATTATATATATATATATATAATACATATACAATACTATATATAAATACATTTATATTTTTATATAAATATATAATATAAACGTATATATTTAATATATTTATTATTAAAATATATTTATACATATTTAATTAAATATCTAATATATTTATATTGCAAATATAAATATATATATTTATTATTTCAGTTATTTATGATGTTAACTGTAGGTTGAGGGAGTTCACTTATATTATTTATATTTTGTTAAGAGTGTTATCATGAATGGACATAGGAGCTTGTCAAATGCTTTGCCTGCATTTATTGAGATGATCATGGTTTTTGTCCTTCGTTTTATTAATATGGCATTTATATCAATTGATTTTCAAATGATTTAAGCCAAACTTGCATTCCTAGGATAAATCGTTGGTCATAGTAGATCATCTTTTTTATATATTGTTGGATTCAGTTTGTTAGTATTGTGTTGAGGGATTTTGTGTTTCTGTTCATAAGGGTTATTGGTCTGTAGTGTTCTTTTCTTGTGATGTCTTTGTTTGGCTTTGTTATCAGGGTAATGCTGGCCCATAGAATAAGTTGAGAAGTGAGCCAAGTGATGTTTGTTTTTTAATTACAGTCTGAACGAGGGAAGGATGGTGTAGAAGTGTTTCTATATCTGTGGTGGAATTCCATCTAAATGTCATTTTTAATCTTTTGTGAACTAATACTTTTATAAAATATAATCAAGTATATCACTAGAAAAAATTATACAAAAATATACAAATACAAACTTCATTTATAAAATAGATTTAGCTTAAAAAGTAATTGTGTCAAATTGATACAATAGTTTCTAGAGGATTATTATGTTTTTAAATTGCAATATAATGACATATAGCTTTATTTATTTATTTATTTTAAGATTTTATTTATTTATTTGACAGAGAGAGACACAGCGAGAGAGGGAACACAAGCAGGGGGAGCGGGAGAGGGAGAAGCAGGCTCTCCGCGGAGCAGGGAGCCCGATGTGGGACTCGATCCCAGGACCCTGGGATCATGACCTGAGCCGAAGGCAGATGCTTAACGACTGAGCCACCCAGGCACCCCTGTGACATATAGCTTTATATTGGTTATGAGTATACAACATAATGACTTGATATTTGTATATATTGCAAAATGATCACCACAAAAAGCCTAGTAAACATCCCTCACCACACATAGTTACCGTGTTTTTTTCTTGTGATGAGAATTTAAGATTTACTCTCTCAGTAACTTTCTTTTCTTTTTTTAAGATTTTATTTATTTATTTGAGAGAGAGAGCACAAGAGCAGGGTGAAGGGGCAGGGAGAAGCAGACTCCCCTCTGAGCAGGGAGCCTAATGTGGGGCTCGATCCCAGGACTCTGGGATCCAAAGGCGGATGCTCAACAGACTGATCCACCCAGGCACCCACTCTTAGTAACTTTTAGGAGGCTTATTATTACTCTTAAGTTCTGTGCTTACTTCATCACATTCTGGATACAAACAGTTCTCACAAATCTGTCAGCCACCTTTGAGTAGCCCTTGGGTAGACTTATGCTTCTCAAACATTAATGTGCACAGCAATCACGTGAGGATTCTGGAAAAATGCAGATTCTGATCCAGTAGGTCTGGGACAAGGCCTGAGGTTCTTCATTTCTCTGAAGCTTCTAGGTAATGCTGATGCTGCTGGTCCACAGACCACACTTTGAGTACTAAAGCTCTGAAATATAATGCAGATTGTAAGATAGATGTGATTTTTTTATAACCCTGTCATAAATTGCTTTGGGTCATATTTTGGTTTTTCAAAGACAGTTGGATTATTGTTCAGTGGTCGTGATACTCTAGAAATCAGTCGTTTTTCTTGGCCTCTAACCTCCAACTGCTCATCTATAAATCGAGGGGCTTGAACTAGATTTATGAAGTCCTTTCCAGATGTCACAGTCTGTGATGTTAAGCATGCATGTCAAGGGAGAGTTATGGCTGCATTTGCATTTTCTTTTTATGTAAATCTAATAAAACAGGAACCCCAAATCTTATTTTACTGCAGTTCTTAACATGATGTTAAAAATGAACAATAAACATGCTTTCCTAAATTTTGGATGATACAGAAAGATTAATGACAACGTTCAAGGATTTTTCCATGTTTAAGTCTTCAAAAAAGTGGGTGGGGGTCTTGTTTAACCTTAGAGTTGGAAATCGAATTAAAAAATAATTGACTTGCCTCAACTGTGGAGAGACAAGTAAAATAGGTGTTTATATTATGAAATTCAAGTTGACACAAAATAGCTGAAAGGCTTCAATTTCAGCCAAGTTGAAATGATCTCATTTTCCTTTATATTTCATTTTATTTACTGAGATACTTGAAACATTTCCCCCTGTTGCTTAAAAGCAAATGGAAAGGGTGCTAAATCAGTGGTA
Source organism: Callorhinus ursinus (assembly GCF_003265705.2). Taxonomy (NCBI): domain Eukaryota; kingdom Metazoa; phylum Chordata; class Mammalia; order Carnivora; family Otariidae; genus Callorhinus; species Callorhinus ursinus. Next base: position 14,978,839 of record NW_027397087.1, on the reverse strand, counting down.
GAAATGTGTTGTCAAAGCCTCCAGGGGCTGTATCCTCAGTCTTCAGCACATATTAGTGTGATTCTGCTATTCTTACTACAGATGATTACAGCAAACTCTGCAATGAAGGGTGGAGACACTTGGTCTGCCTCCAAAGAAAGTGACTAATAATTGACCTAATGTACAGAGCACATGAATAACATATTCTTTGGGTAAAAAGAAAATATGGTTTACGGGGTGTACGAGAGTTCACATCCCTCTTTCAGTTCTTCCAAAAGATTTAAGATACTAAGCTGCTTTATTAAATTTTTAATCCCTCAGTCAAATGCAGATTATGCATTAGATGCCACTCTGCAATTCAAGAACACACTCCTGACCCCAGGGTTTTCTTAAAGTAGTTACTTAGAATTTTGAAGAGAAATAGTATCAATTTTGTTACATTAAAGTTTACAGTGGCCTCACACTGTAAAACAAATTTATTGTAATTTTACATACCATTAAACAGTTGTTTCCTTTGGTGAAGAGAGTCGAAGTCTCTAAAACATATAGGAGTTTTTATTTGCTGATTAGAAGTCTCTAAAATATACAGGAGATGTGTGGAAAGTTTAGAATTTTCCTTTTCTCTTTTCATTTAACCCATTGAACTTGAATAATATACTTACTGTATTTCTGTTGTTTTTGGCTTGGCTGCAAGATATTTTATTTGGTGGATTTCCTTTTATTCATTTTGTAATAATGGGGTCAGCTCAGCAGACCTTTTTATTTTTAATTAACTAACCCTTGATTGTGTTATGTGCTAAGACACATCCATTAATGTTAGGAAGGACACAGATCAAAATATTTTGCAGTGGTTCTTTCTGAGGGGTGAGGTTATGGTTGAATTTTATTTTCTGCATTCCAATTTTTTGAATATTCTACAAGGCCATTTTTTTTAAATTAAAAGACCACAAATATAAAAATTAACAAAACCTAGGGATTTCTAGCTTTATTTCTTTAGCAAGAGAACTTTTTGTGTATGTGTTTTAACATATCTTGTGCACCTACTAGATGCCAGGCACTTTGGTGAGTTTGGGGCAATAAGGCTGCTGAGACTCCGCTGTTACCCTGAAGGAGCTCAGGCTCTAGTCATTGTCTCACCAAAGTATGGTTGGGGGACCAATAAATGGCACCCCAGTGTATTCTTACCACCTGTAAAGCGTGTTAATAATGCCTCTCCCCTGGGGCTTTAAAGGGGATTAATTGAGACTGTGTATGTTGGGTACTTGGTCTAGTGGCTGGCACATAGGAGGCTTTGGTTATGATTATTGTGCTTTGAACATTCAACCTGATGGGGAACTTGTTACCTCCGGAGGCAGCCCAGTCTGTGCTTGGACATGTCAGGGAGAAAGTGAGACCCTATACCCCGGTGAAATCAGTCTCTGAAGGGCCTTGACCCTTCCTGTAGCCACTGTGCCACATGGTATCCCTTTAAATATCACAACTAGTATTTTGGGTTATTACATGAGTTCAAGCCAAGTTGTGGCTGTGATTTTTCTGAGAAGGCATCTCTATTCATATCATGGGGTATCCTGAGAAACTAGGATTTATTTTGTCGTTATGCCACTATAGATAGTTATTTTGTAGATATGTGAGGACCACCTGGGGTTTTTATTCTTTACTTAACCAAATTAACTTTGGGTTACTAGTAGAAAATAAGCATTTGAGGAGACAAAGCTGTAACAAGAAAAAAAAATAGGTGCTGGAATCTGAAGCAGTTCAGATGAAGACACTGAGTCCAAAGACTTCAGCTCAGTTCCCTCCAAAAATATCTTTTCTCTGACTTCACAACAAAGCACACATAAAACCCCATTGGCTTTGTATCACAGAAATGCTTCTCTGTCCCTGCAGATGATTCTAATAAGTTTGCCTTATTGATCTGGTTGCAAGGGGTGCTGCCCAACAAATAATCTTACACAATAAAAAGCCTCTGGGGATCATTTAATAGCCAGGGTGGTATTGGTGTCTGCATGATGAAGAGGATTATGGGTGAGCGAAGTTCAGCTAATCACAGGTTTATTGTTCTATATATTTAAGCAGCCACAGCGTCACTTTTGAGCTTTCTGTATGCCTGCCTCCCATACCAAACATTACAGTCTTTCCCTAAAATTTCCAGACCACCCACTGTAACAATATAGTATATAAAAGGATCCAGATGCTCGGAAAGAGAAAGGGTGAAGTGTAGAGCACGCGTGATACCTTCTAGATTGTGAGCACTGTTTTTATATAGCTGGCTCACTAAAGATATCAAGCTTCATTTCTAAGTCTCCTTTCCAGAGCATTTACAAATATATATAAGGATGAAATGTATCACAAAGATAGGCATTTTAAGCTTGGACTTGATTCAGGGTCTCTGTGCCTTTCCTGCTTTGCACCTCTCTTTCAGCACTTCCTGGAGAACAGGGGAGACAAAAATTGTAGGGTGTGCACACACAATGAGTTCTAAAGACAGATAGGACATGGCCAGTACAATGTAAGAGAGCGATAACCCTGAGGAAAGTGTACCAGATACCTGTGGAGGGTACACCTGAAGAATGGGGGAAGAGAACTAGCTACATACAGATAACTTGTTACAGTTTAAGGCCTAATTGCTTGGAAGATTTAGAAATGCTTTTATTCTATATCTGTTTTGGAAATGAATATACCTCTGGAATTTAGGCAGCTTTGCAGCAGTTCAGTGGGGGTCTGTGGCTTTACAAACCTAGTTTGTTCAAAAACAGGTTTAATAGATGTGGCTCACCCAGCCCCCAAACAACCCAGTTCAGGACAGGTGACTTGTGAGAAGGAATCTTCTTCATAGGAGACCCATGAATTAATTTATTTATCTTAACCCCTTTATTTCCTCTCACCATTCTGTCTAATGTTGTTTCCCCCATCCGTCTTTATGACATTACTACGTTTAAATAAAATACTCACCTAGAATTTTATCTCTTCCTCTAGGAAGGTAGCTTCAGGAAAGCAAGAGGTAGCTGCCTGTTTTCTGCTGTATCTTTAGAGCCTAACGAAGTGCCTGGCATACAGTAAATAGGTTCTCAGTAAAGACTGATGATAAAACTTGGTCCATCAAGGAACTCTGGACAGGACTATGAGAAAAGATCTTCTTGGTTCATTTGTTCATTCATTTATTCCTCAAGCATTTATTGAGAACCTGGTATACGCCAAAGACTGTAGTGCTTACGAACTGGGTAAAGCTTGCTCTAAGGGAATTTATAAATAGATAAAAACACATCTATGATGCAGTACAACCTCTTCATTAAAGAAGAACACAAACTAATGAACATGGATTTAAAATGTTTCATTAAGACTTTTAGGTCTTCAAAATCTTTATTAAATAAACAGCAAATAAAATTTCCCCTTCTACTTAAATGCTGTAGTCAGATTATGAGCATAGAGCTTAAGTGGGCTGCTCTCTGCCTAATTCAGATTAGGGGCCCCCACCTGTAGGCAAGATGCTTGCCCCAACCATGGGCAGAGATTTTCTGCCTTTTTGCAATTTGGCATGCCAGTGTTTGAGTGGTGATCCACCAGTGGGCCATCACTAAGTGCCATCTCTAAAAATAGCAGAACTTTATCCTTGAAAATGAAAATGCTTTGGTTTTAAAAGTATGTTTCTGTTTCTAATGAATCCAAGGCTTGGATTTGTTTAAAGGCACACATACTTCCCTTTGCTGATGGCAAAAAACAAAACATTCATGCCCAAGCATGAAGGGCTGTTCCACATAGAGTCTCCTGACATTGACCTAATTCCCCATTTGTAATACACAGCCCACCCACCATTTGACATTTTGTGTTTTCTGTGAGGGATGCATTCCAAGCCCCCCAGCTGATGCCTGAAACCACGGAGAGTACCAAACCCTGTATATACTGTGTTTTCTTCCTATACATACGTACCTATGATAAAGTTTAATTTAAAAATTAGGCAAAATAAGAGAATAACAACAATAACTAATAATAAAATAGAACAGTTATAACAGTATGCTGTAATATGTTATGTGAATGTAGTCTTTCTCTCTCTCAAAATATTGTACTGTCCTCACCCTTCTTCTTGTGATGATGTGACTTGATAAAATGCTTATTACCTGATGGGATGAAGAGAGATGAGTGATGTAGGCATTATGATGTAGCATTAGGTTACTACTGACAGAGGATAATCTGCTTCTGGACCACGCTGACCTTGGCTAAAAGAAACTGTGGAAAGTGAAACCATGGATGAGGGGGGCTACTGTACGTAAAGTTTCTCTGAAGTAGATGCATCACAGTAACCCATGGTCCCTTTGTGCCCTATTGTCCTTCAAAGTTGCTTAAGATGTCACAGTATCACAGCATGGCCCTCTAGAGAGGAACCTTATGACCATCTGGCTCAGTCTCTGCATTTGTGGGGATACTATGAAGGCCCAGTGAACCAAAGTTACTAACCAGGGATTGCTAATTGATGGGAGTCCAGATGTGAACCCATTCCCCTAACTTCTAGTTCAGTGTTTCTCAGATGTGGTCTGCTGAGCACTTGCATCAGAATTACTAGGGTTGCTTAGTAAAAATGTGATTACCATTCCCCAAAGGAATCAGAATCACTGGGGCTTTGTTCTAGGAATTTGCATTTTAATAAGCTCCTCAGTTATTCTTATGTACACTAAAATTTGGGCTTAAACCAAGCAGCCTGATTGTCCAGAATGACCTGCCTTCATAGTTTCACCTGCTCAGTAGGTTGACTATATCAACCATTTGAATACTAGTTCTTTTTTTATAAAGATTTATTTATTAGAGAGAGAGAGCAGGGGGAGGGGTAGTGGGAGAGAGAATATCTCCAGCAGACTCCCTGCTGAGCACGGAGTCCTACGTGGGGCTCGATCTCAGGACCCTGAGATCATGACCTGAGCTGAAATCAAGAGTCGATGCATAGGTGCCCCAAATATTAGTTCTGATAACCTAAGAACATGACTCTAGTTGGTGAGGTGAAGCCCCTAATGTAGGGAGAGATTCTTTTTCCATAGTGTTATAGTAAGAAAATTTTCTTTGGAAAGTTGTTGATCCAGTGGCTCAATTGCAAATTGTTAGTGAAGTCTAAAAAGATAAATGTGATGCTTTAAAATTTTGAATTGAATCTGATGAAGCTTGAGTTGACCTTTAATATAGTCACATCTGCTTGTGTTTCCATAAAAACCTTTCTGGATGAATGTTGAGGGCACTAATAAGGCGGTTACCTATTTGGTGGGAGGAACGGGCCACAGGTAAGTGAAGAAGAAGGAAAAGTGAATACTTTCTGCACTTCTGGAGTCTTGAATCCGGTGAATGTATTGCCTATTCTAAATTTTAAAATTATATAAAGCTTTAGAATGTTGACATTTACTGTAGGACCTTAGCAGGTGATTGCTCTGATTCTACCCAGGCTACACAAACACATGCTCAGGGATCTAGATCTCCCTGCAGTAGGAGGTAATGCACATTCTAAAGGTCAAGGCCAGGAAGGGAAAAACTGCAGATTCAGCTAGTTTTAAGGAAATCACTAATTGGCTTGAAAAGATAGGTCACTATGATTGCTCACGTATACCAATGATCTCAAAACCTCTCCCCGACAGACCATTCATCACTGGGAATTCGGATGACCTTGGGAAAATCACTCATCCCTTTTGAGATTTTGTTTTCCAGTCTGTCATAATAGTGATGAAAACTCACTGCTTTTCAGTTTGCCAATTGTTTCTGAATACATTCTTTTATTTAGCCTTTACAACAACCTTGTGGAGTGGGTGCGGTGCCATCTTTATTGTTCAGATGCGGAAATTAGGGCCCAGAGGGGTTAGTTGGTTTAGGAAGGGTCACATAAGGGTGGGGCATTTAACTTCCATTACCAGATCCCTTTCACTGTTACCTGAAGTCACATGGATTGGGCAATTTCTAAGGCCTCTTCCATCATTAAAGCCCTTGAGTATATTAGCTATTCAGGGTCCAGGCAACTTTTGTTGAAGTCTTTTGGAGAAATAAAAAAAAACAAAAAACAAAACCTGAAGCTATGGACCCTCAATTGTAGGAGCTCCCATTGTAATTAGGGTATCAGAACATGCTTATATAAAGAAGACCAAGGAATACTTACAAATCTAGTACCTACCAATTGTAAATGATAAATATAACAGAAATTCACATTATCACATAGCATACAATGTGCACCTACCTACCAAGAGTGTTAGGAATTCCAGTTACAGGGAATAACATCCAAGTCTCTCATCTCCTCCATGAATAATAATAATAATAATAATAATAATAATAATAATAGCAACTGCTCTTTGATCACCTACTGGGGTAAGCATTTGTTATGTATTTTCTCATTTAATCCTCACTGCAACTTTCTGAGAAAAATGTTATTATCCAGCGTCTATAGATAAGGAAACCAAAACCTAGAGGTCAAGTGATCTGAAGAGCCATCTTGTAGATGGCAGAGCCAGGTCATTAACCAGGGTCTTTTATTGGTTTTAGGTATGTGAGCTTCACCTCATGGCTGTTTAATCTTTATGATTGGGAATGCGTGTAGGATGGTTTCAGATAAAGGTATATTGTAGAGGAAACTTAACTGACTACTGCCAACACCAAGGGCAGACTTGGTTTCATGCAGTGGCAATGTAAGTCATGTTTCATGTGTCCATTAGTAGAGAAGAGTCCATGAATTCTGCACTTTTACCTCAAAACTGTTCTTTTATGAGTTGTATGAGCCTCACTTCTTCTGCATAGCATGTTACCTTGTTTTGCTTCCTACATATATGAAGTAGGAATAGACAAACTTATCCTTGCAGATAATAGATGACTGACAGCAAATGATGAGATACTCAACCATTTGACAGGCTTTGTCTCCATAAAAGAAAGCTTTTGTGGGCAAAGTACTTGCAGTCTTTCTCTTCAGTAAATTTTGTTCATTATTTTTCTGCTATTAGATATGAAAACTTTCCTCTGTCATTCTCACCTTTCTGTCTGCTGTCATCTCTTTCAGTCTCCCGTTGGCCCGAGCAAATCCATTCTGTACTTGAATGCTGTGGAAACCTCTTGGCAGTTCAAAGTCTTAGCACTTACCCAGTCATTCTGGGAAACAAGGAGAGTTTACATTGTTTCCTTAGTTCACATGGACACAGGCAAGGTTCATAGCTTGCCTGCGTTGGCAGACAGTTTTTCAAGATTGTAAAAATTGTGCTTTTCTCGGGACCCTGGCTGCTCACAGAGGTCTGCCTGCCTGTCCTTGGTCTGTGTCCTCGGCAGGCCTTTTACTCAGTCAGACTCCTCTAATGAGAGAGTTCTTGGATTTCAGTCTGGGTCAACCCAGCCTCCACCCGCCAGACTTCCTGGAGAGCTCTCTGCCGATGCTGAAAGTGCCTGGGGCCTTGAGGATTGCATCAAGCTCCCTTTCGAAGGGGTCTCAAAATTCCTTAGACATAATTTATTTGTGGCTACAATTTGTTATGAAAGGAACCACGCTATTCCAGCCAATAAATTGTCAAAGGAGCACATACCTAAGATAGAGAAAATGGCTTGCTGTACAGAATCCTTATTCCCTTTTCTAGTGCTGTGTATTCAGTATTTCCAGTAACTTTAAGTACAGCTTATTTCTGAACAGACCTCTGGTTTCTGCTCTTTGCATTTACCAAAACCTTTGTGGTGTATGTTGAGTTAGGGCAGGCCATTTTACTCACCTGTTTCCTAGTCTGAACTTCAGATAATCAGCGCTTATACCCAGTTTCAATTCAAAGAGCTCCAAGACAGCTCTCTTTATGGAAAATCAGATAAGTAGATGTGTATATGCATAACTCCATAGGCTCACAGAGTAAGCTCTCATCAGAAAGTCAGAACTATGTAGCACCTATAGCTACTCCCATGTTACGTCAAACATCATCCTGTCTTTGTTTTTTTATAAAACTAGCTATCAGAAAAACAGACCCAGTCCAGAGGCTTTGCTTCTTTGAAAATACATTTGATGTGCATTCCTATTAATCTTCTTTCTGAATCTGATCCTTCTGCTATTCATGTATCTCTGTTTTTGCATTAGTATATACTGTAGCCAGATACCTTGTATGGGTTCTTTGGAATTTTTTTTTTTTTTTGCCTTTTTAAGTAAAATTTCCTTAGCTACTTCTATGATATAGAATTAGGTATAGAATTTCCAAAGCTAATTTTCAATGTGCCAAAATCACCTTTACTTTACATAAATAACTTTATGCTTTGCTTCACTGGGCTATAAGATGACTTAGATAATTTATACTTCTTTTACCACACTTTCAGGAGTACCTTCTTAGAAAGGGTTTTATATCCTGGCTTGGAATAGATCTAATAATTAAAACCCTCCTTTCTGGAATTACTAAGATATCAAAAAACTAAACCTCATGGTGAGAATTTTGAAATAATGTTCAAAATGATACTCACGTACTTATAATTCTTTATATCTTGAGCTACATTATTTAGATAAACTGGGAGGAGATATTCTGGAATGGGAAATAGTTGAAGAAAATAAAGGTGAGTGCATAGAAATATATGAAATGTGTGGTAGGATCAAAACTTGAGCAGTTTCGATGAAGCAAAGAGAATTCCGATAGGGAGGTGAGAAATGAGGTTGGATGCTGACTTAGCCTAGCTGAGAGAGCTTGGGGTGCTAATTATTATTTGTGTCCAGCCTGTTTAAGAGTTTTTCTTTTGTAAGAAAGCATATTTGAATGGGGGGGGGAGCCATTCTAACTTGTGACTTAGCCACTGAAAGGGAAGCCTAGTTATTCAGATCTCAAAGCCTTAAAACTAGCAAATTCATGTCCAGGTGGTGGCTTAATTATATTTTAGACATAGTGTTTCAGGTGAGTGTTACGTTTTATTTTCAAGTGAGAACCTTGCAAATGCAAGCATATCAAATGACGGTCAATGTTATAAGGACCCTCCACAAATAGCTAATTATGCTCAGAACAGCCCCAGTGGAAGAAAGATGCTGTAGAGGCAAACCCAGTTGTCTGGTACTTTTCCTTAAACCTTCACCTGTTTCCTTCCCCAACCTAGACCCATCTTGCCTAGCCTTCTCAATGAATTCTTGGCTTGAACTTAGTTCACTCAACTTTGTCGCTGACACACCCGTTGTTCTGACGGAATCCTGGCTTGAATGGAGCTTGCTCAGCTGTGCGTTAGACAAACCCTTCTGGCTGACCTGGTTTAAACCTGGCTTTCTCGATGCCATCTCTGGCATGTTCCAAGGTGCAAAAGGACTCTGCTGCCCTTTCCATTGCTCCCCTGGAGGGGAAACCAATTGCCACTTGGCACCAGAGTTTATCAGACCCACATCCAGAGTACTAACATGATTTAGTGAGAATAGTACAGGGCTAGAAGGCAGGAAACTGGAGTTCTAGCGCTGGCTCTGCTTTTCAGTAGCTGTGTGACCTTGGGCAAATCATTTCCCTGCCCTAGCTCAGTTTTTTTCATCTGGAAAGAAAAGTTAGGACCTGTCTGATCCTAAAAAATCAGGGATGCATGTAACATTAACAAACTCTTGAATGAATGGAGATTTTGGTTCCCCATGCTAATTTATTTTTCTGCCTCCCACACTGGCCTCTTTGCCCCAAACATGGGTCCTCTCTATTGTAGTTTTGTGGTGTGGACTCATCCCACCTCTTAGCCTTGGGCTTAGGAACCTCAAGCCCTTCCTCCCTAAGATGAAACTTACCCACTTGGGATGCTTCCAGCTACTTCACATGTAATAGTTTACCTCACCCTTCCTCAACAACCATGTAAGGGGCTATTACCTCCATTTGACACATGTAGGAATTGAGATTCTCTGAGGTTATACAACAGCACAGTGCTGGTAGTGGGTGGGATTGGAATTCGGATCAGACTCGCCTGTTTCCACAGCCTGAGCTCAACCACTATCTATCTTCTCTATAAGTACCTGCCATTGACATACGAAGTACCTGGCATTTTGTGCAAGAGATCTCAGGGAACCCCTCTTGTTAAGGTCTCAAAGAAAATGGCTTCTAACTGCATTTCAGATGCTTAGAATTTATGCTTTGCCAAGCACTTTTCCACTTAATTTTAAATCCATGGGTATATCAAGGGGGAATTTAACCCATATGTTTCTGTTTCCCTAGTACTTAACTCATCAAAGAGGATTGTTTTGTAAACCTTAGCCTCTTCTTATGAGCACTATTGAGCTCATATTTGGCTGGCATTGGCTGGATTTTGAATCCGCCATGGTTGAAGCTTGATGTTAAATCCTTCTTTCCAACCACTATTTCATGATGGTTTCATCTTGTGAATGGTTAGAAATTGAAGGTGAATTATAAAGACTCTTCCAAAACTGTACCAAGATTCCACTGATATAAAAAGAGAATCACTAATGTTTGAAGTTTGTTGCACTCACCTAAAACCTCACCCCATTAAGCTGTTGAACTTTGCATGTATATGTTCTATGAGGGTAAAAAATTAAATTCATAGATGCTGCATTTTCTCCTGAAATGGTGTAGAGCAAAATGGTCTTTGAGAGATAAGATATTTGAGAAGTTTCAGTGTATTACTGCCTTGGAAAAGCCTTTTAGCTTAGAATCTCCTATTTGGGAAATATTTGAGTTATACAGCTAGTGGAAAGTTTCTTTCAGAGACCACCATTAGAAACATAGGAGGCAAAAGCCTGTTTATTATCTTAGCATGTAGATTAGTTGGGTACATTCAGTTCTGATATCCTGCTGAGTTGGAGAATTAATTAACTTCACATGAGTTCATCTAAGGAATGTGTATAATTGTTGGTAGTTGTGCATGACCCAAAGGGAGGCAAGAACAATTTTTGTACCTGGTTAAAAGTTCAGTTTGGCAGACATATATGTTGGGTGTCTTCTGTCACTTTTGGGAACAGAGGATGAGAGGCATTTGGGGATAGAGGATGAGAGGTCAGAGGCCAACAGGGGACGGTCCCTCCTCCTAGGGAATTTACCATTCAGTAGGCTATGACCTGTCTGTACCACGGGCCAGATGGTCTGAGTACTAAATAGGCAGTGTAAAGGCACTGCACCGTAGGAGATGATGTTCATTTGGACTGATGAAGTTGGACAGGCTCCCTCCAAAATGAAGTGTTTAAGTTTGGCTTGAAGGATGAGGTCTTTGAAGGGGGAAAGGCACTCTGGGATGAAATAACCAGACATATTCTTGGGTAATATAGCCAATGCCAAATAGTTTTTCCCCGATTTCTGCCCTGTTTGTAGATGTGGGGTAGGATGAGTCTGTGGAGGTGGATCAGAGCTCTAGAAACTCAAGCTGGGCTAATGGGGACTGTTCACGTTCTTCATTAATGAGCATCTAGGATTAGCATGATTAGCATGAGCACCTGTTTATGGCCCCATCTTTAACTGGGCACAGATTTTCAGTGCTGGGAGCCTTTAGTCTTAGATCAAGGAGAGAACATGGGAAAGTGGTAAGGAAAGGAACACAGCAGTGAAGAAACAATATGTGAAATTTACATAAAAGTCACCTAAATACCACGTATAAATGAAATTAACATAGCACATTAAGTATGGCCTTATGTTTGAAGGGTGCACAAATGAAGGTCAATTCTTTCTGAGGGAGGAGAAACCAATCAAATGATGCACGTTATGTGAAAAGTTCTCCTCTATTCATGGTATCATTGTCATAGAACTCTTAGACACATGGTTTAAGTGTTTTATATATCTTATCTCCTATCATTCTTACAAACACCCTGGCTATTATTGTCCCTATGTATAATTAAGAAAACCTAAGATCAGAGAGTAAATAATTTGTCCCGGCCACGTAGGTATATAAGATGCGTCCATCTCAGTGTTTGCAGATAGTTACAAAGGTGATAGAAGAATATACACCACTTAGCATAAGGACTAGAACAAGGCCAATACCTATTTGGACTTTCCCATTCCAACTCCTGGACGTAACTAGCTCTGTTGTAAATTTTAACACACATGTTTTTCAACTAACACCAAAATTGCTTTTGTGTTTTCATAGTTTAGGGTAGATATATTTTCTAAGATAAAATTGGAATAATTTGCATTTCATGCAAACACTCCAGCACTGCCCCGAAGGTTTACATATAGCTGCAGATTTAGGAGTAGGAGAAGTAAGATCACTGATGTTAATACAAACATTGCTCAGATCTTGAGGTTGGGATTTAATCCTGATGTACAGAAAGACAGAAAAGTGGGACCTAAGAGAGGTGTGAGTACGAGGGCCTGACCCAAGGTTTGAGAAGTCTGAGTTCTAATTCCATCTTTTGTTAATTTGCTTTGTGACATTGAGAAGATCAATTCACCTCCTTGAGGTTTAGTTGACCCTTGTATAAATTGTATGATCTCTTTGAAGAAGGCAAAGTAGTAAGGGGAAAGCATAGATTTAGAATCAGAAACACCAAAATCGGAATTTTCATTCTGCCGCTTAGCCTGTGTATGGCCTTGGGCAAGTGCCTTTACTTTGAGCCTCGGTTGCCTCTTCTGTAAAATGGGGGTCGGGGAGTCTCCCTCAGAAATGCTGTGAGAATTCGGTGAGCCAGCATGTGAAAGTAGCCAGCACGATGCTCTATCAATGTGGGCTTTCTTTCCTCCATCTATAAGCTTCTTTCCCATTCTAAAATGAGAGATTCCAATGCTCATCTTATACATAAACTTTTGAAGCACAACCAGCTCATAATTATGGAATTTCCTGTATTAAGGGGCTAAGCACTTCTCTCAGATCAGACTTGTCATCAGAAGACTTTCCAAGGTCTGGATGAATCTTTTCTTTTCACATTAACAACAACATCTGGGATTGAAAACAAACGAAAAAACAGCTCCTCTCACACAAGCCTTAGGGGCAGGGAATGGAAAGAAAAGTGTGATAAAGTTCATTTACCACCCTTTTCCTTCCCCTTCTTTGAGCCAAAACAGATTAGGAGGCTAAGACTTTGTTTTTATTGGTTGTAGAGACCATCTGTGTCTGCAGAGGGGATCAGCATTGCTACCCTATGTAAAGATTGAATAATTCCTCACATTGATGCAAATGCAGTAACACTTTCCAGTGCCCTTGCAGTCTCTCCCTACCCAAGGGCCTCCTCGGAATTTACATCGTTCTTTGCTTTTCAGTACATTCTTATTGACACACAGTTTGAAATTGCCACTGTTTGGCAATAGCTCCAGAATTCCATTAGTTCCAGATGTCCACTGTATTTGTGTATATTTTTATGATTGTTATGGTAACAAATCAAATACATATAACAATTGGGAACCTGCAGAGGAGGGGATAGTGGTATCTATTTTCAGTTAAGGGCAGTATGTGGGGCATATCACGTTAAAAAATAGCTCAAGGGTTTTGAAAGTAGAATAGAGAAACAAAGGTATTGGTGACCTTATTTTAAAAAATGGAATGTATTTCACAAATGGGAACTGGCAGTCGTATTGATGCATGTGACTATTTCTTTTTTTTATTATGTTATGTTAATCACCATACAGTACATCATTAGTTTTTGGTGTAGTGATCCATGATTCATTGTTTTCGTATAACACCCAGTGCTTCATTCAGTACGTGCCCTCCTTAATACCCATCACCAGGCTAACCCATCCCCCCACCCCCTCCCCTCTAGAACCCTCAGTTTGTTTCTCAGAGTCCATAGTCTCTCATGGTTCATCCTGCCCTCCAATTTCCCCCCCTTCATTTTTCCCCTTCTGCTATCTTCTTCTTCTTTTTTTTTTTAACATGTAATGTGTTATTTTTTTCAGAGGTACAGGTCTGTGATTCAACAGTCTTACACAATTCACAGCGGCATGTGACTATTTCTAAGTTAGTTAATTTAAAAATGTGTATGCATTAAGAGCAGAATGTTAAGGCAAGTTAGCAGAGGCTAGTCATGTCCCAACATTAGACACCTTATCCAGTTGCCAGGAAGGAAAATTAAGTTGATTTTTAGAATATGAGTTCATGAAGGAATAATATCTGGAATTCTCCTTTGAATTTGGGTGGAAATTATTTATGCACTTGATCTGCTTTGCTCAATCTTTTTGTTCTCAATTTTATTTAAAAAAATTTTTTTTAAGATTATTTATTTGACAGAGAGACACAGCAAGAGAGGGAACACAAGCAGGGGGAGTGGGAGAGGGAGAAGCAAGCTTCCCGCCAAGCAGGGAGCCCGATACGGGGCTTGATCCCAGGACCCTGGGACCATGACCTGAGCCGAAGGCAGACGCTTACCGACTGAGCCACCCAGGCGCCGCTGTTCTCATTTTTAAAAATACATGCTACATAAGAATTTCAGAAATGCAGTATCTTACTCTTGGATCATTCACTGATATATATATCAAATGATAACAAAACCCACATACTTGGTGTTTCAGTTAGGAATGAGTTTGGATGAAGTAAGGGGCTTAAACAAGTAGGGATTAATTTTTCTTATGTTACAAATGAATTTGGAGGTATCACAAATGTCATCAGGGACCGCTGACTCTTCTTCCTTAGTGCATGGGCTTTTGTTCTCAGGATTGCAGGTTGGCTGAAGGACTTCTAGGCATCACATCTTTCTAGAAGGATGGAAGGCAAAGGACAAGGGGGTAATCCAGGTGACTGTGTCTTATTTTATCAGAAAATGAAAAGCTTTCCTTGACTCTCCATCCTGTGGGCCTCCACCTGCGTCTTGTTGACAGACCGGGGCACACGTCTACTACTAACTGGAAGGTGGCTAAGGACAAACGGACTGTAGGGAGCGGGGTGAGGCAGCTGTCCACATGTGCCTTTCAGCTTGCTCAGAGCAAGAATCCAGGCTTGACTTGATCTTTACCGCAGCATTTACTCTTACTCTATTTTGCAAATCCCAACTGTTGTTCACAAGAGAAGGCCAAGCCAGAGAGTAGAGCTGATTCAGAACAAATCTATCAGTCCTGCAGAACAGATTAAAAGGTACATGTTCTGTGGTCTATGGGTCAGTGGCATCATCTGTTTTGAAGAATATCAGAATATCTCAGTAATCTGTAATCGTGGCATTTGTGGGAGGAAGGGAAAAAATGAAAGAACTAGGAACTCTGGTAGGTATTTTAGATACATGCTTTCATGGACTACTCACTACCTGCCTGGGAAGGCAACCCCAGGGGGCAGAAGAAACTGACTCAAGGGTAACTGCTCACTGCCACACTGATCATCATAGTTTTAGGATTCAAGTCAGATGGGATAGATTCAGGGCATCACAAGTATTAATTATGGCTTGGCCAAGGGGGATGAATAGTGTGCAAGACTATGGGATTATACTAACTTGGGAGGTACATAATTTTTCATATTCATTCTTTCATAAATACTTGAGAACTTATTATGGACCCATAAACTAGTCTAGGCCCTGGGGATACAAAGTTTAGTGAGAGAAAATATTTATCCTTAAGGCTCACAGTCTGATGAAAAACAATCATATAAATCAGTGATTATGGTGGGGTTTAATTAGTGCCACAGAGGAAGGAAGAGGAGAGTGGTCAGGGCAAGACTTCCGGCAGAGGGATTTGCAGGAAAAATAAGGGGAGGAAGGGCAATCCAAGCAGAAGGGACATGAGTTGAGAAACTACAGTCCCCTCGGTGTCCCTAGACAGGGACTGCACCGAGGGGAGTGGCAAGGGATCAAGCTGGGTAGGGACCATTCCACAGAGTGCCCTAGGTTCTAACCCAGTCAAGTTCACTACTGTGTGGTTAGAGGAAATGGGGGTCTACTGCAAAGCAGAGATGATTGGGTTACAGAGCAGGGGCAGATTAAGAAGCTGTCGGGGTGGTAAATTTTACAGGGTTTGCAGGGCTGATTGAGTGTGGGGTGTGAGGACTTTTATAACACCTCCTCCCAGGTTTGTGGACTAGGTGATCTGGGCCATGGTGATGCCCTTCACCAAAATAAGAAGTGTGGTGGGAAAACGAGCCCCTATCAGATACATCTTTCACACTGCCTTTCTTGCATGATGAAAGTGACCTTCTCTCCCTAACCTCGCTGCTATGTCCTGGCTCAGGCCAGCTACGAGGCCACCAGGGCATCTGAATGGTTCACGACGTGGCCGCTGAAAGTCCATCAGACAGGTGGAGCATCTGACTTAAGATGCACAGCAAATTAGTTGCAAAGCTGAGACTGAAAAGCAGGCCTCTTGACTTTCTAGGCCTACTGCCTTTCAGTTCTACCCCTAGGATGTATTCTGCTTAAATAGGCAAGGTAAAAGCATTAATCAATGCCTGCTGCCTTTGGGGGAAAATCAGCTAGAACTTTGTGTGTTACTAAGAATTAGCTACTGACTTATATATGGCTGTGATAACTTTTCTGCAAGTTTATTTGTTCTTATGTGGCCCCTCTTGAGTTACAGTCGAGGAAGGAGGGTAGCTACTAAAGTGGTATGTTTGTTTGGGCTTGTGTTACTAACTGGGAAGCGTTTTATATTTTCACTTTTCTTTGAGAATGATAAGTTACATATTTTATAAAACTCTTTCTGGTTAATCTGGACAAGTTACCTAAATAGTGCCCCAGTCTTGTTCATCACTTATTAAATGGTGCAGAGGTTTAAGCCTTTTTTGAGCCACAAATGCTTTTTAAGAATCTGATGAAAACTGTGGGCTCTTTTCCTCCAGAAATGTATAAATGCATACCATATATTGGTCAGATCCAGTTGGTTGCAAGTAGTGAAACTAGCCAAAGCAGAAAGGAAGATTTGTTCCTGGGATGTCCCAGGAACTCCAGGGCAGCGACACATCGAGTTTTATCAAGGCCTGGAAGCAGGAACCAGCCGCTCTCTCGGCCTCTCCCTGAGGTCATGTGGTCTCTGTCCTTGCTCCTCTCCTCAGACATCATCCTTCCTCCAGGCAAATGACCTGCTCTGCGCTTCTTCAAATACCTACCGGCGGCCTAGGACCCCAGAGGTAACATCACCTGAGGGTCCTGGCCCCTGCAATGATGAAGACCAGTACTTTCCAATCCCAGTTCCAAATTTCTTGAAGAGAACATGTGATTGCCCCACTTGGATCAGGCACTTAGAGACTAGGGCCACTTTACTGTGTCCAGCTCTGTCAGACATGTGACTTATGTGCAATGTCTGGGTGCTCTTGGACCTTGTGGGTCCCCGTTAACTGTGATCATCAAGTAAAGAATTACAGACTAGAGAAATTGGAATGCCAATAACCCAGAGGCACTACCTTTTAGCCATAAAACTACTGCAGAAAATGGAACATACATTTGAGTAGAGGATGTTTGCATGAGCATAAGACCTGAGAATACTTGCTCCATGCAGGAGTTGTGGGTTTTGAATATCAGTAATTAAATCCCAGGATGGTGAATGTGATGTAGATTGAATTATAACACTCTCCAAGGTCATTGAGATTATATTCCTAACTTTTACCCTTAAAGGTTTGGAAATTCAATTTTAATTATTGCTAACATGCTTTGTAAATATCCAAGGGAATACAGTATAGACCTGTTCATACATCCAGAGAGCCAAAATCTGGCTCAAGTTGTTTTTTCTTCCACAGTTAGAGAAAATTGTGGTGTTTGGCTTGCCTCTTGGGGCATGTTAAACCACTTTTAATGCTGTCTCTTATTATTTTCTGACCATATGCACTTTCCACACATATCTAACTAGCTGCCTCAGATGAAACCCAACGTCTGGCCAAGCTGATGTAAATCTTTAGTAAGTGGTAAGAGAGAACAGAGTGACACAGTGCCCCTTTAGTGTTGAGACAGTACACGATTTAATAGTTGTAGACCTCATAGTCTCAGGAGCAACTTGAGATTTTCTTTCCTTTTCTAGAGAATGGAAATTTCTGAGCTGTCTTCCCACCAGCTGCATGAGGTAAAACTTAGCTACAACTAGATTGACCTGTTTACCTGTGTAGCATAGTATTCATCCTTAGCTCTTCAGATTATTTACGTGGGGTGTCAGGAACATAATTTTTACTTCCAAAGAGCATGCTGCATACTGTGCAATTGCTATTTGATGCTTTAAAATCATTGTCACCTACACAACATGCATGTCCCAGAACATCCAAACCTGTATGTTACCAGTGAAGCTGCCACAAGGCCAGAAGCTGCCATGATTGTCCAGTTGGTAACATGTTCTCAGTCCATGTGGTAGATCTTAAAAATGGATGACTGTGAAATAAGAGCAAAAATGCAGTTCTAAGGTTCTAATGCTTTTAGTCTTTGGTTTCTCAGAAAATCAGTCTCCTGCCATGTTTTGATATCTGAGCATGCACAGATTTTTGTCAGGAATCTTCTTTTGTTGATTAATTAAACCGACCTGACTGGGTTTTGGAACTGTGGCCTCTCCCATTCCCTCAGCTTCCATGCCTGTCTTCGGCACAGTTCACTCACGTGTTCTGAGGAATGCTCGTACTTTCTTCCAACTTGTCTTTCTTCAGTTGAGTTCAGCGCCAGACCCGAGCTGGGAACAGTCTCAGGAAGTTTTCATTCATCAGACGTTTTCTTCCAAAGCAAAATTCTGAGAATAGGAGGGTCACCTTGAGAACTACTTGATAGTGTATTATCATAGTTCAGTGATTGTGTGTGTGTGTGTGTGTGTGTGTGTGTGTGTGTGTGAGAGAGAGAGAGAGAGAGAGAGAGAGAGAGACTCAGAGACAAAGAGACAAGGGTGGAGGGGATGAGCAACCTATGTAATCACGTACCCAAAAGCAAATGAATATTTGGTAAAAAGCCAATTCTAGAAATAACACTTCTCAACCAATGTATCTAAACTGTCTCACTGTCATATATCTGTCTTGATGGTACAGAAAGTCCATATTTATATGAGGCATTTCTCAGTTGTGGTTAAATAGCTGAACTTTTGTCCTCTCCTTAAGTTTTTCACCAGATCTCTCAGAATTGATAATCTCATCGGAGTGTGGTATGTATCAATTTCCTGTAGAACAAACTTAGGGCTGGCAGCGAGCATGCTAGTGGTCTTGGATTCCCTTGCCCTGTCATTTCATAGACGCGGCAGTGAAGTTCCTCTGGAGGAAATCCCACCCACACGCCAGGATTCCGTCACATATTGTTTGTCTGAGCCATGTGTACTTAACAGTCGGGTTTCTGTGAGAATTGGCCAAACGTGTTTGAAGGAAGAATTTCAACCATATAGTTTATACATAAATATGTGAATGTGATATGACTACATGCTCGCTCAGAAAGAGGAAGGGAAGGGCAAGAAATTTAGTGAAAAAGCTGAAATGCACAGACCAAGATGTAATTTCTTTATATATAGGTTTTTATAGCATCAAGATGTACAGATAATATTGTTTTATGCAGGGCCAGCCTCATCTGTTCAAATCACCTGTCCTATGCTGGGTACTTTGTGAAAGTGTGAAGACCTTTCATGCTGATTATTGATAGTTCGAGCCTAATCTTCTGTCAGATTCCCCATCTTGGTGCATGGCTGGCCACGTATCCAGCTACTGGAGCCAGAAGCCCAAAGGCATCCTTGTCTTTTCAGTTCCCCTCATCCTTCACGTGCAAACCATCTTCATGCGCTGTTGGTGCTCCGCCCCCAGGAGCACCTCCCACCTGCTGACTGCTCTCCGCTTCTGCACCACCACCTTTGTCTAGCCACTGCTCTCTTTTCTCAGGTCCTTCAGTAGCCTCCTTGCAAGCCTTCCCATTTCCACTCTTGAACCCTCTATGCAGCACACTTTAAAAATAACACGTTGTGTTTTCAGTGACTTCCTGTTGAGCTTCGAGTCAAATCCAGACTCCTTACCATGGCCTGGAATGTGCTGTGTAATCCAGGCCCTGCCCCGTGTTCCAGCCCCATGGCGTGCCCCTTCCCCCTTGCTTTCTGAGCTCTGGTCACAGTGGCCTTTTTCATTACTAGAGAAGCCAGGCCCTCTCCCCACTCAGAGCCCCTGCTCTTGCTGTGTCTTAAACCTCGGAAGCACTTACTCTCACTTTGCACAGCTGACCTGCTCTCATCCTTTAGGCCTCTGTATAAATAACCACCTTCTCCAAGAAGTCATCCATGGTGGGTATCCCCAATTATTCTCTATCCTGGCAGCGTGCTTACTTCATTTGTAGATGAAATCACAGCCTCAAATCTAAGATGATTTTAAATGTGGGCGCCTGGGTGGCTCAGATGGTTGGGCATCTGCCTTCGGCTCAGGTCATGATCCCAGAGTCCTGGGATCGAGTCCCACATCGGGCTCCCTGCTCCTTGGGAGCCTGCTTCTCCCTCTGCCTCTCTCTCTCTCTCTCTGTCTCTCATGAATAAATAAATAAAAATATTTAAAATGATTTTAAATATATTCATCTATTTGCTGACTACTTGCCCTGCCAGGTGATAAATTCCACGTGGTCAGGGACTTTTTCTCTTGCTGCTCACTGATACTGCACAGTAGCTCGGTAACTATTTGTTGAATGAAGAAATTCTTGATTACATTTTACAACTGTAATGTTTACTCATTGAACCTGGTCATGGAAGTCAGAATGTCTGATTTTATTTTAGGCATTGGGTAAAATATACACAATTTACCATTTTAGCCATCTTTAGATGCAGAGTTCGTGACACTAAGTGCATTCACATGGTGTGCAACCACCCCCACCATCCATCTCCAGAACTTTTTCACCTTCTTGAACTGTAACTGTACCCATTAAACAATAACTCCCTTCTCCTCATCTCCCTCAGCCCCTGGTAACCACCGTTCTACTTTCTGTCTCTATGAGTTTGGCTCGTCTGGCTATCTCATATTAGTGGAACCTATATTGGAATAACACCAATCAGTTCATTTTTATTTCCCCTTTACAAGCATAGGCCTTTATTCTCCATATGTGAAAATCTCATTTATAATAATGATTTTCCAATTTTAACAATAAACATTCCCTTAGAATCCTTCAGAAATTTAATGCCCTTCAGATAGAATTTGTATTTGGACATTAAGCAATATTACAAGGCCCTTTTAAGATACACGAGTTGATCTAAGAATATGTCAGCCCTGGAAAGTTATATTGAATATCATTGATCACAGGGCCCTTTACTCCTATGTTATTAATCTGGCTTTTGGAATGTAGGGAATGCTTTATACACGGTGGCTTTGAAGAAAATGTAAAAGAACAAATACATCAAATTGTTGTATAACACAATTGTTTTTGTCTTGCTGTTCAATAGCTGATGCTGTGTGGTGAAGCTGCAGTTTGGTTTAACATGGCATTCATGCAAGCCGTTTTCAAAGTGCATAGATCCGAGCCAGCTGGTTCTCTAACGTGCAATTTGCAGACCACGAAAAATGAAGACACTCTATGATTTTATTATCTTGATGGTAACTCTGTCACCCAACCCAGAATTTGACTTATACCTACCCCACCACCCATTTTTTTTTCTAGTGAAGGTAGTTTGCAGATAACATTGGGGAAAAGTGAAAATCAGTAGGAGGTACAGTGAGGGAACAAAGAGTGTGAAGTCCGTGATGATTCATACATGAGATATTCTCTTCCCTGAACAAGATTGTTTACTGTTTTCTTCACCACGGAAGAGAATAAAATGCGGTAACAGTATGGGGCACCTGGGTGGCTCAGTTGGTTAAGCGACTGCCTTCGGCTCAGGTCATGATCCTGGAGTCCCGGGATCGAGTCCCACATCGGGCTCCCTGCTCAGCAGGGGAGTCTGCTTCTCCCTCTTGCCCTCTTCCCTCTCTTGCTCTCTATCTCTCATTCTCTCTCTCTCAAATAAATAAAATCTTAAAAAAAAATGCGGTAACAGTATTTTGTAGTTGAGTCGATGCTGCACATAATCAGGTTCCACAGAACCATGGCCAGGATTTGTCAACCACTCTGTCTGCGTGTTACAGTTAAAAGGTGTATATCCCCTGTGTCTGCAGTTTTGAATGATATTTATAATAAAATTTGTAATGGTAATACTTTTATGAATTAAAGAAGTTAAAAGTCAGGAAAATGTTAACAGAAAGAGTTTTGTGCTTATTCTTCTGCCCTATATCTAAAATTTTTTTTTAGTTAGTTAACAGTGAAGCTGTATCTCAGATACAGTTACTAAAAGATAAACATGTTGCATAATGTAATTTAGTAAATTTTGCCAAAAGGTCATATTCTTTAAATAACATTATAGAGACCATAGTCACACTCATATCTTGCATGTAGTATTTTATAAAAATGTATGGATTGGAAAGTATATTTGAAATTTATTGTGTCATTAAAAAAAAAGAAACATAGCTTGGATGAAATGGAAGAGACAATATTGCATAATAAAAGTAGCCCAGGAAGGAATTCTCACCTCTTCAGAATTTTTATTATTAAACATTTCCAAACTTACATTAAAGTTGAAATAATAGTGTAAAGTATACCCACATACCTTCCACCTACATTAAATATCTGTTAACATTTTTCCACTTTTATACACATAATATTCTCTATGTGCTTATTTCTATATCTGTGTGTATATATTATAATATATAATATAATATATATTACACTAGCATATATAGTATATAGAAATGTAATTATATATTATATATTTATAACATATAGGTATGTACTTATATATATTTGTTATCTGTTTGTTTTGGTGAATCATTTGAAAGTTAAGTTGCATACATCACACTTTACCTCAGAGATAATCAAAATACCATGACCATATCTAAGAGAACAATTCCACAATATTATATAATATGTAGCCCATATAAAATTTCCCCAGTTGTCTCTTTTTGAAACAGAATCCAATTAAGGGGGGGCACCTGGGTGGCTCAGTCATTAAACGTCTGCCTTCGGCTCAGGTCGTGATCCCAGGGTCCTGGGATCGAGCCCCGCATCAGGCTCCCTGCTCAGCGGGAAGTCTGCTTCTCCCTCTCCCACTCCCCCTGCTTGTGTTCCCTCTCTCTCTGTGTCTGTCAAATAAATAAATAAAAATCTTTTTTTTTTAAAGAATCCAGTTAAGGTTTGGTTATTATGTCTTTTTAATCTAATCCCTCTACCATCTTCTTCCTCTTTTTTTTTTCTTTAGAGAGAGGGGTGATTTATTTTTGGAAAAGTTCAGGACAGTTGCCTTTGAAAATCACACATTCTGGGTTTTCTTAGTGTTTCCTTGTGGTGGCATTTGTCTTGTTCTTCTACCCCATATGTCCTCTCTGCTACAAGTTAGGTCTGGAAACTTCATTGATAAAGGTTTGACTATTTTTGGCATAAACATCATAGATGATGTTTAGTACTTTATATTTAATCAAACCAGGAGTCATGGAAGTATTTCAAGGTGGTCTATAATAGTATAATTCTTGAGGAAATTAAAAGTTAACTTTTGGTGTTACCGATGCTAACTTTGATCATTGGGTTTGGAACCTGGGTGGAGAATTCCCCTGGCATTTCACTCAGGTACCACGTCTAGCACTGGGCAGGGCAGTTGGAAGTGGGAGTCTGGTAGTGAAGTGATATCATGTAAGTAGGTGCACTTTGTAACACTGAGAAGGGAAAGCTTAGAAATGTGAATTCAGTACTATTAGGACAGTGGAGCAGTGGGTGGTTAGCCTTCTTAAATTTTAATTTGCTGTTTTAGTGAACTTGTGGTTAGTATAATTAATAAAGAACATAGTAAAGTGCCTCATAATCAGTCAACACTATGGAAATGAATACTATGGAATTGGGGATTGTATTGAGCAGCTGCAGTCCCAGTTCATGGGCTTTCTCACATTTCTAAGGTTAGAGCTTCAGGTAAGCAGTCAGCTATCTTGCAGACACCACCAATTAATAATGGAACATAAGCACTTCTCAATAAAGTTAAGAGAGAGAGAGAGAGATTGAACCTAGAGCCCTAGAGGGCAAAATCACTTTGGGGGGCTTTTGCAAAAGACAGACGCCCAGGCCCCATTCCACATCTACTGAATTGGATTCCAGGGGATGGGAGCGGGGGAGAGAGGGAGAGGGGCTGTGGGAGGACAGGGGTGAGGCCCAGGCATTAGCATTTTGCAAAACTTCCCCAGGTGATTTGGTTATGTCCTGAGGTTAAGAATAATTGGAGTAAGAAGAAATGGCAGCAGTTATGAGACTAATTATGATGATGGAACTTCTTTGCTTTAATTTTCCTCAGACTAAAAGTTCTCTGAACTCTTCCCTCAGGAGGTTGTATTGAAATTCCCCACGTTCGGAGGCTAATGCGTCCCAGGCCAACCTACCTGAAAGGAAGAAGCATGCTGTGACCCTGTCATGGATAAATTGATATCTCATTCTTTTTTTTGGTAATTTTTATGAAAAGAAGGATTTAAAATAATTGGAGCCTACTGCCCCAAATTATATCCTTGTGCCTTCCCTGCAGTTTGTGGTTTAGGGACTGGGCAGGAGTGACAGGATTTCATTGTACCACAGAATATTCTTTCTCTGTGCATGATGCATTTGCTTCAGGGTGAAGTCTGATTACAAATGAAAGTGAAGCAACACTGTGGGTCACAGCATTCTGAGCTGCAGATCTGGGAAGGGACCAAGGATCTGAAACTACACATACACGTTGGTTAGATCCTGTCTTGAGGCTAAATCTATGGGGACTATTGAACAGTCCTGGAGCCCCTCACCAGTCAGAATGGGAACATGTAGATGCAGAATTTCCCATGAACAAGCCACACTAAAGTAAGCCAGTTAAGAACAAATAAAATTGCATTTTAATTAGGGAAAGGCTTGGCCTGTTGCCCTAGTTCATGGAGGTCTTATAAGGAAGTGATTGTGGAGCAGTTTGCAAACAGAAAGTGTTTTTAATACTATATTTTAGTTGAATTAGGAGTAATGATTTACGTTGAGGGAATGAGTCAGACATTACCCAAGCATTGAATTAGGCACATTCCATGTCTCGTGCTGGGACTATCTGGAAAAAAAAAAAAAAAAGTATGTAAATTTAGCCTGGTGTCACATAAGTGCTATGGGAATAATTGTAAATAATTGGATTATTAGTAAGGAACTAGGAGTGTGGGCAGATTTTTTTTTCTGTGGTTCAAGTATTGGACAAAAAACAGCATAACTTTGGCAATCTAAATGAAACACAGGACAGAAAGCACATGCTGCCAAATCAGAATGACATTTGAAAACCACGTTAATAGAGCATTTACCTTCCAAGAAATTTTTAGATCCAATTCTATTTCATCCAGATTATGCCTCTCCCTTGGCACTCAGCGATTTTTATTGAAAATGTGTCTTACAGATACATTTTATGTCCACTTACTAATCTGCACTGTCAAATGGTTTGGTTCTTTGTCCATAGTGTTAAGTATTTAGTGTAGAAATGTGTCAAGTCTATAGATTCTGTTATACATACTCCAACTATTTGCCAGATATCCAGTATATTTAATAAAGATGGGTCCCTATGTGCTCTAGAGATGCCTAATAAAAATTGTCAGAATTTACAGTTGCCATTTCTATTCCATGCATTTCATATTGAAATGAGAGTAAGAAGTCGTTGACCCTGGAAAAGTCTAAGGATTATTTTCTTTTTATGAGGGTCTTCCAATGAGGAATTCATGTCTGAAGTCATGAGGCAGTGTCAGGCAGGACTGAATCAGATTGTCTTAGTATTTTGTAGTGTGCCTTGATTTTGCTGGTGTCAATCTCAAAAGACACTTTTGCACCTACCCTGAATCTTTGCGATCCTCATCTATAAAATATTTTCTGTAGGTTATCTTGACAAAGTGAGCAGCAAAACCAAATCCAAGCAGTGTCAAAGAGAGGATTGTAAATTCAAATTCATGTTCCATTATGTTTTTTAAAGATTGAAAACGTCATGCCACCATGAATCTGTTTGACTCAAGCATTTGTACTTACCTCCGTAAATTAAGAGAAGAAACAAACTTAAATTTCTTTCCTTGTTACCTAACATAGGAGGTTTTATTTATTTTTTAAATAAAAGATTCTGTTGCTGTGATCTTTCTAGTCTCAGAAGTAAAATATGCATATGTAGTTATAAAAATCTTGGTGGCCGTTGCATGAGACTAAACATTTTTCCTCCTCAAGGAGTTCATTAGTAATGTATGGTGAATGTTGTATGTAATAATGAAGGAGTAGAAGCAATTTAAATGACACACAGTAAGGAAATTATTGAATAAATTATGTTATAACTTGATGGAAAGTTATCCATCATGTACATCCATTAATGTAACAATTAAAATCATATTTTGGAGTAGTAGTTACATGGGAAAATGCTTTTGGCAATGTTAAGATTCAAAATTACAGATTTAATATAGTTCCTATTTCATGAGGAAGAAAAACACACGCGTAAAATTAGGTTAAGATAATATAACCAATATGTATCAAAGATTTCTTTAGCTGCAATTACATGTGATTTTTATTTTCTTGCTTATGTTGCTACCTTTTTCTAATTGTCTGAAATAATTTTTTATTTTCGAATCACAAAAATATACAATAAAGTGTTAAAATAGAAAAGAAATGCCATATGTTAGAGAAGTATTTATTAAATGCCTACAGGTAATATTTGGAAGAATTGAGCCAAATAATGAACGATTGCAGCCTTTGACTTTGTCCATGTGTTTACTGCCTTTAAGAGCACTTTTGCTGTGAACTGTCATGGTGCTGTCATTTTTCTTTATTGACAGAATGAAATGAGGGCAGAGATCTTATTCAACAGCATTTAATTTTTGTATTCTTGTTCGAATTCAATACTATGGAAGAAGATGGCGGATTTTGAATAGATCTGGCATACTATGAAAAATATTAAATTTTAAAATATACCTAGAATTTGGCTATATAAAACTGAAAAATAATCAGTAGGGTAAAAAAAAATGCATGAACAAAGTAAAAAGACACTAAACTGAGGAGGCAACAAGACGAGGCTGGAAAGGTGGGTGGGGCCAGAGCATTAGAGACTTGAGGGGAAGAAAGGTGTGAGCTTAGTCTTTTTGAACGAAACTGGTGGTGTTTACGTACAATCTAAACAAATTTTTGGCCTGTGTGTGTATCCTATACTAGTGTTTACTTAATATTTTTCTTTAAATTGAATTAAACTTTTAAAATTCATCTTCTTCATAGCAAACGTATATGAGAAATCACTAGTCTGTTATGGTTATACTTTTTAATAATACAAATTAGAATTGATAAATGACTACTAACCTTACAATCTAAAGCCATCTTGCATCCCGTCAGCGATACACATAGCACACTTTGGCAAGCACTTGCGTGGAAAGGACGATGTGGAGATGTGGACTTGACTTTTTGGCCATCCTGTCCGTCTCTCAAGTGCTACCAGAATTTGGGCGTAATCCTCTTGCTGAACTTGACTGGGTGACGTTTTGTTTTAGGAACTCCTCAGAAGGCTCATCTTTGCACATGGACATTAGGGCAGCATGGGCATTAGGGTGGTGCCATTGAGCACAGATGGCTCATTCCAGCAAGATAGAAGGGAGAGTGAGGAAGAACATTTTAGTGATAGGGAGTCGCTGGGGTCATAACTGCAAGAGAGAAAGCAGGAGAGAATACACAGAACAGAGACATGCCTACCTACCTAGAGAAAGAAAGAAAAAAGAAAAGTGAAAACCTAACCCAGAGGTTTCATCAGCACACACGGTGATTTTCATAAACTGTAGAATTCAGTGGTGAAAGGAACTTACTGGAGTTATTTATTATTTATCTACTGCATCCCTGGACTCACAGGGAACACTATGTACTTCTGAAAATGACACAGGGGAGCATGCAGTTTTGGGTAATGGGTAGAAGCCCATGGGTTTTGCCACAACTCAGCCTTCCTTAATCTGTCAAGGTCACTGTAGAACAGAAAGGGATATTATGGTCTCAATTTCTCTCATAGGGAGACTGAGGACAGCCTGACTTTGGTCCACTGTGCTCACTACATGTTAATCTTTCTTGTTTCTTGGATGCTGAATCCAGATTGACTTTCTCCTTTTAGCAAAACAAAACAGAACAAAAACGGAGGCAGATTTTTGTATCCAGTGAGAGTACTTGGAAATTCTCCTGTGGCCTTCGCTTATCCCTGTGTGCTTGAAGATGGACTTTTGCCCAAGGGTTACAATGAGTTCAGACCAATGTCCTTACTCTTTGTCTTAAATACCTAATGTCTTTGCATGGGTAAATATTTTAAAATGCTTACTTATTTGTTTGCTTGCTTGTTTTTTGTATTTGAAATAAGATGGACCCAATCCAAAAGAAATGAGTAACCCATTTCTTCTGTTCAAGGACCTACCAGGAGGAAGGTGCCACGACTTGCCTCATTGCAAATTTTGAAATTTTTTGCTTTCTCCAGCCTGAATAATTATAGACTGTAAGCTCCGTGAGGGCAGGGATTTGATCTGTTTTAATCATTTAAACATCTACATCAAGCACAGGGGCTGATTCATAGTAGGCACTAATACATTTTTTTGAGTGAATGAATGTATATTAATATCATAATGCTATGTATGTATAGGACATCATAGTTGTAAAGTGTTTGATCCTTACAACAGTGTCTTCACAGTGGGTAGGAACTGGTGTTTTTATCCCTGTGTCCTAGGTGAGGAACATGGAGGTGAGCGGTAGAATGGTCTGCCCAAGGCTTCGCACGGAGTCACCGATGTGCAGTTCTATCCCTGCACACTCTTTCCCAATTTGGAGTCAAGTGAGATGGGGCACAGCTGTTCCTCTGCCTAATGGTTCCTGCTTTTCTGGACCTTCATGGAATTCTCCTTCTTTATTTTCAGATTACAGGACAGGCCCATGTTTTACTGTGGTCAGCAACCAGATGTGCCAGGGACAGCTCAGCGGGATTGTATGCACAAAAACACTCTGCTGTGCCACAGTCGGCCGAGCCTGGGGCCACCCCTGTGAGATGTGCCCCGCCCAGCCCCACCCCTGTCGCCGGGGCTTCATTCCAAATATCCGAACCGGAGCCTGTCAAGGTAAACCTCTGGCCCATGGAGTTATTAATGGATTCATCTTATTTGCTCTGGAGAGCCATTCTCCAGTGAAGTTGGAGAGAATGGAAAAGCGGTGTCAGAGACATAGCTTCACGATTTCGCTGACGGCATGATATCCAACTTAGGCATTAGGAGCCTGGCTCAAGAGAGCCGCTCTTCTCCCTGGAGTTTTCCTTGCCTGCAGCTCCCTCCCCCCCGCAGAGGTGTTTCTAGGGGGTGGTATGATTCTCTTTGCAGCAATGCTGTGCATCGCAGCAATGCTGTGTATAAATACTGAGCAAAATTTGTGCACAAGGTAGTTTGTTTTTCCCAATTTTTTTCCTTCATTTGATACTGTTGGAGTTCCTCTGTCTCATGGGTTGTACTTAGTTGACCTCAAGAAAATTGTTCCTCTCTCCATTCTACATGCTACATTATGCTTTTTTTTTTTTTTTACAAGTCAGAAATAAATTAAGATTTGTTTCACAGTTTTAAATATCCCCAGATGTCGCCTGCTCGCTTCTTCTCCTGCCTCCCATAGAAGCCCTTACTCTGTTTTTGGCTTTCACTCCTGTTCTTCCAGCTGTACAAATTCTTTTATTGTCTGGATGTCTGGCAGGAAACAGGAGGAAGTGAACGGAGGCAGTTCAGCACTAAACTGATGGGATTGAAAACTCCCAGGCTGTATCTGTTTCCTTTAGACATCTTCAGGGCTTTTTCAGCAAGTTGCAATATTTTCAGAAAATTCAGGGTACGCTTTTCTGAGGCAAGCAGATACTAGTTTTGTTCTGTATGCTAATTCTAAGGCCAATATGCAGTAAAACAGAACTAGAGCTTAACCCCACAGGTCTGTGGGTCTCCATTAAATTATACTTCCACAAATTCCACTTGTGATAAGCACTGTTGGTCCTGGCTCCCGACTGCTGTGTATAACATACAGCTCCTTTATGTGCCCTTCAACTTGTCCTTCTGAGTGTCAGGAGCAGCAAGAAGTCACTTTGAAACAAAGGAATTACAGAGGGGTCTAGTGTGTGATTTTATAAAATAAAAAGTAAGTTTAGTTCCCCCTTTCTTGGGTACCTTCTTTATTTTTTCTCATCCTTAGAAAGTCCCAGTGAGTTTTGAAGAAATTCTTGGTCTTGGTGTTCTGAAGCCAGCCACTACCCATGAACACACCGACAGACACCAGAAAGCCAGATGTGGTGTCCATGAGTCCTTGTCAGAGGTTGAGGCACTAAGAGAACTGGGGGACAGAGAATGAAGAGAGAGAGGGAAGAGCGACTCCTCTGTGGATTTACTATGCATTTCCTATCGTCTAGACTTGTCCAGCATTTTCTTTCTGTCCCTTCCTGACTCTGCTATTAGACATCCAAGAAAAAAAATGAAAAGATTTCTATGAGAAATTTTGTGAAACCCACAAAATCAAAATGGCAGTCATATTGCCACTTTGAGAATGAAATTCATCATGTTTGGTTGTGTGTGTGTGTGTGGTTCCCCCCCCCCCCGCCCCCGAGGGATTCTGCTGTCGGCCTGGGGCTCTGTCTCTTTCCTGGTGTTTTCAGACCTTGTGCCAGATGTGAGGGGCTGTGAGCAAATGGGTTCATAAAGGAGCTTATTCTGTCTTCAGTCTTGGAAGGTATGGCCAGCAGAGAAGTGCCCTCATATATATTACCTCTTGGCCAAAAATTATGACCAACATGACTATCAAGTTTTGTTTATATATACCATCAATTTCAAATAACATTTTAATAACTTATTCGGCATGTCAAGAGAATGGAAACTTCTGGTCTAAGACAAAATGGAGATCAACTATAAAACATAATCTAATTATACTTCACATATAGCTATTCATTTGTGGGCCAAGATATTCCATTTAAAACAGCGACACTTTTATAGCAAAATAAATTGTTGCTCCTTTAGTATCCTTTCCCTCATGCCGACTTTTCTCAAGAATACAGGTTATTAGAGATCTTAAAATTGGTGATCATTCTCTTGCTTCATACAATGAAGAGTAAAACAAGAGAGTACACTAGGTTTCCAGATTTCAAAAAGAATATCCAAAGTGAGAGAAAGAAAAGTTAGACTGCCACCCCGGGGGTTCCTTTATTAAACTAGACCTTTGTTATATATGAAGAGATGGAAAGAATGTACATGATGTATTTTTTACAATCTTTCTAACTGAACATAATGAGCCTGGAATGATTTCTTTTGTTCCTAGGAGGTTCCTATTTGGGGCCACATGTGGGACCATAGTTATTAGGTGCCAGGGATACAGCCGTGAACAAAACAAAGAACCTGCCCTCTGAAATTTGCATTAAAGACAATGGATTTATGAAACAAAACAAAGCAAACAAGTATTTATCAGGTTGGCTGGTGATTCAGCCTATGGAAAAAAAGAAGCAAAGAAGGGTGGTGAAAAACAGGGGGCTGGCTATTGCTATTAGATTGGCCAGGGAAGGGTCCACTGCCAGAGTGGAACAGAGACCTGACGGACGGGGCAGCAGGAACCTTTATGCAGCTCTGTGGAGGGAGAATAATCCAGGCAGAGGGGTCACTGCTACAAAACCCTGAGGCAGGTGCATCCTTGGTACATTTAAGGAATGGCAAGGAAGCCAGTGTGGAAGGAGAGGAGTGAGAGAGGGAGGACGCCAGAAGATGAGGTCAGAGAGTAGAGGGGGCAATAGAATCTGCTAAGATATGGGCTTGAGTTTTGAGCTGGGAAGGACACACTCTGACTTACCTTTAAAAAGGTTCCCTCTGCTGGCCGCTCTGCCAGCACGGTGAGTCTGCAGCTGAGACGGCACATTCATCTGGGGTGTCTCTCCGTTCTCAGTCCAATTTCCTGGGTTATTTAGTTTTGACTGCACAAGCCAATTCTACAGGATGGAAGGTGAACATTTCCCATTTCATTTGCATAAAAACATTCACTATCTCGTGTAGGCCGAGTGATCTTAAGTAAATTCTGTTTTAACTGAATCATTCAATGTAAGTCTTAGAGACAGTTTTATTATAGAAATGGGTTGCATTTTGATCCTAAGGCTTTTTTGAATAACTCTAGTTATTATTGTCAGCCTTTTAATCATTGTATCCCTGTAATTTGCAGCATGCATAGTAAAACCCACAAAAATCAGTATAAATATTCCCCCTTACACAGGAAAGATGGAAGGTGGGAAAATTAACAATATTTGTGACTTCTTATAAGACATTATTGGCCAAGTTTTGTTACTCAAGTAATTTATTTTACATAAAGTAATTGTGAGAAATAGTTTCTCTCATCATATTCCAAATATTGTGATGGACGAATAACTCACTGACATAAATATGGTAATATAATTGTAGACAAACTATCGCATTTTCTTCTGCAATGACTTATATGGATCTCTCCCTCTCCTCTCTCTGTCTCCTAAAATCTGACAGATGTGGATGAATGCCAGGCCATCCCCGGGCTCTGTCAGGGAGGAAATTGCATTAATACTGTTGGGTCTTTTGAGTGCAAATGCCCTGCTGGACACAAATTTAATGAAGCATCACAAAAATGTGAAGGTAAGAAATATCATGCTTGGCAGTTAAGGGGTGGAGGGGCAGGCAAAACCCAAATCAGTGACAAGCTTTATTGTAAATTGTTCCAGAATCCTTCTGTCTTTGTCATCCCTGTGAATGTGTAAATATAATATTCTTACCAGAAATAATATGCCTTTGTGCTATTGAACCAGAAAAACCCTGTAGCTTTTTCCACTTTTATAGACCCAAAATAAGAGATCCATCTGAATCAAATTAAATATTAAAACATGAAATATTTTTGAACCAATATTTGGGTTAAAATGTTCAAGACACATGTTTTTGCATAGTTCTAGAGACATAAATTTAAATTTAATCATTACATATCATTCAGAAAGACATATCTTCTGATGTTTTTCTAGTTAAAATGTATGCTTGGTTTTTTTTGAGAGATTAATAACTCATATTTATGCTCCTAGTACAAGTTTAGTATTTTCTTTTCTGCCTATCAAATGGAAGCCTTTTAATGTTAGTCAAACAGAAAAATAACTGGAGGTAAATTTACATATTTTCATTTAGTTTATAGATTGAGCTCCTCCTGAAAATGTGTATAAGAGAATGTGTTCATATTCACCACTACTGCTACTTGCCAAAAAGAGGCCTGGCATCCAAGGTCATAATAAATGCTTTTTCCCTGAGAGAGAAATAAGTAGGCAGCATCAAACTCTCTTTTCTTTGATGAGTGCACATATAATGTCTGACAATAAAGTAACAAGGTACTGGTCGATAACGTAACAAGGTACGTGTCTCATCAAACTCAGCGGAGCAAATTTCTTCCTTCATTTTCAGCTCTACCTGGTGTGATATAAAATTTCATTTTGTCGCATGTACTGCTGTTGTGTCAACTCCTAAACCTCAGCCATGAGGAATAGTTCATTCTAAGTCATTTGTCTGGGATTGCGTCTGGGTCGTTAATCTTTGTAGATAGCCACAGTATATCATACATGGGAAAGACCGCGTCAGATTTGAGGTGCGGTTTGTAAATTACATAGAAGTTTACCATCAACTTGCTCTGAAATGGAATAATCTGAAATTTGACTCTGCTAGAATTATCTTTATGGGTGAGAGTTGTTTTTAAGTTATTAATCATCATAGAATTTATAATGATATGTTCTTGAACATGCTATATACAGTTGAGGTAGCTGTGAAGAATACTCAGGTTCTGAGGAAGGAGGACTTCTTAAAAACATTTTAAGTTTCAAAAAACAATAAAGTTGACTCTTACCGCCCGATGTATTCTAGGAGTTATATTGTAGATCTAAGTTAGAAGCAGAGAATGTTGATGCTGAATGGGGTAAAGAACTTACCTATTTGCACCCTTTCACGTTATAAATTAAGGAACTGGCTATGTTAAGTGCCCTGTTTGAAGTCCTTAGATAGTGCAAATTTACTTCTTTTGATTCACACTCTGGTACTTATTGTACCATATTATATCATCTTCTTTCTTGGATATAAGCCATAACCTCTAATATTAATATTTAATTGTATTTCCTAATATTTTGAAAATTTTGAAATATGATAGTATAGATTTTCAGGTACCATTTATGTGTCTTTTATGCCGTTAATAAGCTGTTAGGTTTATAATAGCATGCAATATCCACATCAGCAGTGGGTTGCATCTTATATTTTCAGGCTTTCTCAGCTTGATATATTCAGCTTAGGTATGGTCAGTTTTGAGATTTAGGGCAGTATGGTCCATATGGTTTGTCCAGTCTTCATTGTTTCTGGAATTCAGTAGCTTCCAGCTTGGAGCAAAATTGTTTTCCTGTGTCCCTTGCCTTTCCCTCAGACCTGTCAGTTAACGTGGCTCAGGATGGATCACCTTGTGTGGTTGTGAACAAGACAGAAGATGCACAGATTTAATACTCAGACTGAAAGAAAACTCATCCAAAATCCTCCTGTTAATGCTAAGCCTATTATGGTGGTGTGTCCAATGGACAAAAAATTTAGTCTGAGAATTACTTAATCCTTTTTCACAAATATTTTTTTTCCCGGCTACATATTGAAATCAGTAGCAAGATAAAAACAGCATACTTTTGGCTAGACCTTTTTTTTTTTCCTTAACCATCTACGGTTACATTAAATTCAGATGATGGGTTTTTTTTCCCACCCTTTTTATTTTTTTATGCAAAATTGAGACTGGAAGAGAATGTCCCGTTAGTAGTACATGTACTCTGGTCTGGAAGCTGATTTGGGCATTGTTGCCCTGTCTTACTGGGGTAGGAGAGTAATCAGAAAGTCCTCCAAGAATGCTTGGTAAGCTGAGTCTCCTCCTTCGGCTCTCCCTTGCTTTTCTCCAGCTCCATGCCTCATTATGGGGAAGTCGTAACTCTGGACATAGGATGATTGATAGGATGGTCAATAGAAGGAATTCCAGAAAATCTAGCCCACACCACTAAAAAG
Organism: Callorhinus ursinus; assembly: GCF_003265705.2. Classification (NCBI taxonomy): domain Eukaryota; kingdom Metazoa; phylum Chordata; class Mammalia; order Carnivora; family Otariidae; genus Callorhinus; species Callorhinus ursinus. The sequence continues at coordinate 14,944,066 of NW_027397087.1, read as the reverse complement.
GATGAAGAGAAATTCTGTGTGCTCTAGGAAGATGGGCAGGCCACAGTGGGATTCTGTGACTTTGTGAAAATCATTCTGGCACCTTTGCCATTACTTTGAGTGGCTTTTTGGAATGCATCTTCCTCTTGACTTGGAAAGGAAGGGACTGGGTACCTGGAAGCCCACAGTAATTTATTTAAAAAACCAATTCAATCAAAAATTGGCTTTAGCAAATTTACAGGATGCTAACCTTCACTCCCTCAGTGATGGTAAGAGCAGTTTATTTTGTGAGATCTTCCTTTTGCAGAATTCTCCTTTCTTAAAATATCCCCTTTCCCTGAAACTTAAAAAAGTCACAGACCAAGTTTTATATCAATGCATGCAATTTAGATTCATTCGAAATGTAAATTAACAAGCTGAAGTGGTTAAATAACAATTACTACATTTTCATAAATTTAAGAAGAAAAGATTAAGATTTATAGCTATGATTTGAGAAAAAGGGAAACAGAGTTCATGCCCACCTTCATTGTTGATTTTTCCAATGACTCTCGAGTGTGCACACTGAAAGAACACATGAGGCTTTTCTTTTCAGAAACCAAGGCCATATTTGCATAGGTTACTGTGGGAGGAAATTAAGAAATAAAAAAGTGTCATTAAAGGATTAAGTTTTATTTCTGGAAGAAGTCCTTTGGATTCCTAATTAACCACTAATATTTTGGGATTTAGATTATCGCCAGCCCAGCCTTTAGCAATTATAATAGCACTGCATGATGCAAAGGACTTTTCAAAAATGTAGCTCTTAATCTGTACACTCCCTAATACATGGCCAAAAACCTTAAGACTTCCCCTTTCTAAAATGATGACATATTTATCTGATGGCTACTTGCTCTTAGGGGCTCTTAGTGGGATCCCTGCCCCTCTCCCCACGGCCCAGCCGCTGGCACTTGGAGACTTGGGTCTCACATCACTTTGTAATTGAGACTCTTTGCTCTTATTTTGAGTTTTACTCATGCTGGTTTTCAGAAGGTCTCAATGTAACGCAAGAGCTATGCCTGGGCACCAGAATTATAGAAATCAGTCCTGTGCTCATACGTATACTGTGAGGATTAGATGGATTAACACACATGAAACCTTTAATCAATGCCTGCTGCTCAATACCTGTCAACTCTAATTATTATTGTTGTTGCTATCATCTCAGTAAAGGAGCCAAATCTAACCTAGCCAGCATATGAAAAGTGTCTCCTTGGACCTGCCAGTTAATTCTGTTTTTTATTTTATTTTATTTTATTTATTTTTTTTAAAGATTTTATTTATTTATTTGACAGAGAGAGACACAGTGAGAGAGGGAACACAAGCAGGAGGAGTGGGAGAGGGAGAAGCGAAGCAGGCTTCCCGCGGAGCAGGGAGCCCGATGTGGGGCTCGATCCCAGGACCCTGGGATCATGACCTGAGCCGAAGGCAGACGCTTAACGACTGAGCCACCCAGGCGCCCCTAATTCTGTTTTTTAAAAGGCGAAAGATTTATGCGATCTGAAGAGAAACCAGAGTATTCATTCTGTTTTTTAAATAACTTTTTCTGGTATATTTTGTCACTTAAATAATCTCTTTGGTTATTGATGTAAGTGACCTTAATAAGGATGGTAGTAGTCATTTATACTAACAGGTAGAAAAATATTTCTTTTAATAAACACTATTTCTTCATATGCTCTTTGATAGGAGTTCAGTGACCCAGACCTTAATCTTTAGGGACAATTTGAGGAAGGTATGTTCTTCTTAATACCTTTGTGTTCTAGGGATACATCTTCTTCTATCCTTAAATGAGGTTGTTGAATCCCTTCGGCTGGACTTACTTGGTTTTGTTGTTGTTGTAATTGTTGTTAGAGAGAGGCAGCCTGTGTGCCTGCTAGGGGAGGAGCAGAGGTTAAGAGTGGGGGAATCTCAAGCAGGCTCCACACTCAGCGCAGGGTCTGACATGGGGCTTGATCCCGGGACCCTGAGATCATGACCTGAGCTGAAATCAAGAGTCCGACACTTAACTGTCTGAGCCAGCCAGGCGCCTGTTGTTAGTTTTTAAGTAGGAGTGTGGCTGGTCAGTGCAGGAGGTTTGATGCTAAAGAACTGTCTTAAAATGTGTCTTCTGATATTATGCTAGTTCTAGAAGCTTAGGCTCCGTCCTTGGCTGTTTCTCAGCCTGACTTTCACTGACTCCAGTAAAATGCCTATCTGTCGGAAGAGAATATACATCTTTACCATTATACAACTTCACAATGACAATGCTGTTTATGTTAGCATACAAGAATAAGGATTTTGCTTTTATTTTATTTTATTTTTTTTAAAGATTTTATTTATTTATTTGAGAGAGAGAATGAGAGATAGAGAGCACGAGAGGGAAGAGGGTCAGAGGGAGAAGCAGACTCCCCGCTGAGCAGGGAGCCCGATGTGGGACTCGATCCCGGGACTCCAGGATCATGACCTGAGCCGAAGGCAGTCGCTTAACCAACTGAGCCACCCAGGCGCCTGAGGATTTTGCTTTTAAAAAGGTTAAACTGCACTTAAACAATGTCATTGCTGCCTTTTTGACTAACAGGGTGATCTTGAGTCAGAAGACCCTTGAATCTGGTCCACAGAGAACTCTGTTTTGTTTTACAAGTGAAGAGCAGTACTTATGCTGGAGAAGAAATATTCTTTGTTTTTTAAAACTTAGGGCTTTCCGAGTGCCCATGGTGTAGTCTGGCCATTGCAATACTCCCGGGGGGGCTTGGGTCAAAATGCACCTGTCCCTAGGTGAGTGCAGAAAGCCCACTCCTCTTGGGAGTCAAGGTCATGCAGATACCCTGTGCTCTGAGTTTACTTTTAGCCTAAGCAGGAAGTTCTTAATTTCTTTTCTCCCCTCACTGGTGCCACATCTGTTGACAACTGTTAGTGTCTGAAGCTGGTTCTTGAAAAGTTTCCCTTGAAGGAAATGGTTCTCAGGCCTCAGGGCTGACGCTGACTATGGCCTCCACTGACCTCACAGGGTATTCAGGAATTGGAGTGGTTTTCAGAGTTGTCCCCCCTGGGGCAGATGGCTAGACCATTCTCTCACCTCCACGATCAGTCTTTGGGTGTGGGTTCATGAGAAGGGTGTAGGTAGTCCCAGGTGAGGTGGCTCTCTGCAGCTCGAGCAGACCTGGAGGAACTGAGAACCAAAGGCTGTCTACTGATAGTACCCCTAATGCTAAGTCAGCAAGTCCTCCCTTGAGAGGGTTCTGGGTGGAGCGTCCCAGTGTCCCCACACAGTTCACTCACTGAACCCACAGAAAACCATCATCATGGCCGTGTGGGTGCCCCTGAGAAAGAACACCACGAAGGCCAAGTCTTGGTCAGCACTCAGACCACATGCTCCTCTCTATAGGATTTCAGTATCTGCTTGTGGAAAATCAGATTGAGAAGAAACACAAGAACTCATGCAGAATATAGAGTAAACATAAAGGGAGCCTAACTCAATGCAAAACATGGAGAGAACAGGGAAAACAAAATTTTAAACTAAATGAAATGTGGACTATTAGCATGCTGTCATTCCTTGGTAAAACAGTACGTAGTTTAGATTTTACAGGGGACGTTTCTATTATCTTGCTCTAATCTCTTGAGGTTTGTAAGTTCCTTGGGTAAGCCTGTGTTGAGAGAAGAAGCACTCACTTTTTGAATTGACTATTTTATATGCAGCTTTTATTCTTTAGAGATTGGTTTGACTGGCATTACATCTGAAGCTTGTGATGATGAACAGTTTTATACTGTGTTCTGTGAATACTAAACTCTTCTTTATATTCCAGATATTGATGAATGCAGCACCATTCCTGGAATCTGTGATGGGGGCGAATGTACAAACACAGTCAGCAGTTATTTTTGCAAATGTGCTCCCGGTTTTTACCCCTCTCCCGATGGTACCAGATGCGTAGGTAGGTTTAATTCTAAACAGCATGCCTGATTCCTGTCAGTCAGTTCCATAACAAACATCTTTCAAAACACATTTGTTCAGGGGGACTAATAATTTCTCACTTGATGTAAAATGTACCTTTACATCTTATTAAACAGTTGAGCACTCTCTTCAAGAAAAGAGGCACCCTGTGGTCTTGTATGAGGATTTTTACCTCCCAGAAAGAGGGATGATCCAGGAGCCCATACAGATATCCTCAGTCTATAAATTAACTTTGCAGTTATGCAAGTGTCAAACCTTCCGTCATTTCCTGGGACCTGTGTTAATTTAGGTCTGAAATTTTGCAATAATCTCTTAATTGGCCTCCCTGCTTCCTGGCTTCTCTACAATCCATCTTGTCAGATTTATCTTTCTAAAATAATGCTTTGATTAAATGCTCAAAAACCTCTGGTAGTTTTCCATTAGGATTTGGGAATTAGTGGCTTTTTAGTCTGTGTCGCATGGATCCTTCAGGTGCAGCAAATGTCTCCAAGCTGCTGGGGTGGGAGAGGGGAACCGTGAGAAGGGGGAGGCTGAGGGGGAAAGGACCTTTGCCTCCCACTCCCTGCTGCTCACATGCACACACTCCAGGCAACTCTGCTTTTACCTGGTGGTGTGTTAGCTTCTGTGTAAAATATCAATTAAATAAGGGATTTTCTTGTTTTAAACGAATAGGTTTGATAACTGCTGGATTTAATGATTGCTAAGACTTCCTTCGAAGTCCGGTTCTCTAGAGTAAAGAAAGTTCAAGTTCCAGAGCATGCAGCCTCATAGCTAAGGACCTTCACTCTCTGACCTCTTTCAGCTTTGCTCACTTACCAGCACAGTCTCTGCTTCTCACCCTCAACCAGGTCATTTGTTTTAATTCCTTCCTGCCTTGAATCATACCTGTGGTACCACTCAGGATACTCTTCTTCCCAGCTCAAGCCCCATTCATGCTTCTACTCAGGTTCTCTGTCTTTGAAGAGGTCCCAGATCAGCCTACCTGAAAGCAGTTTCTCCCTTACCTGAGGATATGCTTCTTGTAAATGGTCTCCTAGGGAAATTTTATGTCTGGATGTTTTTATGTCCCTAATTAAGTTGTAAGCTCCCCTTAAAGGCTAAATAACTGCTATCCTCCTATATCCCTGATGGTTCTTGGCATGATTCCTTGCATGTCATAGACACTCAGTAAATATTTGTTGAATATCAGAATGAGTACTTCCTTATTATTCAGGCAAAGCTCGGGAAGCCTATGGCACATGGCCTCAGAGAAAAATGAACACTGTCTTTTGATGTTTGTTTCTGGCCCATATTTTCAAAGACACTCAGCTTCACATCCTCACCACAAGCCATGAGTTTCAGACCCAAACTGAGTTGTACTTGAAATTCTGAATTCCTTTGTACTTAGTCACATATAATAAAAGCTGAGGGCGGTCTCTTAAGTTGACATTTGAATGAGTACAACCAGTGAGGGAAGCATATCTGGACTTTTCCTTAGAAACAATAGTGATGCCGGGATTACCGGATTTTCCAAGATCTCTCCATACATACTGGCACCACAGGGAAAGAATGGCCAGTGCAATTCATGGAGCTCTTTTTTCTCCCCAAACTGTCCCAATTCGCACTTGACATCCCGTAATGATGCTTAGCAGAGAGATAGATCAGAAGTTCTTTCCTGGCCAAATAATAGGTAGATTTTTTTTTTTTAACCTTCAAAGAGAGCCCTGGATTATGACTAAAACACCTTTACCTATCAGATGGTTTACATTTTTATCAGTCTTTTACCAAATATATCCATGCTATTTAAAAAGAAAGGGGGGTGCTAGGATTCAGGGGTGACCTTCTAGGTGTGAGGTGTTTTATGGAAATTATCTGACTTCATTTTCACAACCACACTGTAGACGGGAAGCAGCTGAGGTTTACAGAGCTCAGATAAGTAATTTGGTTCAATTGTTTAAGCAGTTAAGGAGTGAAGGAGCTGGGATCCCAACTTGGGCCTGAGCCCACAGTCCCAAACCCTCCCATTGCTCCCTTCCAAATGACCACCAGACACAGTAAACCCTTTCTTACCATACACCTAGGCCAGTGCGGTTTCTTCTTCTCTGGAACTTTATTGTACCCACAGCTAGGAACTTGTTATATAAAATGCTCCAAGCAACACTTCTGCCTTCCCTAAGGCTGATATCTCCTGCCATGGCAAACCACAGAGACCCCCCGAATTATCCCTAGTGAAAAGAAAATACATATAGTCTCCAACTTATAAATGAATCTAGGATTTGTTGGTAAGTTGGCTGTTTGGAATTAGCCCATCTAACCAATAGAAAACCCAACCTGTAGCTAGGGGTGTGTTGTATCTCCTTATACCTCTCTCCTAAGCACGAGATTCCACCTGTTACCTTTGGCCACCACATTCTGAGGCCCTCAGACCTCCCTGTGTTTGCAGGATCCCCTTTGTTCTATAAGCTCTTGAAGTATTACTTTATTTTTTTTTTTGTTCTGTGACATCTTCCTTTGGCACTTGAATATACCTCGTGTAGGGTAGTCTTTTCACGTTAGTGTGTTCTGTCTCATCAATTCCCAGGAATCCTGACAAACATCCTGTTCCTAGTTTGGGCCTCGCAGCTCCTAACTCCTGGTTGGACACAACAATGTTAGTGATTGGTTAGGAGAGGCCTATTGACAGACCAGGATGATCTGCAAACACCTGTTTAATCCATAATATCTATTTTTTGATATAATGTGGTCTCTGGGTTCTGAAAGGAAAGGGGGCCAAGTGATTCAGAAGAGGGAAAAGGAGGAAAGCTTCCTAATCCTTTTCTGCCAGATGTCTTGGCCGCAGCAGATTCAAAATAGAAGAAGGTGTCTACGCTTTATCTTACCTCCACTTATCTCCTCCAAATCCTAACATTCTTCCCCCTTAGCTTCCGCCTTAGCCGCTTTGCAAACTGGTCCAGCACCACAATGGCTTCCTTCCCGCTTCCTTGGGCACTGCTGCTTGATGACGTGAGAAACTTCAGGTTGCTGTGCCCAGGAGGCCATTCCTCTCAGGGTTTCCCAGTTTTCACACATTTTCCCTTCCTTTACTTATTATAGCCCATAGGTTTGCTTCAAAATTATAAGTTGTGTCAGTGTGTGTATTTTTAACCAAAGCTCTCCTGCAAAAAGAGAAATCAGCAAAATGCTTACGGGAGCTGCACATGCCGTTTGTATATCAGAGCCTGCCCACAGCCCAAACATGGCTGGTAAGGTTTTTAGCCCCAACATTCACCATTTTGATCAAGAGTTTTCTAACCTACTGATTTAACATGTAAGTGAGCCAGCTGGGCAGTAAAATAGTATCATGGTTAATGTGCAAAATAGTAGACATTAGCCCATTAAGAGTTTGCAACTGGCAGCTCTAGGTCCCAGTTTTGCTCCAAAAGATAGCCCACACTGAAAATTGTACGTACAAATATTGGTCAAGCGTTTATACTGAGTTTTGACTGCCAAATTCATTTGAAACTGGGATATAAGTCAGTTTTGAACATTTCTTCCCATTCTTAACAGCCTTTGGTTTCCATGCCTCAAACGTTTACTCACCACTGAGGATATAAATTATTCATGGCTCTAAAGCCATGAAAAGTAGAAAGTAGGAAGTCCTGCTGCTCCTTCTTCTTCATAGGGAAGGTGCCACCAGGGGCTTCCCAGAGTCTATCTTGTCTACACTCCTCTCTCCAGCCATTAACCCTGGACCAGGCTGAAAGGAAACTTGTTCGGCCTCTCTGCTGAGACTAGTACTCTACCTGGAGGTGTAGGAACGGGGCCACAAAAGAGCTCTAGAAAGCACATTTATACCTGCTAGTGGTTTTAAGTATTTTTCAGAAATAATCTCGTCTTCTTTAAAGCTGATCCATAGTTTTATTTTATGGCTTGTCTGGGATTTTGTAGCCTTCTTCACAGGATATTAATAATTTATATGTTTCTAAGTTAGCCTTTTTAAAATTCCATTTTATTAATTTATTGCAACCTTCAAGATCTGAGAGCTTCGTGTTCTTAAGAACGATGTAGATGAAAACAATCATAGGTATGACCTTCTCTGATCAAACTCGAAGTTTAGTGTTTAGAGAGGCAACATAGGGATGAAGTTTTAAGTGTAAAAAAAATTCTTTATTTTATAAAATAATTTACCACTTATTTTGTTTCTCGGAGTCCATAGTCTCTCATGGTTCTATAAGCTCTTGAAGTGATAGGTATTAAGGAGGGCACATACTGCATGGAGCACTGGGTGTTATACGAAAACAATGAATCGTGGATCACTACATCAAAAACTAATGATGTATGGTGATTATTAACATAACATAATAAAATTAAATTAAATTAAAAAATTAAAAACTCATATTAAAAATATTTTACTTAAAAGAATTTACCACTTCTATTTCTTCAAATAACAAGCATATTTAAAATATGATTTACTTTTTACTTTATTGCGTATGGGCTATGCAGTGATATGCTTTCCTTAAAGAGGTACATCATCAACATCTCAGGGGGATCAAGGTGTTCTGTACTTAGCTACCTGCATTCCCTATTTCACAGTGCTTTCTCAAAGGCCCATGAAGCAGTTAGGTTTCTACTATGTCACAGGCTCTTTTTTGATAGCCTAGACTTGTACTTCAGTGTGTCATTGTTGTCATGACTGTCAGACATGATGTAACCCAATAAAAGTGGTATATAGAAAGATGTCTACCCCTGTTGCTTTGAGAAGATACCTTTCTGCCAAAAAAAAAAAAAAAAAGCCTTCAAGAACCATTGTATTCTATAGGACTAAGAACTTGGAATCACGTACATTTTGAACTTGTAAATAATTAGTGCCTTATAAAATCTTGCTAGGGCCCCAGGACAAAAGGAAATCTTGATTCACAAGCATTGGATCTGACTGCAAAGTGGCTCACTCCTTTAAAAAAAAAAAAACAACTCACAAGTCTGACTCACATTTGTAGTCTGAAAAGTAAGAAAGATCTTTTAGAAATGTAGACTATAGGGTAGACTTAATGTTGTTTTAAAATAGATTTATATCAATATTTGCCTAAAGCGGCTCGAATTAAGTGTTTTGAAACCAAGGACAACACAGTCCCCCTTCAGTATAGAGACATGTCTCTCTAACTAATTAACTGTCACTGCCAGTGATTTTCTTAGTCTCTTTTTTCCTATGGCACATGTGGTTGTAATCATTCGTCCCCACCTTGGGGATGGAATGTGGGACTTCGGCCAAGTGCACCAGCTCGCAGGGGCAAAAGGTGTGAGACGAAGGGAGGTCTGACCGAACATTGTTCCTGAGCAGCGCACGCTGCTTCCTTTCCGTGGGCGAGCATGTCAGTGTGTCCCGCCGGAGCCCACGTGTGAAGTGCAGAGGTGCTGGGGCAGGAGAGTGTTGTTACGAGTCCAGCTCAGTGATGTGTGTGGGGGTGTGTTTCTTTGTTCTCTCAGATGTTCGCCCCGGATACTGTTACACAGCTCTGGCAAATGGGCGCTGTTCTAACCAACTGCCACAATCCATAACGAAAATGCAGTGCTGCTGTGATGTTGGCCGATGCTGGTCCCCGGGGGTCACGGTTGCCCCCGAGATGTGTCCCATCAGAGCAACCGGTAAGAGCCCTTCCAGATGTCTGCAGAGTATCCCAGTCCCACCCCTCACAAGCCCAGTGGCAATGTGCGTGAGGCACATCTAGTAGAAATTCAGGTAAGTGAAAAAGATTCCAGAAAATAAAAGACACGACTCCCAGGGAAATTTCTGCAGACAGTGACTTGGGAAACTACAGAGGTCCGTACAGATAGTACCGTTTTCGGGTACTGCTTCTTACTGAGCTTGCTTATCACCACTGAATAGCAACCTTCTCAGGAGGGCTTGTCCTCTCTTATTCTCATGTATTTCTTTTGGCTCTCAGGAGTCCTCAAAAGCTCCATTGAATCAAATTCACTTCTCTCCGAGCCTTTCAGTGAGCTATGCTGCATACATATTTTCTCCTTCCCTAATGCTTGACACCGTTCCTCTTCCTTGGTGCCAATTCTTACTGACTTTTTTTCTTTGTACTACTTCTCGCATCTGTCAGATTCCTTCCATTGTCACATAAAGCTCCTTTTTTCTCGTCTGGACTATTGCAGTGGCCTCCTAACTCGTCTCTATGAAATCCACATCTACCATATACATTTCCCAAAGCATAATTCATCTGAAGTTCGGTTAAAAAAAATTATGGCCAGGGGAAAAGGTAGGGAAAGATGTCTGGAAAAATTTTCCCAGGATGAATTCAGGCGGTATCTAGTGGTCCAAGTCACTCCATTTCTTGAAAATAAAATTTTACTACTTGGCAGAGCATCTAGTATCCTCAAGTCTGACCCCAGTTCATCTTTTAATTCTTCTTCTTATGGTGGCTTTATTTTTCTAGCTCAATTATGCAATCAAACTTTCCTTGAAACCAGTCTGAGGATCTCTGACCTCAACTGTTCTTTTTCCCTAAAACTTCTCCTCAGTTCGGGTTCTTCCTCCCTACTTCCTAACCCCTGCCACCTTGCTTATTAAATGCCCTCTTGTTCAGTGAGGATCCTTACATGATTCTTGATACGACCTAATTCCTGGATGTCCCAAGATAACCACAGCTGGAAATGCTGCCTTCTGTCTCGGGGCTCCAGGTATTTACTGTTGCTTTGGGACAAATCCCATCTACTCTGCTTTGTGCCAATGTGTGTTCATGTATTTCTTTATTACTAGTTGATAAATCTCATTAGGAGGTCTCATTCATTCTTATAGTCCCATATTCCTTATGCTTTCTTAGCACTTCCACAGTAGTTAGCAAAATCTGGCTCATAGGAGGCATTCAGGTGGAGTGAACAATTTATTAAGTGACAACTTTCCCACCAGTTCTAAGTGAAAACTGGGGTTATAGCTGCTTCTTAATCTGATTCCTGAACAGTATGTTTGACTCCGAGAACTGTAGCAGAGTGAATCAAGGTGAGGAAGGATATACACAGAGTTAATGGGTTACTGCAGAGTGTTATTCGCAGAATGTGAATTTCCCATTATCCTGGGTTCTGCACCTGCTCACAGATGTTACTATAAGATTTCTATTTATTGCTGAGAATTATATGTGTGGATTAAAGAAGCAATGAAAATCTTTCAATACATTTTAACATATAATAAGTCATGTATTTTGTCTGATTTACTTACTGTCTATGGCCTAAAAATAAAGCCCACCATCCTTAGTGCACTAGGGGGACCATTTAGTAGGTCACTGTTTAGAAGTGCATGGCTTACGTACCAGGAGAATGACTTTTTAAATACATAGTTAATTTAGGAATCAGCAGCATTGATGCGGATTCCTTCCTGTGCTGAGGTCTTGAATAGAAGACAGAGGGATGGCAGATTGAGGTGCCTGAAGACCTGCTTTGGAATGCAGGTGCAGAAGACCCTGTTTCCTTGTGTGGCTGTGCAGGGAGCTGCTCTCTCATGTGTACCACTGAAATAGCCATAATCTAAGATAAGCCCAGGGCAAAGCAGACTGACAGAGAGGAACTAATTTGCAGGTGGGTGTTTGTTTGCTCAGATGTTCTGGTAGCAGTGCTATAGAACTCTGGGCTCTCAACTTTTGGAGAGTGATTATATATGGAGAGTATATATATATATATATATATATACACACACACACACACACACACACACACACACATATGTATATCCTTCATATATCCTACAATATAGGATATATGTACATCCTTCACATATATATGTATATAAAATAATCCTTCATATATATATGGATTATTTTAGACTAGTCAGCTTTTTACCATGTTAAAAAAAAATCAGTATCATCTCTGAGTTAAATGGAGTTAGGAAAGATGGACATCAGTTGAACAAAACTAGCCCCAGTTTGCTGATTTGGAATGTAAACGGACTCATGGGAAAGTTATGAAGCTGGAGAGAGTAGAACAGGGTATAGGACCCACTCTGATACACTTTCCTATGGAGGTTAAGATGAATTTAATGGCATGCTTAAAGTCATATATCAATCTAATTAGCAGAAATCCTGATAAGCTATTCAACTTCTTTTATACAAATCCTAAAAGACTAAAGAAAAAGAAAGGCTGAATTGGTTCTTGGAAGCAAAATGAGTCCCTTAATATAATTGCTATCCAGTTAAATCCAACACATAGTTAATGAGTTCCTCTTATGTGCAATTTGCAAGACTAGGCTCAGAGTGGGAATTAGTCATGAGTTAGATATGATCATTGACTTCAAAGACTATGCACAATCTTGGTGGTAGAAATTTGGTGGAAAGCAAGTAGCCAGGAAATGATAGGGCATATCCAGGTGATAATTCTATAAGAAGGATCACTGTGGTTTCATAAGAGGGATTGTAGCATCCGGGTTCGGGGAAGCATAAACAATAATATAAATCCTTTCCAGATGCAGTCAAATGCTACAGAATCTGTGTGGGTTAAAATTACAGATAAATAATAATTAAAATGCAGTCATAGAATTCTCTGAATACATAATGTTAACCTGAGTTGGAAATGCCAAATGTGATTGAAGAAGTTTTAGTAATGGACCAACAAGTAACAGCAAGGTACATGGTAGCTAGGTATGTTTAGCCACATGTGAATTGGCAGATTTTCCCCCATGAGGTTGAATATGAATGTATTTCCATAAGATATATTACAGTGCCTTAGAATAAGTCAGATTTAGTGCACAAGGAAAAGAGTAATATTAGCCTCATTTCTATTAATGGATAAAGCTAGTATAGAAATTATCTGTGGGAGAATCCCTGTGTGACAGCAGTAATAAAATTATCAGGATTCTGACAAAAAGGGGAAAAAGAAATTTTAAAAAATCACAAGATTAGTTTACATTATAGAGGGAACTATAACAAGATGTGGCTAATGTGACTAGTAGTTAAGTAAATACATCCCTGGAAACCTGGATACTGTGTCTTAAAACATCTTTTTGGAAGCTCAGGAAAAAACGTGTCACAAATCTAAAGATGATTTATTCCGATAAAGACCTGGCATGAAAAATGGGAATCAGCCTATATGTGCAGTCAGGGGGAAATTCCTGATTAACTCAGGTGTATGAGTTCAGGGAATCATGATGCAGCATTAATAAGAGACCCACTACCCCCTGGTATTCCTTCTGCCCCCCTGCGTGTTGCTTCTCCAACACTTTGTTGTCTTTTTACAAATAGGTATTCCTCAGGACTCTGTCTCTGCACACCCTTCTTTTCACTTTCCACATCTTCCCCAGGGGAGCTCATTCATCCCCATGGCTTTAAATACCGCCCGCCTGCTGATCATTCCAAAACTTATATCCAGCCCCCTACTTCTCTGCTAGGCTTCGAACTCTTAAATAGCTGTTCCATGACAAATCTGCTTGGATATCTGCCACCTCAAAATACATATGTTCAACATGGAACTTGGCTTCTACCCACCAAACCCATTGAAGGTAGTTCAATTGCAGTTTCTCACATTTGGTAAATGTCACCAACATCTACCCAGTTGCTAAACCAGAAGACTATGTCGTTCTTGATTTCCTGTTCCCTCTGCTCTGACATTTACTCCTTCATGAAGCACTACCCGCTTATCTCTGAAACATGCTTCAAATTCATCCACTCCTGCCCAGTCCCATCGCTGCCTCCCTTGTCCCACCAAAGCTTTCTTGCCCTTGGTGTTCTCTAACAGCCTTGCCCCCCTCCCGCGCATTCTCCCTGTGTCAGCAAGACTGATCTTCTGAAAATGTTCGTTGATTACATCCCACGTTAATCTGCCGAAGACTTCCAGTGGCTTAAAATAAAATCCGGGCTTTTTAGTGTGCTCTTTAGAGCTCTGTGGGATCCACAAATAGGACTGAGTTGAGAAAGTGACATTTGATTCCTCCTTGAGGTAAATCGTGACATAGGTAGAGACTTCCTAAATTTGGGGAGAGGCATGTGGTATACACTCTGGGGAGTTTGGTTTTGGTTTAGAATTACGGTTCCAGTATGGTTGCTACTGTAGCTGTTAGGATGGGAATGATGTCAGTGGGCTTTTTCCCTTTTCTCCAGTTGATCTGTGTGGTCTGATGATTGATTTTATTCAAAGTTTCTTTGAAATGTAAGGGTGACTTCCACAGGTGTATGAGTTATACTACAGCTCAGCTTTTGTGTTCTGTTGTGTCGTGTTTTTCCAGAGGATTTCAACAAGCTGTGCTCTGTCCCTTTGGTAATTCCTGAGAGACCAGGATATCCGCCCCCACCCCTTGGCCCCATCCCTCCTGTTCCTCCTGGCTTTCCTCCTGGACCTCCAGTTCCTGTCCCTCGACCCCCAGTGGAATATCCATACCCGTCTCGGGAACCACCAAGTAAGGACTGAAAAGTCATCAGGGTTTTTTTGTTTTGTTTTGTTTTTTTGTTTACATTAATTGGGTTAACTTTTTTGTTGTTATTTATGCTGCTTTAGTCATTAAATTAGTATATCAATTCCTAGATTAGCTGTTTGGTTTACATAGTGTTGTATATAAGTTTCTCAGTTCACCTATTGCTTAGAGAAAAATAGCGGGTTTCATATTCTCCAGATTAATGTCTTCTGGTTATTGACAACTGAGGGAGAGTTATGAGAGCAATTTAAATCTGATTCATAGGATGAAGTCATAGAGGTGGTATAAAATTATATGTTGTGTTTTATATAATGCAAAGCAGTTTTGCAAGTAATTACCAAGAACTCATTGCCTTTGTCATTTACCCAAACTGGAGGCTTGAGAGTGGGGCAGAAAAGAGGTAGGGAGAAGCAGGCCACAGCGAGGTTTCAGGACCTGGCTGCAGGTGATCTCTGTAAGCGGGCATGGAAATAGACTTTACTGGCCCCAGATGACCTTTGCCCAAAGAGTGTCTTCCTTCCTTTATGATTTAGGATTTTTCCCATGATTTTAATGGGGTTTAATGTTATTCCTTTAGGGGTGCTGCCAGTCAATGTCACTGATTACTGCCAGTTGTTTCGCTATCTCTGTCAAAATGGACGCTGCATTCCAACTCCTGGGAGCTACAGGTGTGAATGCAACAAAGGATTCCAGCTGGATCTCCGCGGGGAGTGCATCGGTATGTAACGCCTATGGTTAGGTCCGCGTGAGAGGCTATTGCAGTTCTGTCCCATGACTAGATGGGTTTTCTGTTGCAGCTGTGATAAATCACCTCAAACCTAGTGGCTTAAAACAACACAAATCTATAGTTCTATAGGTTAGAAGTCCAACACAGGTCTAACCGGGCTAAAATCAAGGTGTCGGCAGGGCTCTGTTCCTTTTGGAGACTCTCAGAGAGAATCCATTTTTTTGCCTTTTCCAGCTTCTGGAGGCTGTCTGTATTCCTTGGCTGATGGTCCCCTCCTGTATCGTCAGAGCCAGTAGCATAGCATCTTTAAATCTCTCTAATTCTTTGGTTCTCTCTTCCAGGTCCCTCTTTCACTTTTAAGGACCTTTGTGGTTAAATAGGGTCCAACTGAATAACTCAGGAGACGCTCCCCGTCTCAAGGTCTGCTGATAAACAACCTTGATTCCCCTTTGCCACGTAACATATTCAGAGGTTCTGGGGATTAAGACGTGAATATATTTGGAGAGGGTCATTATTCTGCCTACTATCTTGACTTTTAACTTTCATCGTAAATACACTCAAGTCATTGCTGGTAACTTCAACGTACGTCATCTTATCAAAAGTCTGACCATTAAAATAAAGCATTAAAACTGTCCCCAGATTATGAAATTTTGCACATTTAACTAATTTAAATGGATAACTCACCAATTGTCTCTAGTTAGTCATTAAAAACTGACGAGAGAAACTTTGAGTTGTTGACAGGTTGTTTAAGCTAGCAAAAGGAGGAAATGTAACACAAGAATAATTCA
The DNA here is from genome assembly GCF_003265705.2 of Callorhinus ursinus. Classification (NCBI taxonomy): domain Eukaryota; kingdom Metazoa; phylum Chordata; class Mammalia; order Carnivora; family Otariidae; genus Callorhinus; species Callorhinus ursinus. The sequence continues at coordinate 14,928,260 of NW_027397087.1, read as the reverse complement.
TCTGTTAATTGGAAAAGAACACCCGGTTACCATCTAACTTTTTAAAAATAAATTCCTCACCATAACACATACATAATAAAATAAATAAATAAATAAAAATAAATTCCTTTCTTAGTTCAGTTGTACACTCCAATTCTGTAATTATGAATAAGGCAGAAATAAGGAGTTCTTAGTTTGTCACACTGTGTAGTTTCCCCTTCTAGCACACACTGAGAGAGAGAGAGTCATTCAGTCCATAGAGGTCACCCGGAGCTGACTGGAAGAGGGGACATCTAGCTCACGGTGGGCAAGTGTACCCGCAGCAAGAAACGTGTGACTCTGGAGAAGTGCGTTGTCTTCCAAAAGCCTTAGTTTCCTCATCTTTACAAATAGGGGAATATAAACCAGTTTGCTGTTAAATAGACTGAGAGTTCTAAACAACTGTAAAACCAGTGGGAGCCTGTCTGGGGATGAGGGTTGGGGGTGGACTCTGTGGTAGGTGAGAATAGCGCTTGAAATGACAACGGTTTCATGTCTTGTTCTGATGTTCTCAGTGCAACTTAGCAGGGGATGCTTAGATAAGGTGAGGCCTCCTTTTAATTGAAACAGAGAGCTCTAGGAGATACGCGGTATTCTACCTAGAAGCCATTTCTGAAATGTTAGTCTGTTTGAATCCCTTAGGCCAGACTCAAGGCAGAGAAAATGTTTATTAGCTTGGAGGGTAGAGTGCTACATGTTTGGCATTTCTCTATGAAAGATAACATAGGAAAATAATACACTTTAACTGCTCGACCAGTTTTCAAGTGGCTGATGACATGGTACACTGTAGTAGAAAGAGAAAAGATCCTGTTCATTGTGCTATTTATTTCTTAAGAGGAAAGCATTTTAACATGTAAAGGAGGCCAATAAAATGATCTTAAAGTTAGGAGTTATTGCTGTCTAATTTCTTACTAAAATATGCTGTATTTTGCAGATGTCGATGAATGTGAGAAAAACCCTTGTGCTGGTGGAGAGTGTATTAATAACCAGGGCTCGTACACCTGTCAGTGCCGACCTGGCTATCAGAGCACACTCACCCGGACAGAGTGCCGAGGTACGGTCCTAGCTTGGAAGCTGCTAAGTAAGGGGACATATATGCTAAGGAGGAGGTTTGCCTTGAAGGAATTTAGTAGAGTTTGAATAACCTTTGCCAGGAGAGGCTAACAGGCCCTTGTTGCTTTTTGCACTTAATTCCAGATACTGTCACTCTGAAGGACAGCATCATAAAATCCAGCAGACATGCAAATCGTTTTAAAAGATGCTCCTGTTCCTATGGGAATATCTTATTTTTACTACTTTTGGCCTCATCGCTATTACTCTTAATTTTTAATCTGAGAGCTAGGGAATGGGGGTGACCCTTGTTGACACAGAAACTGAGGAAAGTTTCAGGTGAAATTGTATTGAATTAATTTCTTAATGGAAAGGTCTATAGGGTAAAGAAGGAGTGACAGTGGTCACAGCAACATCACCTGGGAGCTGGTGGGAAATGCAGAATCTCAGGTCCCACCTCAGACTTACTAAATCACAATCAGTATTTGAACAAGATCCCCCCAGTGATCCATAAGCACACTAAAGTTTGAGAAGCACTACTATAAATGTTTGCTCACAAAATATTCTCTTTGGGCTTATTAATTAATTTATTACATCATCCTATATGCCCTTTGTCAGATGACTGATATACTTAGTTTCTGGGACAGAAATAAGTAAGATCTACTTTCAACCCTCGGGGAACTCAAATATCTGTCTCTATAACTTTGGCACAGAATGGGGTATTTCACTGATCCAGTAAAGCCAGATAAAAGTAAGAGAATTTTGTGTTAAAATTAAATACAAGAAAAAGTCAAAGAGTTTGTATCACTTAAAAAAAATTGTCGGCTATTAACAGGAGTTAACTTTATTTGCCTTTTTTTTCTTTAGCAAAAGCTCTTCATATGAGTTAAAGACAAAAATTTTTTATTTTTATCAGTGACTGGTTACAGAGTCTTTGAATGTTGTTCTGGCTTAGAGATTTCGTGCCATTGGTATATAAATGGCAGTGCTGAGCAGAAGAAACTGGAGCATAGTATGTCAGCCTGCTAATATTTCTATTAATGGCCTACTTACTGAATATAAATATAGATAGTTTGAATGTTTAACTGAGTTTAGAAAATTGTTAACATTATAACTATTGTTTACAATAATTAGCATGTATGATGTATTAGGCATTTTGCAGTAGTAGAGAATAAACTGAAACCAATGTCTAGAATTCTGCACTATTAAATAAGCAAATGGAAGAGATTATTGAGCCTACTCAGCCGGGGCAAGGGCCAGCCAGTATAGATGAGTGGTGATGTTATCACTCTGAGACTTAATTTATTGGAGACTGAGGATTACCTAAAAGCCTCAAATACTGTCCTCCTTAAGAGCTAGTGCTAAGCTTATCTCAAACATAAGGAGTTGATGACATATTCACATTTTGGGGAAGATGAAAGTGGCCACAAAACAGAAAGATTGCGTACTTAGCTGAGGAGAAGTGCATGACAGGCTGAAGAGAAGCGGACAGAAGGGGCAGAGAGAAACACGGTAGAGAACTTTGAATGGCAAGCTTCCAATTTATCTTGTGAGGCAGTGTGCAGACTGATGGTGCTCTGAAATTAGTGAGGAGAGAAAATGCTGAACTCTTTATACTGTTTGTTTTATCCTTGGGCCTCAAAAGATTATAGAATACTAAAAAAAAACAAAAACAAAAACAAAAACAAAACCAGTTCTGCTCAAGAGAATGTGGCTTTTACTATTTTTTGGAGTGTGTAGCAAGTCAGATTTTTGCAAGGATTAAGAAATAAATGAGAGAGAAAAAGAGCGTAGGTTGTTGGCACAAAGATCAGACAGAAGAAAAGCCCAGACTGCCTCAGCTAGTCCAATGACTCGTGTGGAAACCACTGTTGGATCTGCCCAGAAAGAAAGTGCGTCTGAGGGTCAACCACAAGACACCGTGCAGACGCAGGGTAGACAGAGTAACCAGTGTGCCATTAATGCACATTCTTGTCGTCCAGAGGATGTTTCGGGTGCTTATCCTCAGGCACATGTGGCCTCAGCTCTGCATAGACAGCTCCACTCCCAGACACGACTGTGTGGTTCCCTGGTCTCTGTGTTCCTGGGGAATAGGCTCTGGCAAAGATTATATGCTATGTAGACAAGGCAGCGTGTATTCATCCTCTTTGGTGTTCATCCAGGTATCTAGCCTAGAAACTGAGGGGAACAGATAATCCAGGGTACCATGTTGTCCAATTTGAGTTAATCATTGATCTTTAAATGAGAAATCAGATATAGGTTATTTGAGTTACTGTCCTTTTTTAACACTTTCATATCGAGCTCTGTTGTTTACTTTGGCATAATATTAAGCACAACAGAAAGAAGGGGAAATGCCCCCATGTTTTATTAGGTAGATAAAATACTTATGAAGTTATAAAAGAAACTAAGAATACATAAACAATAAAACTATACTTGGACCAGAACTGCCATAAGGAAGGTAAACATTTCATGTGATTGGTGGTTTTCAGATGGAATTAAATTTTTTAATAGGATTTTTGTTTTATTGTTCTGATGTAGCTATGAGATCTCCCTTTTTGAGCATGTGAAAGATGCCAGCCATAGTTTAATATAAATGGCTCATTAAATTAGCTAGGAAGATGAAGAAGAACCTGTTTTTGTGTATACAATTGAGATTTAAGGGGTCTTATTAGAAATTAGAGTTAGTTCAAATGCTCTTACATTGACATTCTTTTTCTGTCCTATGTCTTGCAAACTCTAGTCAGTCATCTAAAATCTCACATTACTGGATATCACATTTATGTTGAGGAATATTTAGTAATTAAACCCCGAGACTACCATCATGGGTTTGGAGATGGAGGAAGGGGGAAATAGAATGATTGTAAATCCACCAAGTAAATCTGTTTCTTCTGTTTTAACTTCCATTTTAGACATCGATGAATGTTTACAAAATGGCCGTATCTGTAATAATGGACGTTGCATCAACACAGATGGCAGTTTCCACTGTGTGTGTAACGCGGGCTTTCATGTGACACGAGATGGGAAGAACTGTGAAGGTAAGTTATAGCAAGATGGCAGTCAGGGTGGCAGGATAATATTCATCCCCATCTCCCGTCGTGGTTTCAATATCAGAAGTCTTTAACAAGGGGCGCCTGGGTGGCTCAGTTGGTTAAGCATCTGTCTTCGGCTCAGGTCAGGATCCCAGGGTCTTGGGATCAAGTCCTGCCTCCGGCGCCTTGCTCAGCAGAGAGCCTGCCTCTCCCTCTGCCTGCCACTCCCCCTGCTTGTGCTCTCTCTCTCTCTCTCTCTGACAAATAAATAAATAAAACCTTAAAAAAAAAAAGTCTTTCACAAGACCAAGCCAAACATCAAGTGAAAGGTCAAGGTAGCAAATATATTTCACATATTGTAACAGGGGAGGCAAGCATACTTTGTAACAATATTCATACCTTTAATTACATTTCTGTGAGTAAAATAGCATTTCAAATATATGAGGAGAGCTTGTCCTTTAAAGACCCCTGGTGATGATGAAACTTCTATAACATAGATCATTACTTCCTAATTTTGTGCCATCAGAATTTGTTCGTTGTTTTTTTTTTAATGGAACACACCTAATCTCCTGTATTTCTTTTTTTAATTTTTAATTGAAGTAAGGTGACACATGCCATATATTCTTTTGACATTTATAATCCTTCTGTTTAAAGTGCCGTCTAGTAAGAAAATACTGCTGAGTACCTGGAAATGTAAAATTTGTTTGAGACATTGACTATTGAGAAGCAGCTATCTTGCGTCTTGAATTAATCACTTCATTTTGAATTGGGCTGTTTCAAACATTTTGTCTTTTTCCCCTGCTGTTTTTTCCTGAATTGAAAATATGACCATTATTGATGAGTTTCCACTACTTAGACCTTAGCAAAAAAATGAAGAATGCTTCTTATCGTCTTTCCCAACGTCTTTGGGAAAGATCCCAAGAATCTATTCATACATTAAAAGAATTTCAAAATTGTTCTTAGAAACATTTTTGGCAGAATATTATCTCAGTGATTCAATTCAAAGACTTAATGCCAGAATTCTCGGTTGGGATAGAATCCTGTTTAAAAAAAAGGAAAAAAAATCGTAAATTACATTGGTCTGACTAAAGCCTGTAAGTGAAAACACACCATGTCTAGAAGAGCAAGTACCTCCCAAGACAGCTATAGTACTAAATAAAATAACATATTGATGAATTTAAAGAAATAACCCGATGATCAAGGAATCCTAAAGGTTAGCTAACATGGCTATCCTCCATAGTCGGTCTTGCATTTTAAAAACACATTTTTTCCTACCCCTATTTAAAACTGCTTCAAATTTCAAGCCGTCCTCTGGTTTCTACTTTTTAAAGAATTAGGAAGTGGCCTAAGTACATTTTAAGTTCCCTCCTTCTTAGTTTTGATTTTTGTTTTTATTTTTCAGTATATTGGAAGTAATATCAGTGAAGTAAATATAACCATCAGGCTGTTAACACACTTTTCACTTTGTCCGCTGCTCTTTTAAAAAAAAGTCCCAGTAGCTTCCATTGAGTCAAATTTCATACACACACACACACACACACACACACACACACGAAGTTTTATATATATGATTACATATAAATTTCATATCTATACACACATGCATGTATATGTGTATATATGTATACATACAGCATATATACAGTATGTCATAGGATAAATTTAGCCCTGGAGTTTGCATGCACATGTCAAAAATTGAGAATTTAAGAATACATATTTTATATGGCCCTTCTTCTTATATGCTATAATTTGGAAGAAAATTAGCCTTAGACTATGATCACACACACACAAAACCCCAGAAGAAATGTGAAGAAAAAGAATTCTATTCATTCAGGTTGGCTTCCTCTGTAAGCTTACTCTTCTGGTCATAAGAGAATGTATCTTTTTGCATTTTTCAGATATGGATGAATGCAGCATAAGGAACATGTGCCTTAATGGAATGTGTATCAATGAAGATGGCAGTTTTAAATGTATTTGCAAACCTGGATTTCAGCTGGCATCAGATGGGCGTTATTGCAAAGGTTTGTGCTATAAAACTCTGAGTCATATTCTCCCCCTGCTTTTTCTCCTTTCTATATTGCTTAGAGGTACCACTTCCCACTTAAAGTCCTCCTAATTCATTTTAGGAAACCTGACTGGACCTCCTTCTTAAGTCCAGCTATCCAGAGAGCTATGGTTTATGCTCAAGAGGCTGTTCTGATTCCAGAAAGGGTGTTTGGGGTCTTCTAAAGGAGCCCAAAAGGCTATGTAGCAAATGAGTGAGAAGCTGAATTAACAGTTGGTCCACCAACAAATGTGAGCATCTTTTTAAAGAAGCTGAATTCTTCCTCTTCCTTATATTTGGGGAGTAATGGTAGTTAGGTCTTTTGATGGCTGTCATTTTGCTACCTCTTACATCTTCAACTAGACAAAATATTGTAAATGCTTATTGCAGTGATATCTTCTCCATAATTTCCTTCAGACATCTTAAGAAACAGAAAGTTTTTCATGAACAATTTAAGCATTATCAAGTCACATAAGCATAAAGGGAAATAGAATTAAGCAGAAGAAATAAACTAACAAAGAGCCATTGTTTAACTTGGTAGCTTTTGAAATAACTGCATTGCTCCAGTTACTGAAACAAAAATTAAGATTTTTATTTGTGCTATTGAAAATTGGGGTTCTAAGAAGAGTCATCAAGATAAATTTGTGCTTGTGTCTCTTGCCTTATGTAGTCAGAGATGAGGGATTATTGCCCTTGGGTCCAAGATCTAAGTTGAAACCATACTTCTCAAGGAACCTTATATCCAAAACAGGCCCAGGAAATCTGCTAAAATACTGCACTCAAAGCCTTCTGCTCATAGTTTCAGATGGAGAAGTGCAGAGTGTCAAGCTATTTAGGATGAAGAAAACAGAATAAAGTCCTACGATGTCTCTTCTCCAGGTGCCCCTGGTAGACAGTTTTGGTAAAGGTGCTATGGAAGAAAGCCTTGTATTAAGCTGTTGGCAAGACATGCATTTTCTCTAGGCTTAAAAGAGCTTCTATCCCTTGGTTGTTTACTTACATTCTCCATGACCTTCACATCAGTGGATCTTAATATTGTGCAAATCTGTCTTCGTAGCAAGAGAAAACATTTGAGTTCTTAAAATTTGAAATAGGAAATAAGTTTCTGTACTTTTGAGCCCTGTGCTGGGAGGAGCTTATTGTATGGAAGACAAGATTAACATGTGGAAATATTCTACAGTGTAAAACAGAATACAACAAAGTGCCAAATTGTGCAGATTAAGTGCTGTACAAGTAAAAAGAAAGGGGAAGGGAATGATTGCTGGAATATTTGGAATTGGGCTTCCAAACAAAATAACAGAAGGAAATGTGAAAGCCCCTTTGTGCACAGACCTTTTGCAAGAACACATACTCCTGTTGCCTGTCCACAGAGCATGCTGAGATTCACTTTCAGTGCCTATAGGCTGCTGGTGACCCAGGTCACACCCTCTCAGCATTTAGTATGACCAACAGATAATATTGATGTAATTATTTCAGATGACACTGTGACCTCATAGATGAAACTAGGTTTTGCAACTGTCTGCAGCTGGTGAAATAGTTGTGTGGAATACACACATTAGACTAAGAATAAAGAAAAAAGAAATTTCTTGGGTGCTGAATTCTTCTTTTCTGTAACTTTTCTCTTGACATCACTGGATAAGATTTTCTCTTAGCACTGAGTACTTAGTTCTGAGACCACAAAGATGTGACTGTTCAAAGCTAGAATAAACAATGTTAATTTAATCTCTATAGTTAACTAATCTGATGACCAGCTTGGCCTCCCTGATCACTCTCTGAAAGTTGGGGCCACTCCCATTGAATCATGCCCTCTAGATCTATGTTACATCTCTGTCCCCATGAAAAAGCCTGTGTATCACTTTTCAGGCTATAGTTGTCACTGTTTTACCGTAGATCTCAACTTGAACAAAAAGGTGACCTGAATAACTGAACCAATGTGAGTTCATGTATTTAAATATAACTGCTGTTTTAAAATACAATCTGTACACGGGAATCTTGGACCATCTGAATATACCCTTGTGCCAAATAACACAAGCTAAGTAAAAATCTAGAGGTGTTTCAGTCTCAATTTGTCTTTTTAAGGTCAGAAAAAAAGGAAATAGTTACATACACTAGTTATATATTATAAAAGGAGTTGTTATAAAATGACTTGCTTCTAAGTGTTGTATGTTTTCCAAAACACAATTTTGGTACCATTTCTACTTCCCCATATTAAAGGGGAAAAATCTTTGCTATTATTAGTGTGTGCCCAATAAAGTCTTTTACCAGACCTCTCTTAAGTATATACATATGATACTATAAAATATCTGTAATACTTATGAAAGATTTTTCTTTGCTGGGTTCCAATTGGTTAGGGTGTTGTTGTTGGCCAGAAATGGTCATCAAAATCTTCTATATTCATTTTCCGTTTCTTTTCTATGGTGTTGCATCAGGGTTTTAGTTCTGTATCTCTTAATGCCATGCTAGTCATCTCAGAGAGTTAAGTGATATTGGAAGGACACCAGTCTGAGTATTAGATGCCAAATGTAGCAGCTTCCTGCCCAGGTCAAAGTTGCACATTTTGGATAAAAAGACCTCAGGAGAATATGATTGAAATAGCTTTTTCTGTGGTTAAAAAAAAAATAAGCTCACGTAGTTTATGTCAATTTTTGTTATTCTTCTATCAAAGGACAATGAAATGTGTCTCACTGAGCAAAATTATTGTTGGTGCTGCATATTCTTTTCCGTCTTCCCCATTTTCAAGTGTTGTAAAAGAATTGTAAGCATGTTTTGGTTTCATAGAAACGTCGCTCCATTTTTAATAAATGCTTTTACCCACCACAGATATTAATGAGTGTGAAACACCTGGGATCTGCATGAATGGGCGCTGTGTCAACACTGATGGTTCCTACAGATGTGAATGCTTTCCTGGACTGGCCGTGGGTCTGGATGGACGCGTGTGTGTTGGTAAGATAAAGCCGTGACTACATGTATGCTAGAGATCCACCCTCTGTCAACCGATAAATCCCACCAATAACAAGTGCACTCTACTGTAACAGGCAGGGCAGAATATTTGTGGGGGAACAAGCCAACAGTATCAGTTCTCTTCTTGCATAAATTGGATATTAATCTAAGATGAGCTGAGATAAATAAAAACCAGGGGAGTCCCTACCTCTTCTTCCCGCTTTTCTTTTCTAATCATGTGGATGTCCTCAATTTTCTCCAATTCTCCTTTGTGGATAATGGTCTTTGAAACTGGCCTCTATATGCTTATTATCTCATATGAGTGAACATTTTCGTATAGGGAATTAAATGTCCTAAGGGAAGCATAGAGTGCAAAGGAGGATATGGATAATCAAGAACTTTATGTAATATTTTTATGTGGCTTTATAAGAAGTTTGAAATTTGTTGAGAAATAGATATTAATTTTATCCAAATTATTTTTAAGAAAGGTAGTCAATAAACCTTTGAATTGGGCATAGCTGGAAACTCCCTCCCTGGTGGTAAAGATGACACTACCTAGTAGACCAGTGTCTACAGACTTATATAATGAACCATTTATAAATTAAACCTCCTCTTCTTTGAAAGTACATCTAATTCAGACATTCAATAATTGCATGTTTATTTTGAGGTAGGCCACACTTCTTAAGAAAGGTCTTATTTATCATAGGGTGAGAGTCACTGGTCATCCATCATTCATTTAACTTGTATTAAGTGTCTGCTCTGTACAGGTCTGGGGAAGATAAAAATGAATGAGATAGAGTCTCAGCACTTAAGAATCTCACAGTTGGGTAAACCATGGTAGTCTCTAGAAAACAGAGGTGGGAATTGGTTTCTAGTTCTTGGAAGCTGAATGTAGTTTGTTTTGTTTTGTCTTTTTCTGTTGAAATCTAAGACCAGAGGCATCTTCTGTGAGTTAGAATAGGGACGATGGCTAAATAAAGGCAGCTTCAACTTTGACCTGGGGAGTTCTCATCTGTTTGAAGTGATAGTGTGATGACAGATGTTTCTTCCTGTTTAGACACACACATGCGGAGCACATGCTATGGCGGATACAAGAGAGGCCAGTGTGTCAAACCCTTGTTTGGTGCCGTTACTAAATCTGAATGTTGTTGTGCCAACACTGAGTATGCATTTGGGGAACCTTGCCAACCATGTCCTGCACAGAATTCAGGTATGTGGTGTCATGGGGATGCCCTCGTACTACTAGCCTCCCGCCTCCGTCTGCAGTCTTTGCATTTATGGAAGTCACAGGGAGAGATGATGTTATGCTCTCCAGATACATCATATACCTTCCTGGGATCTTGGCAGGGCTGCTCAGGATCTGATCACACATTACTCACCCAATCCTAATGGTCATTGCGAATTGACAGCATGTTTGGAACTCCCATCCCAGCTCCTCCACCTTAATAATACTCATGCTCTTTGGAATTCATGCAGCTTGCCTTGTTTTCTAAAGTAGTTTTACAGTGTTTGCATTTTGCAGGAACTATTATAAAAGCAGAATTTTACAGAGTGTAAAAGTAAATAATTTTCAGATTACCTGAATATTTCCAGCTTTTTTTCCAAAAGGCCGTGTGTGAATTTTGTTCAAATCCCTCATGTTGATTTAGGTGTGCTTCTCCTAAATGATTTTATTCAACCCTAGGGAAAAAGTATTTTTCTCAATTTGAAGTGACATGGCATAATGAAAAGAAAACTGGTTGGTGAGTCAGAATTCTTCCCAGCCACAGGCAGACAAATTACTTAATTGGGGGGGGGGGTTCAGTTTGTTTTAGGTTTTTGTTTATTTAGGAATTTTGCTCACCTACTTTCAAAAGGATATGAGATGGCTTACAATAGTAAACAATTATAAAATAGAATAATATGGAAAAGGGATCCTTAGTTTTCTCATCTATAAAATGAATTATCTTAGGTAATCCAGAAGATCCTGTCCAGGTATAAATTGTTTTTATCTGTAAGGCAAAAATAGTTTATTGAAACTAAAGCAATAAACTGTCAACATTTGGAAACTGGAGAGTTTCCTTTCAGTGTTCTAGAATAGAGTTAGATCTAATATTGAAAACGTACTTCTGATTGGTTGGTTTACATCTAGGATCCAATTAGTTCATTTCTGGCCTAGATACAATTAATTAAAGATTAACTCACAATTTTTAAACATTTGCCATTTTGAAAGTGATAATTGTTGAAATTAGAGAGTTAGAAATTAAAATATGAGAAGTTAGAGAAAGTTAAATGGAAGACTTTAAAAGAAATGAGGGATGCTGGTTAAAGAAGAAAGCTTTATTCTGGCTGATTACTTCACAAATTACCATTTTATGTACGATTACCAATCAGTTCAATTCATGCTCACAACAATACTTCAATTATATAACATCAAATATAATCCTATCCAACAAAGATACCTCCGTGTAAGCTTATAGTTGTATATCATCAATACTGTCCTTTCGTATGTTACTTTAACTTTTCAAAGTACTTTTCTTACACTTTTGTTATGCACTTTGAATTTACAAGACAGATGAGTATCATGAAAACTGGCACACAAGAGTATAGGTGATTTGCTTACATCTTCAGTAAGTGGAAAAACCAAAACTTAGAATCTAGGACCCTTGGTGCATAGAGTTCTTTGTTTTTACATTTTCCTCTGGACCAAGTGCATCTCCAAAGAATTCTTATGATACCTCAGAAAATGAAGTAATCTTATAAAAAGATGACTAAAAGAGACCAGATTTCTTTAAGCAGTAAAGCTGAAGGAGGGTTAAATTTGAAGCCCAGCCCCACTGGCTTCTGTTTTGTATTTGAATGCACTTGCACAGAAGAGGTCCACCTGTGGACCTGGTTTCATTCCATTTGGTTTCTCTGCCTCTTTGGTAGATGAAAATGCCAAATCGTGAAGAATCTAAGTGTAGAGCATCCCTTATTTCAGGAGAGAGGGGGGATTTTAAGAGGTACTGAAAATACTCAGAAGATTCCTTCTTTAGCCAATCTATGAGAAACTCCAACCCCATCACATCTAAAGTCCATCTCTGTGTTCTGGAAGGAAGCCAAGGGAGCTATCTATGAAGATATTTCTCCCTGGCTGCTGAATATTTACTCCTTGCAGGAATCAGTCAGTTAAACCCACCGAAGTGTAAGTATTAGGAATTTTCTCATATGTCCCCATACCAGTGTCTCTGTGGCATAACAGTGAATTAGCTCAGCAGCACCTACCATTTATTTAATGTATGAGCTGTGCGAGGAGCTGTGTTGAGCACTTTCCATGCTCTCTTGTGAAATCCATAGAACTGTCACGTGAGTTGGGTGTTCTTGTCTCCAGTTTATAGAAGGGGAAACTTTCTAACAGAGGGAAAGGGCTTGCTCCCAATAAGCATTGTCATCAGCATTCAAACCAATGCTGACCTGAATTCACTGACTGCAGAGGATAGTCTAGGACCAGATTCTACCCAAATGGAAAAGAACAGTGACAATAATTTGCTTCCACTTAGGCCAGGCATCAACTAATTCAGCACTAACTGTAGAACTGCTTTCTGCAAAACTGGCATGATACTGTTTTTCCTATTTTGTTACTTACAGTACTTCAGAAGTGTTTTAATTAATTGCTGACATGAGAGAATAATGGCAATGCATTTCTTTTTGCTTCTAGTCCCAAGCTTTCAAACACGCAACGGCAGCCACTTTCCCAATTGTTCCTTTTTTGGTGCCATTTAGCAGGATTTAAAAATTAAGGGATTTCACCACTTTTCTCAAATTTACATTTGCACAAAGGCAGAGGCTCTGAGGGATTCGACCTTCCTTTTTTCTTTTTTTTATCCTTTTTTCTTTTTTTTTTAAATCTGTGTCACTCCTTTGCATTCACTGTCATCAGGAATACAGTTTTCTAGCATGTAGAAGTATAAGAGCTATTTGCTTGTTAGCAGTGAGATGTGGTTGGCCTCAGTAAAAAGGCCTGTTCCTAATATCCAGTTCCCCTGGCACTTAAGCACAAATGATTTGCATTTGACCATGAGACTCTGTGGTTGCCAGAAACTGTGGGCAACTGAGGGGACACTTTAGTTTGTTTTGGATAAAGTGTGATTCCCGTTAATTCTCCATTTTCATCATTCACTCTTATGTTTGCCTAAATATTGTTGGAATCGTATGTGAAACATTGCATCAGTTTTAGGAAATAGAAATCTGATTCCATCAGAATTTGGGGACATATTCTGTATACCTTGATTTCTTATTAAGATCTCAGTTTTAACATTATGCAATACTTTGCCTATGGATTTATCATATAGAATGAATCTAGTATCCTGATGAATATGAACTTTAAAAATACACTTAAATGCAAAGACAGATACTTTTGTTTTTCTTCTGAGTGGAGGCTAGAGAATTTGCAGAGAGAAATGAGAAAATGTTAAGAACTTGATTGTATTAAAAAAAAAAAAAGAAACTGTTCACACTAGGAAACAAAATGATTCCCAAGACAGTGGGAGAAGGTTTTATTAACAGTTAAGAACCACATTTTAACAGGCACATTTCACTGTAAGTGTAAAGTGTTCCCTGGTGAACAAAATCAAATTGTAGGAAAAACACCTTTTCCGAAAGCGCTTTGCACAAGGAATTGCTATAACGTGCCTGTGTCCTTTAAAGTCATTTTCCACAGTGATGCGGAGCCTTTAAAATGGGAGCTGGGTGTACCAGTGACTCCCTCGGGAAATGCCTCATTCTTCTGTTACCACTTTATTTCAGTTCCACTCACTTAGGAGGAAATGATGTGTGCAAAGCCAAGTATAGGATTGACCTGTTCTACAAACAAGGGAATCATTTACTATCTTGTTAATTTATTGCAGCGGAATATCAAGCACTCTGCAGCAGTGGGCCAGGAATGACGTCAGCAGGCAGTGGTGAGGACTTATTTGAAATTCACTTCCTTCGGCATGTGCAGAAGCCGCAGTACTGGGCATTCCTGCGGGTTTCCAGTTGGTCCCTTTACAGCAGACCAGAGGAGGTCTGACCCCTTCTCTGGCCATCACTGCATGATGTACCTGGGACCCCTAGAGGGCTGGCAGATGAGATGCAATGACTGTGGTATCTCCTTCATGAGAAAGAGGCAGTCTGGTCCTCCTTTGGCTCTTCCACAATCAAGTACAATGCAGGGTTATGGGCTCAGTTGAATTGTTATCCATTCACATTTTGAATGCTTTGTTGACTGCCAAGTGTTGGGTCTGTATAAGATGTCAGTAGGGAGCTATCTTATATTTTGTAGCAAGCAGTGATAGCAATTAACTGAGTTGGAAGAGAATGAAATATTTAAGTGTAGGGCTTAGAACTAGAGAAATATTGGTACCAAAAAAGAATTAAAGTTAAAAGGGAGAGTTGGAACAAGTGTAAAAATAGATTTTATTACTATAAAACTAAATGATTCAATTCAGGACAGTTCTGGGAAAAAAGTAGACGGAATTGATTGTCAGTTCATTCTCATGATTAATTTCATCATTATATGTGGATGAAGGTGGAGAGGAGATATTTGGGGGAAAGAGGAGTAGTAAAGGAATTTATTATGAATAAAGAGTTAGTGGGGAATAAATAAAGTTGTGATGGGGACCCAGAGAAGGAAAAACATGTTAACCCTGACTTATAGAAGATTTGAGACTAGCCATTCACTGATTGTCATTCTGCATCACCCTTGACCATAGAGCTCTCCTCAGTCTGTGGGCATACAGCAGAGGGAGGACCCAGCCTCATCTGGGCTGAGCAGCAGAAGCTTTTCCAGACCAGGTGGTGTTTGCATGGGCTTTGGACCAATGAATAGGCCTGGCTCCAGACATTCCTGACACAGAGCAAAGGGCATTGTATGTTCATGGAAGAATGAGAAATTTAAAGTAAATAAACAGAGTTCATATTTTAATTTAATCTTGATGATAGTATTGAACCTACAAAAGTTTGAACCATGAGAATGACATAGTCATCTTGTCTTTAAGAAAAGTCTGATAGCACTGCGAAGGTACCTTAAAGAAGGATAGGCTGGAGGCAGGGAGACTGGTTGTAGGGACTGGGGCTCTGCGGTGATCTACTTTTCCATCTTGATGTTTGAGCCAGAAGAAGAACAGGGGTTCTCCTTCAGCCTGATTAAGGATGGGTAATCTTGTAGTTCTAGCTCAAATGGCAAGTTCCTTTCATGGACTGGTGGAAGGAAGATTTGAGTCAGAACATCTTGTAGTAAGAAACAGTGATCAAGCTTTCTCATCTAAGTGAAACTTTATTTTTACCAGGTTCTAAAGTTGTCACGTTTCTTGTAATGTTATTTTTTTTGACAGTTCTTTGACCTTTACTTTAGAATGTTATTGATACTGAACTTTTTTTCTGGTGGTGCAGATATAAATGAATGTGCACTAGATCCAGATATCTGTCCAAATGGAATTTGTGAAAATCTCCGTGGGACCTACAAATGCATATGCAATTCAGGATATGAAGTGGATTCATCTGGGAAAAACTGTGTTGGTAAGAAGTTTCACCTGTTTCCTAAGACATTTCATGCATCATGCATTCTTTCTTTGTTGCTTGGAGGAAACTGCTTTCACGCAGCCTAAAGGACTGAGCAAATGAATGGCCTTCACTTTGGGTGTCAGCATGGCACATACATGTCTTGATTAACTAAAATTTACATACCTGAATCCTGGTAATTTATAAGTAGTCATGTGTCATGTTCACTCCAAAAAAGAGAAGCTCCTTAGAATTATAAAATACAGATTGTCAGCCGTTCTCATGTGTCTACAAAGGCATCCCTATTTTTACCGAGAGAGCAACTCTTCTCCCAACCATTTATTAGGTTTAATCAAAGAAAACCCAGCTTATTTTCAGTAATAACTGTTCTCTGTTAAGTTTAGCAAACACCATATTTTTTTAAAGATTTTATTTATTTATTTGAGAGAGAGAGAGAGCGTGAGAGAGAGCAAGCACGTGTCGGCGGGGGCAGGAGGGCAGAGGGAGAGGGAGAAGCAGGCTCCCCGCTGACTGGGAAGCCCTAACACCAAGACGCAGGGCTCCATCCCCGGAATCCGGGATCATGACCTGAGCCCAGATGCTTAACCAACTGAGCCACCCAGGTGCCCCAAGCAAACACCATATTTGATGCTTTAACAAACCTTAATGACAGTGCCGGCCAGTAACTAAAAAACAAACAAACAAACAAACAAAAACCAAAAAAACTTTGGGAATAAAATGATCAACATAGGCCCCATTATTTTTTTTCAACTTTCTCCAGTTGCCTACACTAGTACTTTCTGAAACGTACTGTCCATTCTATAGTGCAGTGATACACTGGCTTCTGAGAAATGAATTCTTCCTCTCTCACACCCTTAATTTTAAGGCTTCTTTTTTGGGAGCACAGTTGTGATTTGATTGCACATGGTATTTTCCAAAGTAGATTAAACTCAAAACAAGTTTTACTATTTCATTTTTCTGTAAGAGCCTCTTCTCTTCGGCAGACGAAAATCATCATTTATCTGAACAGGCCCAGAAGGACACAAAGATGTTTTAGCTTCATCCAAAAATCACCCCATTTGAAGCAAAAAGGAGAGTTTGGGAGGCAATAGGGATTCTTCCTTCAATGCATTAGTATGTACTCCAAAGTTGAACTGATTATCATCAGGTCAGAAGTATGTTCATATTCCAGATTATGTTTAGAAATATAAAGTGAGGAATCAAAGATCCACCACAGCCATAGGATTCCAGAGAGTGGCTATTTTTTATCTTAACCATCAATTCCTCACTTTAAGGTTCCAGATCCTTCTGACATCATCAAAGTTTAAAGATGGCAATACTGACTCTTTTGGGAAGCGTTAGCATTCCCTATATCATTTTGACAGAATTCTCACCATGTTGTTTCCTCATATAGTAACATAACTATACTTAATTTTCCATATTTTAAGTACTTTATAAGTATACTGCTAATTTAAATATATTTACTACTGTGGACCTAATCAGCTCACCAGTGCTGAATTTGTGATTCCTTTATTTTAGGGCGACTAGATTGTCAAATAATGATCTAAACAGAATTTCTCAATGTGTAAAAAACTCCTTGTGGACATAGAGCCTCTTCTGTGGGTTGTGGGATATACTTCAGCCCAACTGTATGTAACAAGCTGTTGAAGTCCCACACTTTCTGAATTACCTAAGTAACACATTATCAAAACTTAGATTTTGCATCAGACAGACCTTTTATTCACCTGAAAGTAAGGAGTTTTTCTGGGCTCTCTGGATCTCAAGTCTGAAATTCCTTGTGAGAATTATAAACTCTACAGATCGCTTCATACTCTATAAACACAACCGGAGGCCATTTCAGTTATTCTAAAGAAGAAACACCCATCCTGGAACTAACACATATCCAAGATGGGCCATACTTTCTAAATATTTATTTAGTTCCTTAAATCAGTATGATTAGTTCTTTTAATTCTGGCACAACGAACAGTTATATGAAGATTAATGATATCCAGCAAATCCAGGTGTCTTCCTGTTAAAGAAAGTGAATTGCATAGTATCTGGTGACTTTAGACTTTGTAGACACCTAGTAAAAATAATCAGATGAAGCCCCTATTTTCCTCGTTAGGTAAGTTAGGCAAAAACCAATGGTAGAGGAGTTGTGCCTGTTTGCTTGAGTTAATCATATCATATGACCTTAAAAACTTAACCCGAGAAAACAGAGAAATTGCATGCAAGGAATGAGCTCCTCCAAAAGTTCATGTTTGTTGGTTTTCCAGATATTAATGAATGTGTATTGAACAGTCTACTTTGTGACAATGGACAATGTAGAAACACTCCAGGAAGTTTTGTCTGTACCTGCCCCAAGGGATTTATCTACAAACCTGACCTAAAAACCTGTGAAGGTAAATTGCGTTTTTCTTCTTCTATTATGTACTTTATTGTCTTTTGGTGCGCTACTGAAAAACCATGAGAATAAGTTAGAGTCACCTCTATTTTAGACACGTATGTCATTTTAATTGAGATTCTGTGGTCCTAAATGACACTTGCATGCGCTTTGGAAGCTACTGATGGTACTTAGCTACAGTTGGCATTTTATTTGCCATCACTTGAAAGATGAAGAAAATATCACATAGTTAGTAATTTGGAGATCACACTTCATGTTTGCTCCAGATTTTCTGAATAAAAAGATTCAGCCATATGCCAGATTCTGTGCTATAGGGATATGCTCAAGTATTAGTTTTGACATTCCATCTAGTCTAGAAAGAAATCTATCTAGGCCAGCTCTACTATCTAATAAAGAATATGTGGTAGCAATTGAGGCCAAAGTTTAAATATCCTTTCATGAGCAAGACTAGTTTTTAGCAGTAATGTGGACCTGTTTTTGTTTCAGACATCGATGAATGTGAATCAAGTCCTTGCATTAATGGAGTCTGCAAGAACAGCCCGGGCTCTTTTATTTGTGAATGTTCTTCTGAAAGTACTCTGGATCCAACAAAAACTATCTGCATAGGTATTTATCCTGCTGATCAGTACTGTATTTAATGTCCACTTTTAATGCGAAAGAGTTTATTGCAAAATAGTTTAAGTATGGATGAACAAAATTTTATTTTGTTTCATCAACATTATCACTTGTTTCATGTGTCATTCTTGCTGTAATTCCAATGCACGTTTGAATTTTTTATATAGATTCTATTAAGTATCTATTAAACATTGTCTCCTACCTCCCTGCAGAAACCATCAAAGGCACTTGCTGGCAGACTGTCATCGATGGGCGGTGTGAGATCAACATCAACGGAGCCACCTTAAAGTCCCAGTGCTGTTCGTCCCTCGGTGCTGCCTGGGGGAGCCCGTGCACCCTATGCCAAGTTGGTAAGAGAGACAGGCACTGTGGCTCTGGGCCCACACTCGTCACTTTGCTTAGAAAGGGGAAACCCAGTACTTTGTTTATTTAGGTTCATCTAGGAATTCTAGATTTAATTCTGATGACCTTGCTGAAACATATTGCTGAATAGGGAACTAAGAGAAGTGTCAAGGACAGTAATTTCATGTGATTTGGTGATTGGGTTATTGTTTTCTACCCTGGGGTTGCTTTCCTAGATCAGCAACTCCTGTGGGCTCTCTCGGAACCTCATGATTAGGGGTCCTGAGCTTTTTATAGGCACAGATTATCTTCCAAAACATGGATTGATGTAAAGGAACCAGTTCATGACTTAACTTCTAAGTTTGTTGCAAAGCTGAGGTTTTAGAGCTTTGCTGATAATTTTGTTGATTCAGTGTTTGGGTATATAAATATATAGTCTGAATGCTGCAGGGCAGGTGATCTTCAAATTCTAGACTTTATTTTCCATGTCCATGTTAGATGATTCAACCATATTATATGATTCCTATTTTAGAGCTGATAGCAGAAGAGAGATCTAGCCAATTTCCTTCTTAGTCATTACCTTAGCATGATCTTTAGGGGACCTTTGGGTCTTTCAGGACCTCTCAGAGGAATTGAACTTAATTCAAGGAGACATTTCATTCTTCATCTGTGCAATCGCAGAAACCCTTTGTCATCTTAGACTTATTCAAGCCACAAAATCTAATTCATGTCCAGGTCCTCTTTCGTGTTTCTTATACTATGTCGTACAAAGTCTGGATATTGTTATCTCAAATTTATTTTTTGTTTGTTTGTTTGTTTTACAGATCCCATATGTGGCAAAGGCTATTCAAGAATTAAAGGAACACAGTGTGAAGGTATTTATGTGTATTTATAAGCCATAAATTTTGGTGTGCATGAAGAATGCCTGTGTGAACTTGGATTGGATAAAGTTGTCATGTAACTTCTCAGTGAGAAATATGCAGCAGAGAGGGAAATAATGAGGACTGCAGAACATAACAAATGTTAATTTCACAAGCATATATATGCTGTTGCCAGTGTTGGATCGCTATGGCTACAGGGCAGGGTGATTGAAAATGGCTGACCATGGTTTCGAGCGACTGCACTTTCAAAATACTATCAGGAAGAGAAAAATGGAAGTTTTCAATGAGGCTATAAAATTTGCATTTTTTTCTTGGTTTGTCCTGGCTTGTGTTTGTTTATTTGTTTCATGGTCATGGGGGACTCAGAAGGACGTACTCTATTGTCTCATTTTTGAAAGTCTACGTGGATTCTCTCCAGTTTGTTGTAATTCTTTCTCACGGAGTCCCAGATAGACGTAGGTCAGGGTGACTAACACAACCTGACATGACACAGCAGCTGAAAAATTTTAAAAACAGCAATTAGTCCCATATGTGGAATGAAATAAAGTTTTTTTTTTCCCTGCTAAAATAAAGAGGAACGCTACAACCCCCACCCAAGGTCTTGCTTTCCAAATGATGACTGAATCCTTTGGCCTTTCTCTGGTCCAGACCCACTGTTAATAACTTATCTGACCTCAGCAGCACATTTTGGTGTACAAGTGGCCAGAACAAAAAACACAAAAAGGTAAATGTCCCCCTCCCCGCTTATATCTCTCAGAAGGAAAGGTTTCAGATATTTTCTTTTTCAACATCCCTGGCTTGGAAAGTTATTTTTTTCTAAATAGAGACACCGTATGCTAATGCCTCCCTTTTTTTTTTGGCATTGGCAAGTGCCTTTCTTTGAATTAATTTGATGGTGAATATTTTTCCAAATTAAGTTCAGAGAACATACTACTTTCTATTAGGGAAACTGGGAGGGACTGGTATATTTGAGAGTGAGTGGGTGAATGATGAATGAATGAACATGAGTATCTTTTCACTCGCCCTAACTCAAGCTGGGACCACCAATGCTTTGACAAACCGTCTGAGACTGTTGCTGAATTAAAACTAGTTATATGCTTTCTGGGGACATCTCAGCATTTCTCAGAAGACACTCTTTTGACTGGCCCCAGATATGTCTCGGTGGGATTTTTTTCTTCAGGCTATTTTCTTCTTCGCTAGTTTGAAAGGTCAGGTTTCTGTTATACCCAGACATCTGATCTCATAAAGCTACCACTGTGGCTCGTGGGAGCCTTACCTGAGATGTCCATAGTACCCAGGGCTGTCCCCCAAAACTCATACCAACTCCCGGCCTCTATAATTCAAAAATTACTCCTTAGGACCAATGGAGAAACTCACACCTTTGGGAAAAGGTGGGCTCAGCGTGGTTGCTATTCAGAGTTCCCAGAAATTCTATGTGAACTATTTGGAAGCAAACTAGTTTTATGAACTTATTTGGTTCAAAATGGCCTTTTCTGTTGTGAGAATAATTGTGACTCCATGAATGGAGCAAAGTAGAATGATGTTATACATACATTTTAACTTCATGTCTTTTTTTCTTCATAGATATAAATGAATGTGAAGTATTCCCAGGAGTATGCAAAAATGGCTTATGCGTTAACTCTAAGGGATCATTTAAATGTCAGTGTCCCACTGGGATGACTTTGGACGCCACAGGGAGGATCTGCCTAGGTAAATCCTGAGCTCATTACTTTTCTAATGGTCATTTCTTAAAGACTATTAAAAACGCAGTGAGTAAGATAAAGCTGAATATTTGGTTCCAAGTACAGTTATACATATCCCAAATACAGCATTTCCATTAGGATCCATAGTAGGTTCCTTGACAAATAGCCTTCCTTACTCAAGCTCTTCATTTATTCTTTATAAAAAGAGTAGAGAACATGTTAGTGAAGAGAAACTTTAGTTCTTTATTGATGTGTAACTATTCTTTAAATCATTACCATCACAGTCATTATTCCAGAACGCTCAAATCTGCCTCCATATGCCACCAACTCTAGGATACAAGGTGAACGGTGGGGAGAACAATTTTGCTTGATTAGAAACTGTAGCCCATGCCTGCTAGGCATGTCTTGCCATTGGCCAGATGGACAGGTCCTTGCAAGAAAACCTAGTGGGTGTGAGTGAAGAGTGCCACATTCCTCAATAGTGAACCTAAAGGAGCACAGGGTCACTGTCACTTCTAATCACGGTGGGATTCTCCATGCCAACTGCGAGAGTCCAAGTGGCATTGATATGGAAGAGATTGGACCCTGAGTTCCCAGAGAGCTGCCCTGTGGGCTCTTACTGGCAGCAAGCTGGAGATCCCACAGTCATGTGTGTGGCGTCTGGCAGACAGATTCTGACCCTACTTCTATGGCTTCTGCCTGCCGGGAATATGTCTCTTGGATCATTCATTTCCGAGTCCATGGCCCTGAAAATGATGCTCAGGTACATTGTGTATCTGAAATCATATTCCTCTAAAGTGCATCCTTAGTGAAGGGCCACTGTAGGTGGTTAAAAGGGTAGGATGAGGTTAAGGGATTTGGATCATTTATGAATTAGAACTAACAAAACTTGAAATATAGAGCTTTATGGCTTATACTGTAAGCAATATGGAGTAGAAAAGCTGGAATCCAGAGGGGAGAGTCTTCTCATAACCACGGATGTCAGTTAATCTCATTTTGAGTCCACTCTTTTTGTTTAGGAGGAATTGGCGTTTAATGAGAACGTTCTTCCAGGTTCTTCAGTTGAAAGATACTTCAGTGTTTAATTTAGAAATCGTGTAAAAGGTATCCATACATCTCATTAGAGGCTACCTGAATGGAAAGTTGCCCAGAAGGCTTCGGAAGCTTTCTAACATTAAAGGATATTCAGGCACATAGGTGAATGGTTAATGACCACATTGTGAAGGAGAGAGAAAGAAGATAATGCCTTAGGTTTTAATTACACTTTACAGTTTCCAGACACAGAATCTTAGCTGAGCTTCATGGCACCCCCTCAGAGATGGGTGCAACATCATTTTATGGATGTAGAAATTCAGGGTCAGAGTTAATAATTTGTCTAAAACAAGCAACTTCTTCATTGCAGGACAGGACTGAGTTCCACATCTCTTGACATCTGGTATATCACTTCTTCTTCTCTTCCTCATGATTCCACAAATTCGGGGTTGGGGCTAGATGTATCCCATGTGTACCCAGAAGAATGTATACATAAGCACACGTAGAAGTGAAAGGAATACTTGAGAAGAGGAGAAAATCGCTTTTCTTTGCTGTTTTTCCTCTTCAGTCTCAAGTAGGGCATTCTTCATTTTGGAATTTAACACTGCACCTCTCCAAAAATGAAGGTGTGAGGAAAAAGTGCTGGAGCTAGCTTTGATGTTCTCCAGTGAGAAAGAGTGCTAGAGGGGAGGTCAAGCCATGATGGAGTGCATGTGTTGGTAGGAAGCATGCCTGTACAGGGAGAAAACATCTCCCCAAAGAGCACTGTGGGATTTCTCCAAATACCGTTCTTTACGTAGAATTATCAGAAAATGCCTAAAATCGAAAGGAAAGTTTCCAGAAATAGGAGGTGCAAATAAACAGGAACTGCCAAAGAAAAGAAAGCCTTTTATCAGGTGGGAGTACTCATCAGAAAGCCTGGACTCCTTTTGAGGAAAATAATGAATTCCAGCCAATAAATACATAGCAAATTATTATGTACATTGTACCTTGCCCAACCCAACTGGCCGGCAGTTTGGGGCAGTGGAGATAGGGTAACTCTCGTCAGCCTCCCTGTGTTCCGTCTGGCAGATATCCGCGTGGAAACCTGCTTCCTGAGGTACGAGGACGAGGAATGCACTCTGCCTGCTGCCGGCCGCCACCGCATGGATGTTTGTTGCTGCTCCGTTGGGGCGGCCTGGGGTACTGAGGAATGTGAGGAGTGTCCTGTGAGAAACACACCGGAGTATGAAGAGCTCTGTCCCAGAGGGCCCGGATTCGCCACCAAAGAAATTACAAACGGAAAACCTTTCTTCAAAGGTACCGCGGGTTTCAGTGGGCTGATTGCTCTTCTTTGTAGAGCAAGAGGAGGTTCTGCAAAGAGGAGAGTCACAGTGACTACCGGCGTGGCCATCCCTCGGTCGTCTCACACACACACACACACACACACACGCACACACACTCTCTCTCTCTCTCTCTCTCTCTCTCTCTCTCCCCTCACTTTCTGAGTTACAGCAGACAGATGTTCACTCTGGAACGGGTTCTCTTTTCCCACCTTCCAGGACTTCCTGAGGCCAGTTGCCCCTCCCATTAGCCACTTGTTAAGTGTTAAAGTAGATTTTAAAACTACCCTCAGCCAAGTATCAACAAGGAGGATATCTTCTTGGGGAATTTTTAGTCTGTCAGACACCTCTTCTCTGTTGCTTTAACCAGGTCACGGCAGCTCACCTGAGTGTACCGTGGGGGAGGTGAATGGCGTGACAAACCCAGCGGCAGGTCCCCTTTGTCCAAAAACAGTGAAAGTCATTCTGATGGCAAGCACATTCCAGTGACTTCTGATATTTCAAACCTTATTTTAGTTTATTATGCTATCATCTAAAATTCATGTAAAAAAATGAGAAGTTCCAGATTTAATCTAATTCCAAAATTGATTTAACTTTTTATGCGGGGGATACAGAACTTGTTTACTTGAGCATATGGAAAAATCATGAGTGGTTTCTGAGAATTCCAGTTTTTCAGAGAGGCCCAGCTTATATTCCTGGTGTAGATTTTTGTCTTGGTTGCCCATTGTGTCTGGGCCTAGTTATTATACTTCACAACCAAATCAACTTATAAAAATGGGAAGTGAGTATATAAGTATTGCTTAATTATCCTTACATAAAAGTGTATTTTTTTTTTTTTGTATTGAGTGTTTGATCCAAGACGCCCTGGGGATTAAAATTCTGTCTAGAGAGACAGTTTCTAGATGACCCTCTTAAATGTCTCTTAAGTAAATTCAAAGGAATTTGAACGATTTTCTTCTAAAGGCTGTGGCGATCCATTGCCACAGAAGAACTTGTTCTTGAGATTTAATCTGCTAGTTCTGTCTTTCGTGACATTTTGTGGAAATGAACTTGCGTTTCTTGAGCTTTAGGTCTTGCCTTAGAAAGGCCCCTGAAAGGAGATCACCCATTACATTATGCAGTCTCCTAGTGTATAAGAAACTCTTTTAATTATATTAATGAAACCTTAATGTTAATTGAGAAAATATTTTCAAATTGTGTACATGTTTGAGAAAACATTTTAAATAGTATACATTTATTTACAAATCATTTACATTTTAAATGACATCTTTTTTGAAGTTCTTATATTTTAGGTATATCCAAGAAAGCATCAAAAGCACAGATGAATATCTCATTCCACTATACTCTCAATTGGTTGCTGTGGGGCAATCTATTCCAGTCATCTTCTGTGTGCTTTAAGTAGAGATGCTAGTGGTTTAGAATATTTATTCATTCACTCAGCGAATACTGAAGTGTTTGGTATGTATCAGGCAGTGTGCTGGGCTCCAGAAGTCCAAATAAACGCACCTTTACTTCCCTAATAATGCTTTCTAAAATGTAGACTAGAAATGTTTACAGAGTCACAGTTCTCATGGATCATTACACATTCTTTAAAGTGCATATTATCAAGACCCTCCAGCCTCCTGGGTTTAAAATAGAGGCATTGAGAACTCCTTACAGGATGCTCAGGAACTTTCTGCACATTTTCTTTTTCTTGAAGATATCAACGAGTGCAAGATGATCCCCAGCCTCTGCACCCACGGCAAGTGCAGAAACACCATTGGCAGCTTTAAGTGCAGGTGTGACAGTGGCTTTGCTCTTGACTCTGAAGAAAGGAACTGCACAGGTCAGTGAAGGGCTCCCCTTCGAGGGACACCCGGTAGAACTCTTCCCCTTTCCCACATTGCCACAAGAATGAGAGCTGTCCTGGGACTCACGCACTGCTGCTTGCTGCTTGCATTCAGACATCGACGAATGCCGAATCTCTCCTGACCTCTGTGGCCGCGGCCAGTGTGTGAACACCCCAGGGGACTTTGAATGCAGGTGTGATGAAGGCTACGAGAGTGGATTCATGATGATGAAGAACTGCATGGGTAAGCGTGTGACCAGCTGATCTGCACAGGTGAAAAGGGATTCCCCAAGGCTTTGATGACTCAGAGCCTCCCCTCCAGGCTCCTTCTGCTCCCGCAGTGCATGGGTCTCCTGACCAGTGTGTCCGGAATCAGTCTGTGGCAGAGGGAGGCTGACATGCAGAAAGCATGAGGGCATTCTTGCTGTGAGTTAGTGGTGGCCTAGGACACCAGTTATGGGTCCCAGAGAAGCAAGTTTAACACCTGAAAGAGACACCCCAGGGAAGAGAAACAGTTCAAACTTTAGCTGTATTAGAGGTCACATTATTATAGGGTTTCTGTCCAACATTTCTAGAAAAAGAGATTGATTAAGCTGACTGCATTAAATCAGGTTCCCTAGAAAGAAGCCTGAGATGGGGATTTTTTTTTTTTTTTTTTTTTTTTTTTTTTTAAGGAAGAAGCTGTAAAGAAGCGAGGGAAGTAATTTAGGGCAGGGCAAGAGGCCTCTTAACCTTAACCTGATCCCACAGGGGATTCTGGAATGTGCATGGTATCAAAGAGCTGTCCCGCCTTTTGGCCAGGCCAGACTGTATACTCCCTTGTCAGCCACAGGCAGCCCCCAACACTTGAGGGGGATGTAATTCTCACCTCTCGGGCATTTCTGAGTGAGGTGGACAGCCATTCTCCAAGAAGGGAGCCTGTGAGCCCTGAGCAGCCAGGACTCCCAGCAACTGGGGCCACTGAGGAGCGCACTGGTCTGGGGCCCAGGGCGGGACACCACCACCATCTTCCACATGAGTTGTCGCCATTTTGCAGATATCGATGAGTGTCAGAGAGATCCTCTCCTATGCCGGGGAGGCGTTTGCCTAAACACCGAGGGAAGTTACCGCTGCGAATGTCCTCCTGGTCATCAGCTGTCCCCCAACATCTCAGCATGTATAGGTAAGGAGGAAGACCTTCAGACCACTTATTGGTGGTCAGTTGTTCAACCTACATCTCTGCCACTGTCAGAAGCTTCTGGCTGGATGTTTGCTATTTTTATTTTCTAAACAGACATCAACGAGTGTGAACTGAGTGCGAACCTCTGCCCCAATGGCCGTTGTGTGAACCTCATAGGGAAGTATCAGTGTGCCTGCAACCCCGGCTATCATTCAACCCCTGACAGGCTGTTTTGTGTGGGTAAGTGCTCTCTTCTCTTTTATATTTTCTTTTATTTAGTCTCTTTCTAAAAACACTCCAACAATGTTCTCTGAGTTCTGTTTTCATCACTAGTTACTTTTCCTTCATCTTCCTTGTTTTTCTGTAAGTAAAATTCTTTTCATAGTGGCTCATGATCTTTGGATCTCACCTCCCTTGTCTGTTTAAAGAACGATTTAAATGAAGGATCTGAAAAGTTTTAGCTCGAACAAGCCTGATTTGAGCCTGGCTGCTTGGAAGAAGGAACGGTAGCGCACGCTTTGTTTATGCACGTGCATAACCCAGGCAAATCAGCAAGTGAGTGCTAACCACCTGCAATTAACGAAGCGTGGGTTCGGTGAGAAAGACAAGAAAGGGAGGGTACGGCATCTGCCCTTAGGTGGCTTAGATCAGCTTAGGAGATTTCAAAGAATAATTACTGGCAAGAAGACCATGTTCTGTTCATACCTTGCATTGAAATGGAGGCCAGGTCTGGCACTCCTTAAAGATGGGGTTTTGTGGGACAAGCATTTTGCTTTGTGGCTGGCCCTCTGTAGGTGTAGTTGTGCTGGGAAGAGTGGCACAGAAAGCCCTCTGGGTTTATTGTGCCCAAAGTCAAAGTGAAACTTTGTAAAAACTGCCAGTTTTTGCCTGGTTTGGGGTGTACATCATGTGGAACTGCCAAGTCTTACATGGTTTCCACCCAAAGCCATAAATCAGCCCAAATTTTTCTGAAACATGGCCCAGGACAACTCAGAATTCCAACTCAGGTTCTTGAAAAGGGTTGGAACCTCAGCCAATCAAATTGAATGTCAAGTTTGTAACTGAATATGTGACCCAGAGAATTTCATCCACGTGCCCATTGTCATAACTGGGATTATTCCTTTAGCCCTAGCGTTTATCCTACCTGGCATGTGGCACCCCATGTATTGTGTAACTGACTGTTCGTCTAACTCCCAGGCTGCCACATAAGCATTATGAAGGTAGGGATAGGGTCTATCTCATTCATGATTAGATTCTTATCTCTAGCACACAGTAGGTTTGTACTTTATATTTGTTGAAGAAATGGAACGGTGCAATGACTTCCATTTGCCCTAGGATGTTTTTGTTTTGTTTTGTTTTACATTGGAAACTTTAAATCCGTGCCATGATCATAGACACAAAGAAAGGTGATTTTCTTTTTCTTTTTCTTTTTCTTTTTCTTAGACATCGACGAATGCAGCATAATGAACGGTGGTTGTGAGACCTTCTGTACAAACTCTGAAGGCAGCTATGAATGTAGCTGTCAGCCAGGATTTGCACTGATGCCCGACCAGAGGTCATGCACTGGTGAGTAGGTTTTAGCCTCCTGTGAAATTCTCAATAACAGGTCCACACTTAGAGCGGTTCAGGGCCCAGACTTTGTAATCAGACAGTCCTGAGTTCAGAATTTTGTTTTGTCACACATTTTAGCTGTGCATCCTTGATAAAGATCCTGAGCATCAGATTCCTCATCTGTAAGATGGGGTTCAGATTGCCTGTGTGGGAGAATGCATACAGCACTTTGCACAGTTCCTGGCACATGGAGTATAAGATATAGTTTTGAAGAATCTGACCTTTTGGCTCACTTCAGGGCTACTCGGGGTGTTCCCCCAACCAGAAGCATCAGCATCACCCAAGAATGTGTTAGAAATGCAAAATCTTGGGCCTCACCCAGGCCTACTGAATCAGAAACTTCTGGAGGTAGATCCCAATAATCTATTTTCACAAGTGTCCAAGTGATTGAGATACGTGCTAAAACTTGAGAACCACTGCTCTAATTCACACTTCCTCTTGTAATCATCCTGGGCTGGAAGAGACATGTCTCCAGCTAGAGCTGAGAAAGGAGGTTGATGAGACTGGTTTTCATTTTGGTTTCGGTTAAGAAGAGAACTTGGGCTTAGGGATCAAAATTACTTTATCATATCTAGAAAAATCTCCCCAAAAAACCTTAGAAATTTGACTGTAAAAGTTAAATGTTGAAAATGATATAAATATATTTTTACTGAAAGTGCATCTAAGTAGATATGTTTATTTTAAGCAAGTTTCCCCTTTACAGTATCAGTAAACCAGAAGATGATCGACCTTAGGCATTTAAATTTGACAATGAGGAAAATAAAATAAAATTCACAATCACTGTTAAATGATCAAATGATGTCAGGGATAAAATTGCTAATTAAATAATGGATTTCTGAGAAGGTGCGGAGCTTGACGCTGAACACCATGTTGTAAATCTTGAAAATCGTTCTCTGCTTTTTCACCCAGGATAAATTGATGGGATAATTTAAAGCTTCATTTGGATTCGAGAGCTAATTCTCTTACGCAAATAGACTGAGTTTATTGGACTTGATTCAGTAAACTTTTTCACCACTTAATAATAGAACTAGTATTAACAACATGCTATTGCTGGTTTTCTTCTCTACAGACATTGATGAGTGTGAAGATAACCCCAATATCTGTGATGGCGGTCAGTGTACAAACATACCCGGGGAGTACAGGTGCTTGTGTTATGATGGATTCATGGCATCTGAAGACATGAAGACTTGTGTAGGTGAGCAAAGAACACAGAATTTCCCATTTTGTGTGGTTATTCACAAGCACTGTTAAATTACATAAAGATTAGTTTGGGAAGTTGATAAATGGATCTTGTGGGAAAAGTAAGGATATTTAGGGCCATATTATTAATATTTCAAAGCCAGCATTCCAAAGAGCAACTTTCTTATGACTGTGATATGATGTTCTTGTCAGATATGATATTTGGACTGAGCTGACCATTGGTCAACACCACACGGACATATGTTTTATGTCTGTGCATTATTTCAGTCCACTTACCCCTTCTTATGCTGTGACTAGAATTTAGGCCTTTTAAATATTTTACTAAAGGCAAGCAAAATTTATTTCTAACAAGAATACAGTAGACTCTAGAACTGATTGTATTCTATTGCTGTGTCTTCAAATTTGTTGTACTTTTCTTCCACAATATCTAATCCCATTCAGTATCTTTGTAATCTTAGACATTGTAGTTTCATCTCTACAAATTTGATTTGGGTCATTTTTCACATCTTCCCTTCTCTACTTGATAGGTCCAATCATTCCTCTAGCTTTTTGAGCCTATTAAATAGAGTTATAATAACTGCTTTAATGTCCTTGTCTACTAATTCCATCATCTGTGTCAGTTCTGGGTCATTTGAGTAAATTGACTTTCTTCCTCATTATGGGTCATATTTTCTTGCCTCATTGAATGCCTGGTAATTTTTGACTGGATGCCAGATGTGATAAATTTTGACTTACTAGTTGCTAGATATTTTTGTAGCCCTAGAAATATTCTTGGGCTTTATTCTGGAACCCAGATAAGTTATTTGGAAACAGATGGGTCCTTTCAAAGTCTTGCTTTTATGCTTTTAAGCAGCAGTTACTCTGAGGCTTATTTTGCCCCATGACTGAGGCAAGACCCTTCTGAATTATGAGATTTTCCAGTCTGACCAGTAGGAACAGGCACAATTCTGGGCCTTCTGTGAGCTCTGATGATTGTTCCCTCTAATTCTTTTGCATGATATTTCCCCTATCTTTGAGTAGTTTCCTTACATGAATGCATTGATCACCACTCACCTGAATACGTGACAGGGACCCTCTGCAGGTCCCCAGAGCTCTCTCTCTCTGTGCAACTTGCTTCTGTCCTTTACTCTGCCCTGTAAACTCTGGCTACCTCGGCCTTCCAGGACTTCCAGCATTATCCCCTCAACTCTGGGACACTACCCAGCTCCATCTGTCATCCCCTTCCCTATGTCATGGCCTTAAAACTGTCCCTACACCATAATCTGGGACATTCATAGAACTCACCTAGCTTGTTTTCTTTCTGTCAGGCAACACCGTCTTCTGTTGCCTCTGAGGTCCTTTTGCTGGTGTTTCACATGGGAAAATACATCCTGTCTCTATTACTCCATGTTGGCCAGAAATAAGAGTCTAGAATTGAAAATATTTAAATTCTGTCACATTTATATCTTCAGAAAACCTTTACCGAATATTTATGAAGTGAATGTCATAAAAAGTAGATAATTTTAAATTTGGGAAAGAAGTGAAGTTTGTAACTATCTGCACTAAGACTATTAGTTTATCTATCCTTTCTTTTAAATATTGGAAACTAAAATGTTGGCAGTTGCAGACTGAATTAAAATTTTTATCTTGCAACAGAATATGCTGCTTTAAAAAGTTTTCTAGACTGTCACATCAATAAGCTCTAAGTGCAGCCTAGAGTCAGTCAGTTTATTTGCTTACTTGACCTCCTGCTCATGGCCCAGATAAAGATCCAGTCGACCTGGTTAGCCTGCAGGATAGAAGGCAAGTATGAATTGAGCTCTGTAAATATGATACTTTTTTTTTTTTAGTAAAAAATTTTCTAATTTATTTTCTAATTTCTAATTTATTTGTCATAGTTGTTTTATCTCAGGAAAAAAGTTTTCAGTGGTATCAAACAAATAGTTGTATGTATTAATAATATTTATGTTT
Source organism: Callorhinus ursinus (assembly GCF_003265705.2). Lineage (NCBI taxonomy): Eukaryota > Metazoa > Chordata > Mammalia > Carnivora > Otariidae > Callorhinus > Callorhinus ursinus. The sequence continues at coordinate 14,896,631 of NW_027397087.1, read as the reverse complement.
TGCAGATGTCAATGAATGTGACCTGAATCCAAATATCTGCCTAAGTGGAACCTGTGAAAACACTAAAGGCTCATTTATCTGCCACTGTGATATGGGATATTCAGGCAAAAAAGGAAAAACTGGCTGTACAGGTATGTTTTTTCAGTTTGAACAAAAAAACGCTTGATGGTTAAGAGACTACTACTAGAGTAATACAAGTTTTAAAACTACTAACATTTTAATTGCTTTATAAAGCATTTTGTATAACATTTTTCATTAACTTAGCCTGCCCTTCTCTGAAACTTGTCATGCTTTAGATCTACACTGAAGCTTTTCTCTTTACCTGTGAAAAAAGGCATGTTGGATGAATTACCACTGTAACTAACACCATAAATATCACATTTTTATGAGGTTAAAAATCACATTTTTATAACAAAGTAGTTAACATGCTAATTACCAAACATTCCTATCCCTTTATGAAAGCAAGCCTCTCTTGTCAACATTTCATTTAAGGTTTTATAACTAAGGTTTTAAAGAAACATCCTCTAATTCATATTTTTCATCAATTCCCATCAGTCTTCCAGTTCCTTAAATTAGTGTGCTCTTGATGTATTAAATTGCTTTAGCCCAAATAATTCCTGGGGATTAGCAAATCTTATGAGGTGATAATTAAACCATTTGTAATTTTGTTTGCTTAATACCAATAGTCCATAAGAAAATCTTTTCACAATATTTTAGAAGTTTATTTTATTAAACATCAAATAAAAGAAGTCACTCTGTGTGGATGATAGTGTTATTAAGCGTTTAGTTGGTGTTTTCAAATTTGAGGCCATGACGGTAAGTATGTGGAATAATATAATAAAGTTTTACTATAGTTACTTATAATAATATAACAGATTATGGGATATAACATAATTTAAAACACAGTGGAGATCATGGTGAGCTTGAATTAGGTAATGGCATAATTTCTTTACAAATAACAGACTTTAATTCCAAAAGCCAGTTTGGCAAGCCCTTGTGACTTGAAATGAACATTAAAATATTTGCAGATTGGCAATGTGGTAAATGTCCTTTTCTTAATTATATCAACATTTTTTCAGTAAAGTTTGCAAGGATATTTATTATCATTCCAAACTGTCCAATAATGCTAAGTTTCAAATTTATAGATATACAAGATAATGCCAATAGTATTACTATTGGTTCAAAAATGACAAATTCTAGCCAAATTATAAAAAGAAGCCTGAAGCTAGAATGCCCTCGTGCTCACTATATTACTCTTCCTATGAAGTATAGCTAGGGGTCCATTCTAATAAGTGGAACAGTGTTTAAAATCTCAACTACTGGTCTCTGGGGTACAAATGTTGCTTAGCTCAGTATGTCTATGGTTCATGCTTTATTGTAAGCTTTCCAGGTAAATATAGGACTTGAGGTAAGGGGTGGTGGTCTGGCACTAATGTAGGGAAAGGTAAGATCCATATTGCATTTTACCTAACAGAGGCTAATACCATTGTTTGGTTCAGTTGAACTCACTGAAATTCAGCCGAGAGAACCAAGAGGCTTACAGAGGGAGAAGTTAATCTAATGGGACAGTCTTCATTCCCTGTAAGAAAAGGATCTTTAGAATTTCATGCTCCAAATTCCAGCTAACAGAGGCATGTGCAGAGGCCGATTACTTTAGGCTTTTCACCATGAAGAGAGGTTACGTTTTCATACAATAGTAATATCATTTTAGGTAAATGAGATATAATATATATAATGCCCTTGGCACAGTGCTTGGTATACAGTGGCTGGTCAATAAATAGTAGCTATTGTTGTCATTGTAAAATGAGACCTACAGACACAGTGTCTAGAAGCCATTTTGATTAAAGTTCAGCAAAATTCTATACTACTAGTTACTGATACGTGCTTGAAATCGGTTTAAACCGTTTTTGAAAAGCCTTGCTTTTTGTGCTTGCTTCGGCAGCATACATACTGAAAAGGCTTGTTTTTCATAATTGAGTTTGCACTGTGGTGATGAGAGCCGTGTACTCCATATTAGATGAGATGACACCAAGTTTTACACTAAGAACAGCAGTCTTTTGGTAAATTGCATGAACAGAAACTTAGATTTGAGGTCCAAGAAATACTCTATTCTTTACTACGGGCCAATATCCCCCTACTTTTAAATTGTAGCCTAAAATGACTTTTCAGTTTCATAGAACCCGGCAAGCACTGTCGGGAGAAGAGTTTCATAGCCCTTTTGATATCATAGCAGCGGGGCATGCGATATTCTCATGTGAAGTCATGGAGCTCTGGATTTTATTGCTAGTTCTTCCACTGGTTCATGAGCTTGAACATCTCACCAGGGTGCCTTGTAGTTATGCAAGTGTTCCTCTTGGGTAAGCACCCCTGCAGTGAGGTATGGAAAGGGGGTGCATCAGGGAGGGAAGAAAAAGAGGTCCTCTGTAAATACTGTTACTCAACCAAAGGTATCACGTTTGATTGGAAATGACTTACACAAACAGAAATTGGCAGCGAGTTGGGTATACTTAAAAACAAGTTTTAAAAAATCTGAGCCAAAATGTATTTTTAATCCCATGTAACGAGGGCTCTTTTAGCCTGCCTTTAGTTTAAAATTAGTGTCTCTCCCAACTTAGAATACCATCAGGTTACCCTGGTGATAGTCATGTTAAAGACAAGTGTTTATAATGTCCCAGGCAACTAAGGTAAATAGAGATATGTATCTTGCCTAATGGGATAAGCAAGCCACACCACAAATAACAGTGAAGAACAAACCTGGAACAATGTTTTTGATGATATATGCAAATGTATTTTTGTACATATAGGTATACATACATACAATGTGTTTACTTATATATAATATGTGTGTGTACATATATATGTATATATATTTGAGTATCCTGTAAAGGAATTATAAAAATATGTATGCTATTTCATAGGGAAGAACTTTGTTTCATGAGAACTCAAAAAATGTCCTCTGGGTTCCATTACAGCTTTGTCTAAATATTTCAGCTCCCTTGTCATTACTGATTGTTTCCATTTTAACAAATAAACATGTTTTTTTCTCTCAATCACTTTAGCAGTGCTCAGAATCCACCCACTGACTTACATTCCCAGCCCACGCAGATGTTAAGGTTTTCTTTTTTCTCCTTAAGCTTTGTTCAAATCATTGGTATTGCTGAGGAGAATGTTCGATTTAATGGAGGGAGAATGTACATTTGCTTAAAATCTAGAACACAGCTCTTCTGTCCTTAGTGTAAGGGGGCTGGATTACAGGTTTTCTGTGGCCCACACGCAAGGCTTCTGCTGCTCATTCTACATCTTTGTAATTAGACAACAAATTGGAAGAAGGAGAAGCAGGTTGCTGCTAGGTGCCATCCTTGGTGGGTCCTGGCTTTCACAAACTAATTTGTAAGGACCTGTCTGCCATCACACGCTCACTCAGTCATTTAGTGAGCAAGCATACCATTAAAATCAGAATTGTTTTCAGTTAAAATAGCAGCATATCTGGGTAATTCCATTTCTCAAACTCTCTGCTGCCTTTCACATGAGAAATGTTACTCATAGGTCTTAGTCCATGACAGAGACTCATATACTTCAAAACCATCAGGACTCAGGGAGAATTTGTGCCCATTTCCTTCCAGCTTCTTATCACTGCTAATTGTCCTCTACTGGCTGTCAGCCTGTGAAAACTCCGTGGGTGTTCAGTTAAATCGTCTTGGCTCGAATTTGGATCCAAATTGAGAAACCCAAGCCTTCATGTTTGGCCTCTCCGTTTACTGTAATGTCCTTTTCCCCAAGGCCCAATCAAGGAGATCTGACAGTGTACCAGCCCTGCTGCGACCGATGCCCGGATGGCAGGAGGGCAGGTGTGTGGGGGTGATACGGCCTCCCTGCCGAGGCCGGCACAGCTCAGAGCACAAGCCCTTACTCGAGTGTCAGGGGACACACCCAGAACCTACGAGTGGGGTCTGCTCAGACCACACCCTTGCCTGTCAAGACAGCCATGCAAGGAGGACCTTTGTGAGGGAACTTTGGTGGGGTTAAGGAGGTTGCAGTGTCAGCCCTAAATTTGAATTTCCTTGCTTTTCTTGGCGTGGGCTTATTCTTAATCTTCAAAAAGGAATTTTCTGTCTGGAGCAAACTTGTGGGGGAAAGAGAACATTTGTACAGAAAGAGATGTTCCTGGCAAGCATGTGCTACATTGCCTTCACACTATTAAGGAGTAGATGTTTGAATACAGAGTTTTGTTTGCTTGTTTGCCTTATGGCTCAGTTTCCCCTTCTGTTTGCTTTTATAATGAATTGCAGCCTTGGGCCCAAATCTGCCATGGAAATAATTAATAAATAATAGTTGGCAATAGTATGCATGCACATATACACACATGCAAAAAGCTCTTCCTCAAAGATGCTTTTACACCTTATGACCAACTCTTTCTAATTCACTTGTTACACACCAAGGGCAAGGCATTGAGATAATGTCTTAAACAAATATTCATAAAGTGGATATCGGTTCCTGAGTCTCATCTCCTAGTATCCTAAAGCCTATGATACGTGGCTTCTTGCAGAGAGAATTTCTTCTCACCTTGAAAACATTGCAGTAAAACTACATGTATTTTCTTGAGTTAGAAATTTATATTAGCATATCATTGATTTAAAAAGGGTGGGAGACTCCTTTTAAAAGAAATGGCTGCTTTCTTAATTGCAAGATTAAGTATGGAAGGTAAAAAACTCATATGAAAATCAGGGTACCTTTGGTCCTTAGAAAATTGGAAAGAAAAAGATTACCGAATTACTAGATTGACAGGCTATGATCATCTCTGAAAATTGTACTTAGTAGAAAAGATTAGTGAAAATTTCTGTGTCTGTTAATGCTCACAAAGATTTTGAAAACTCCAGAAAGTAGGACTTAGAATAAAGTCCTTATGTGACTGAACAAATCAGCACGATTAGACTGCTGTGGCCCAAGGGAAAAAGTGCCAAGCAGTGGACAGAGAAAATGAGTTCTAACGGACTCAGAAATGAGTTCTGCCACTTATCGACCTTGGGGCCCTTGAAGATCCCCATATTCCTGGGGACCACAGTATCCTCCTCTGAGTAACTGAGAATTAGGAATGTCAAATTCTGAGTTTTTTCTACTTAGAAAATTCCTTGACTTTATAACATTAAGAAGCTGCAATACTTAGGCAACGGAAGCTCATCGTTTCTACCAAACTCAGAGATGGGACAGATACAGGAGGGAAATGAGGACAAGACTACAAAAGTGGTCCTTCACTCTGAGTGGAGTGATTACCCGAGGACGAAAGAAGTGTTGATGGTCCCACTTGGAAGCCCATGAGGTTAGGCTTACTTTCTTGAATTCCCGTGCATACTTACCACTATTATCCCTGGGCTGGCCTTCCTCCTCATTTCCTTGGAATGTGCCGTGCTCAATTATTCAGTTGGTTAAAGCTTCCAGTCACAAGTCTAAAGCTGCCTGGTATGTGCCTCCCTTGACCTGCTTTAATAACTCAATAGATTCATGTGGCTGCCAAGGCTACATTAAAATTCACCCATACAATACATTGTAATTGTAAGAACTTTCTTCCAGACCTGTTTTTATTCTAGGATTGTTAGTGTTGTTACGAAGTGTCTTTGTAGGAAAAATGTCATTATTTTATTTTGTGTTTGCTCTAGAAGTTATGAAGAAGCCAAAGATGGCAGGACCATTTCAGGGCTTCAGATGGAACATTTGGCGAACAGCGTGTTTCCAAACACTTTCAAATCATTTAATTGGGCTTCTTAAGTAAACAAAAGGGTAAACACAAGTTGCTTGCCCAGTTTCTTTTTCATGCCATTTTTCAAATGAACACTGAAAATTCTTGCAACATTTCACATGCCAAAACTATCCTTGACCTAAGTTTTGTGTTAGACGTTGGTTTCCATATAGAGTCATAGTAGCCATACTTACGAGTTCTTTTTCTTAGTTAATGAAAAAGTTGTTATAAGGTGAAGTACCTGTCTTTCATTATGGATTCGTTTTGTGGAATAAAAATTCTGATATCAATTTCAATTCTGATCACCAACAGGGTGTCTTAAAATTAAACTCAATTCTGATGACAATATCAACCCGGAGGTAGTGAAAAATTCCACAGGTTAAGGGCTCAGTTACACAAGACTATCCTCATTTCAGATGCCAATCACAAGTCCAGGTTGTTACCTGTGCTTCTGAATGACTGGCTATTAGTCCTATAAATTAGAGGTTCCCACCACCCCTCTATCTCATCACAAAACCCAGGAAACCAGTTTCCTTGCTAGATTACCAGTTTATTATAAAAGGATATAACTCAGGGACAGCTGGAGAGAAAGGATGCACAGGGCAAGGCATGGGGCAGGGGTGTGGAGCTTCAAGGCCCTCTCTGAGCAAGCCATTCTCCCCGAATCTCCACATGTTCGCCAATCCAGAAGCTCTCTGAACCCATCTTTTTGTGTTTTATGGAGGTTGCATTACATAGGCATGATTGATCAAATCACTGGTCATTGCTACTGATTCAGCCCCCAGCCTCTCTCCCATGGAGGTCAGGGAGGTGGAACTGAATCACGTGGTTGATTCTCCTGGCAACGAACCCCATCCTTAGGTGAAGTCCAAAATTTACCTCATCAGTATTATAAAAAGACACCTCTGTGTTCTCATCACTCAGGTAATTTCAGGGGCTTTAGGGAGCTCTGTACCAGAATCAGGGACAAAGACTAAAAGTCTATTTCTTATTATAAGTCACAATATCACAGAAAACAAAACATTTCACTTTATATTTTATAGCACTTTTATATTATAGAATCTGTCTTGGCTAAATTTGGAAATGGGATTTTGGAGAATGGAGAACTTCCAAGAATTTGGAGTCTTTTAGTAATGTTATAAAATGAAATTCAGTGCTCCATGCAATACGTGCCCTCCTTAATACCCATTACCGGGCTAACCCATCCCCCCACTCCCTTCCCTTCTAAAACCCTCAGTTTGTTTCTTGGAGTCCATAGTCTCTCATGGTTCCTCTCCCTCTCCGATTCCCCCCCCCTTCCTTTTTCCCTTCCTTCTCCTAATGTCCTCCCTGCTGTTCCTTATGTTCCACAAATAAGTGAAACCATATGATAACTGACTTTCTGTGCTTGACTTATTTCACTTAGCGTAATCTCCCCCAGTCCCATCCATGTTGACGTAAAAGTTGGGTATTCATCCTTTCTGATCGCTGAGTAATATTCCATAATATATATGGACCACATCTTCTTTATCCATTCATCTGTTGAAGGGCATCTCGGCTCTTTCCACAGTTTGGCTATTGATGTACTGTATGGGGACTAACATAACATAATAAAATTAAATTAAATTTAAAAAAATGAAATTCAACTGAGTAAAACTTGAAGATCTTATTGGCTTTATTCCATGATTTATGCATCCAGTAGCATCCCATCTGGCAAATACAAAGGAGCTCCAAGGAGCTGTACAAAATGGAAGCCTTTTCCAGTAGAAAGGGGGAGAGAAACAAGGCAAGAGGAGGCTGTTTCAGGCAAGGTCATCTTCCTATGGGGACAGAAGAGGCCTATCAGGTAGATTACCTCTTAGTGCCAACCAGGTACCTCCAGATTGACTGGTTAAAAGTCTCATTCCTGAAAGAGGCTGCAATTAAGTTAGGTATTAAGCCATGGTTTGCTGATATGGGGCTTAGCACAAGTGACTCCATTTTAGGCATATTGTCTCTTTTTGACAGTTATGTGACCTTAATCTGGTACTCCTTTTACAGAAAAATCTCCATTGGATTGATTTGAGTTTTACATGAAATATACAAGAAGGCTTGGGTCTCCAACGTGCTAGAACTCTTAAGAAGCTAGAGGAAAGATGATTCACTCACTGCCTTAAGGAAAATTCCCTATAAATGTTTGAATTAGCAATGCCTAAAATAAAGCTTTTATAAAAAATAAAGCATAATTAAATAATATAGTATTTCCATTTAAGAATAAAATATATACATGTGTTGTAACATATGCGTGAAAACGTTTTCTAGTATGCCAACAACATTGTATTCCTTTGTCTGTATGAGATATGCTAACAATGTGTACCATTACTCTATAGTTGACTTAATAAAAATATTGGGAATAGAAACATGTGACCATGCGTGTTAATGCCATAGAACGTTAGGCAAATTACTTTTTAAGGTCTTCAACTGGAAAGAGGTTCATTTTGTTTTGCAGTGACCGGACACTGACATTAAAATAATGAGAGATAATTAGAATTAATAATAGCAAGTAGCATCATCTTGTCCTTTCTTTATAAATTAAAATTTAAAGCTGTTCAATGTATGTAGAGTTATATATGTGGATGCTAAACCAATCTATATTCTACTATGGAAAGTGTGAAAGTGAGTCAACTTTCGAAGTTGCTAGTTGCTATTGCTAAGTTATTTAAAAGACCAAAAAGGCATCCATGCTAAACCTTTTTTAAACCACTGGTGATTTTTCCAGACATCAATGAATGTGAAATTGGAGCACACAACTGCGACAGACATGCCGTATGTACCAACACGGCAGGGAGCTTCAAGTGTAGCTGCAGCCCTGGATGGATTGGAGATGGCATTAAGTGCACCGGTGGGTTGAAAAATAATTGCTTCTCATGCGCTGCATAGATTGTAAATGTGAAAATATTAATTCTGTAAAGAAAAAGGTGTATACTACTGACTTTAAATGGGATGCTTTTTGTTCATAATGATGTGACTATTTTCCATAAGATCTGGATGAATGCTCCAATGGAACACACATGTGCAGCCAACATGCAGACTGCAAGAACACCATGGGCTCGTATCGCTGCCTCTGTAAAGAAGGGTACACGGGTGACGGCTTCACTTGTACAGGTAGGCTTGTGCTGGGAACCACTGCATAAATGGCCATCAGAGAAGCCAGGTGTTTCACCATCTTTCAGACTATCAGTTCTTCAGGTCCGTTATAGTCAACCTTTAACAGAGAAGATTGGTTATTTGAAACTACATCCCTGTGGAATGGAAATTTGGAGTCACGTCAATTAGGGAGACCTCAGAAGCGAAATGTAGTTAAATAGTTGATCTGGGTATCACCATACCCAGGGATGTCATTGCTTTAAAAAAAATCACACTTCCTTTTATAATCCTTAGCCTCTATATTTTCGTACCTATTTCTCACCGTTGACTTGTTTTCTACGCCAAGCCCAAGGGTGAGCTTGCTGTAGAAAGCTATGTAAGGAAAAGGGATTCAGACATTCTAGATCATGATAAGATATTGAGATCCATTTCATATGACTTGAAAGCATTAGTGTATCCTGAGCACTTTGCTCAAGACGCCATTTAAACATAAAGGAGACTAAGGCCCAGTCAGTTGATTTACCTGGAACTTTTTCAACTTGCTGAAAATGTTTATCATATTTGAAGTTGTTTTTGTCCAACCCAGTGAAGTTTTGTCATCCTAAACCTCCCATTACTCCTTAGAAAATATTCAGAGTTTCATGTATTAGGTATAGATGGTTCGTGTGTTTGGTATTTAGTGCCTGTGGTTATTAGCAAAGCTCAGTAGAGATTGAGCAGACAGGAATGTTTGGCCTCCTCCATAGATGATGTTCTAGGTCCTTTGCTGCCCATCTGAGCCGAGTCTGAAACCTGAGAAATGGGCACAAATCACGGCACGTTATTTCCTGTCATGCATATGTCCTTCTATGCACGACCCTGCTCATGAAAGCCTTAATTTGAATGATTCATTTGACTTATTCTTCCTTTTACATCATTAGGGATAATTTAGCACTCAGGATTCTGCACCTGAACCCCATATTCATGGACTATTCAATACTAACATTTAAAGAAGAGGAAAGGATGGGTTTAGAGGTGTCAGATAGAAACTATGATGAGACCCCGCTACACTCAGGAAGTTGACAGTGATAAAAAAATAATAAAAGATCTGAGGAACTGGAAAGCTCCTAACTGGGGAAGAGTAACTTGTGTGTCTTTCTGGCTGTAGATCTTGATGAGTGCTCGGAGAACCTGAATCTGTGTGGCAATGGCCAGTGCCTGAATGCCCCAGGAGGATACCGCTGTGAATGTGACATGGGCTTTGTGCCCAGTGCTGATGGGAAAGCCTGTGAAGGTAACTGACAGGGAAGCTGCTGGGGCCCTTGCAGGGCCAGACAAACTTAGGTTATTTAAACATTCCTGATTTTTTTTTTTTTTAGCTGAGGTGTGTTTTGGCTTCACATCTGAGCTGGTCAGTTCAGTCTGTGGAGGTACTGGGTCTCCAACTGGACCATTTCTCTTTGTGCAGAGAAAAATCTCAGCTATCTGGCCACAAGTTGCATATCCAACCTTGGCCAGATGGTCTGCACGAGTACACCCATTGGTCATTCCTATGACCAACTGAGAGAGAGGCTAACCAAGTGTGGTTAGTTCAGTGCAACCTGTTTATCCCCATCACTAGGGGAAGGAGCTCAAAGTATGCATCCCCCGATCATGTCCCATGGAAGGATCCTCTTTAAATATGTTTTTAATCTCTGCTATGGTTTGGTTTCTAGAAATAAAAGCTTTAAAATAATAACAGAGCAGATAATCTTCTCCATATGTAGAATAATGTACTGGGCATGTCTCACATGGTCTCTAAATATCTAATATATGTGAACATGGAACAGTCTTTTGCAAATCCATTCAGTAGGGGGCCCCTAGGGATAATGTTATATGTCATGCTGTCTCTCAGCACAAGGCCCTGTCTTCCTGAGGTGTTGGTCAGACAAGAAGAATCCTGGGAGCCTGTTAGCTCAGGATGGCTCCCACTAGGAAACACAAGGTTCTTCTCTCTCCCCACACTTGTCAGATTTAAGTGCATTATCCCTCACAGAGAAGAATTAGTGTCTACAGTGAACTAAAAAGATTTCCATAGAAATAAACAAATGATAACCATTGACCGTAGAAGTTTAAACAAGACCCTGATTAATGTCTTAACTAATAATTGTTCCTTGTTAATAGGACATTAACTCAAAATCAGTCTTTAGCTATGACATGTATACTAATTCTCTCATGGGGTTCTATGTAAATACTTTTCTTTGTTATGGAACCATTAGGTGTTCTTTATACAGTTTATATTAACTATGCAGAGTTTGATATAAAATTCCTCTGAGGCAAGAAACCAGATTATGCTCTGGACCCTGTGCCTAATGCCTTGTTTACTCTTGTTACTCTGAACATCCAACCAAAACAGGTACTGTGCCACCTCTGGGAACATAAATAGTCACAGTCAGAGTTTTGCTTTTCTTCATGCTATAAGGGAAGGTTGTGTTTGTTTGTTTGTTCTTAATATAAATCATTGCCGGCAGAGGGGTTATGGTTATTTAAAGCCAGTTTCAAGGCTGCAGTGTGTCTGCGTGTCAATTACCCAAGCAGGAGGTTGGCATGGGGGGGGCGGAGCGGGGCCTGAAAGAAGTGTCTCTGCCAACAGTAGGAAGCACCCAACGTAGCTCTAGGGATACAGAGGATGATAAAACAGATTATAAAAGTTACCACAAAGCCTTTGTGGTTTGTAAAATTTTAACCCACGATAAAAACAGTGACTGTGTAGATAAGAACAACCAAAGAACTGGGTCTCAGGTAGCCTTTTGGACTCTTACTTCACAAAAGGGACATGGGCCTGTGTGACATACCAGAAACTCTACATATATAACGCTTAGCCTACTGCTTGGCATGTAATGGGGGCTGAAAACAAGTGAGTTCTCACCTAAGAGGCTTCACTTACGTGGCAGAGGGTCTGCCAGGTGAGAGGAGAAGCACCCAGATTGAGGTCAGATCGTCTTCACTTTCTTAATAGCATCAGGTGATGACATTAGGCGATTCCTTTAGCAAAGAAATAAATTTCCTTTCTCCCCCTTTGCATCCCTCCCCAAGATATCGATGAGTGCTCCCTTCCGAACATTTGTGTTTTTGGAACTTGCCACAACCTTCCCGGCCTGTTCCGTTGTGAGTGCGAGATAGGCTACGAGCTGGACCGAAGTGGCGGGAACTGCACAGGTAAGACGGCCGTCCGCATGGGAATCTCCTCCCTGCTGTGCTGGGCACCCGGCTGCCGGGGCCTCCCTGCTGTGCTGGGCACCCGGCTGCCGGGGCCTCCCTGCTGTGCTGGGGCCTCCCTGCTGTGCTGGGCACCTGGCTGCTGAGGCCTCCCTGCTGTGCTGGGCACCTGGCTGCTGTGCTGGGCACGTGGCTGCTGTGCTGGGGACCCGGCTGCTGGGGCCTCCCTGCTGTGCTGGGCACCTGGCTGCCGGGGCCTCCCTGCTGTCCTGGGGACCTGGCTGTTGGGTCCTCACTGGGACCCCCCCCCCCGCAAGACTACTCAGAGTCACAAAAGAAAAGTAGGGATGAAGCAATAGGAATCACAGGTTACATGTAAGGATGCAGAGGGAGGAGCGGCAGGCCGTTGAAGGAGCAGGGTCTGTAGCCTCACAGTCAAGCTCATGGCTGCAGAAAAAGGTTCCAGGGGCGCGCTGGCTATTAGGCTTCCCAGCTATTCCTTTTCTCCTCAGGCACATTTGCAGAGAGTTTCCTTTTGAAGGCCATGCGCTGCGCTGGGATCATGAGTTTTCTCCTTGCACTGCTCCACTGTAACACCTGCTCCTTGCCACCCTGGCCTGTCTGTGGTCACCAGGGAATGTGATACAGAGAGCTCGCCTACCAATTTCTAGCATGGAGATCATTTTCGTGTGAAGCAAGGAACTCATGGGGAGCATAAGAAAGAAAATGAGAAAAGCTACAGGCCCTCAGTAGACTGTCACTTGGTTCACTTTGGCACTGAGTTAAGACTTTGCAAGACATTTACAATTCTCTTTCCCAGGCCACCCGTCCATTCAAGGATATTGAGGAAACATGTTCCTTTCTGGAGAGGCCCAGGATTTCAGGGGGAAAAGTGTATTTTTTCCAGCTACCTAAACAAGCTATGATTCAGTGGCTCTCCAGGTTATGACCACCACCACTACCACCATCACGACCACCTCCCTAAAATAAATTTGGACCAGGGTACTCCTCCCCAGGCTTAGTCTCCTGTTTTGTTTTTTGTTTTTTTTTTTTTCCTGAAAGCTATTATGACACCAAGCTGCGCCTCTAGCACACCTCATGAAGTTGCCTCTCCGTGGCCTGTAACCCTTCCTCAGCACCCCAGATTACCATCAGCATCATTCTGTCTGACCTCATTTCCTGTTAGTCTGCCCTGTCCCACTAAGTTCACATGCAATCGGAACAAATGAATTGTCTGCAGTGGAACCTACAGGAGGGTTACGAGGTCCAAGGCGGGGTGGGAGGGAAACCCAAGGAGAAGGTATCCTCCTCATTCCCCATTCTCTTCTCTCTGAGTCAGCTTGTCTGTTCTTGAGTATTTCATGAGTGTTCAAAACAGACAAAAGGATTACACAGTGTGCAATGTGCCAAAACCCATGTCCTAAATCTGGAATTCTGCACATATTTTTGGAATAGAAACTGAAAGGGAAATATTCCACACAGCACCAGTGATGGGAGAGTGACTCTTAGCCGGCTCGTAGGAACGTGCTAAGCCTTGTGCATGTGTCTGTGCACTCAGCCGCACCAAGGCAAGCATGCCCAGTTGGGGAAGCAGCAGAAGTTGCCTGCTCCTAAGGGTTCCCTGGGACATCTTGCTCTAATTTGATGAAATAACAAGCCACACATATTAAATATATTTTCTTAAAACCTGTGTCTGAATTTTTGGTTGACCGAGGTCACAGTAGTGTTTTGCTTTCAGTTACCTTGACTGGAATATTTTTCCTAGTTCCAAAGTTATATTTTCTCCTGATGACAAATTTGAATGCTAAATGTGTTCCAGGGGAAAAAGACCAAAGACTATGACATATTTCCTTCCTGAGGGGTTTTATTTCAGAAGTGGAAGACTGTGTATTTCTAGGTGTAATTATAACTAGTAACTTAAAATTCTTGTTGGGAGCCCCAGACCCGATGCTACCGTTTTATGGTGATGTCTGCCCCCACATTGGCTGATAATTGTGCCCCTTGCTGTTTGGTTTTAGATGTTAATGAGTGTCTGGATCCAACCACGTGCATCAGTGGGAACTGTGTCAACACCCCAGGCAGCTATACCTGCGATTGTCCCCCTGACTTTGAGCTGAACCCAACTCGAGTTGGCTGTGTTGGTAAGATCTTAAAACTTTTTAGAGAGTATATACTTTTATTTTTAAAGCAGCCTTGAACATTCCACTCTCAAATTTTAAAAAAGTAATAATGTAAAAATTTCAACATTTCCTAAATCTGGTTTATACTCTCAGTTATTTTTTTCTATAGGTTAAAATCCCAGTATATGTGTTTGGGCACTTTTTAGTTTCCTAAGGAAGTAAATTATGGTTTTTAAACGGTTTCTGAGACGGATTTGAATTTTCAATCCTCACCTCGAGAGAATCTTCCTGACACTCTTTTGTTCATATATGGTAAATAGATACCCGCTCTGGGAATTGCTATCTGGATATTCGACCTCGAGGAGACAACGGAGATACAGCCTGTAGCAATGAAATTGGAGTTGGTGTCTCCAAGGCTTCCTGCTGTTGTTCTTTGGGGAAAGCCTGGGGTACTCCTTGTGAGCTGTGCCCTCCTGTGAACACATGTAAGTATACATCCTCCTGTTCATTATTATTACTCCCACTCAGGCCAGCTCTCCTTTCTAGACCACAGGATGGAAACCACAGAGGGGGAGAGTTGCCACCAGTCTCTACTCTTTGGTCGGGGAAGGGAGATCAAAACTCTCAGCCCTGCTGAGGGACCCCACTCCCAATTTGGGTGTCAGAAGCGTCCCCAGTTGGCTTGTACTAAAAGGTCAGGTGGGGCAGGCCACATTTCACTTCTTTCTGAGTGGAAAGTAGATAGCATTATTTTAAAGAAGACTTTCCAACTATGTTACTTATAGAATATTTGCTTACCTTCCAAGGAACACATTGATTAATCTCTTCTGTCATCTATTAGCTAGTTTTCAAAATCTCTAGGACACACTAGGGTGTCCCTGGGTGAAAGAGAAGCAATTAGTCAAGTAAATATGAAAGGGAAGACTATTTCTATTCTTGTGATATGACTTAAAGCTTTAGAATGTGATTGTAAGGACAGAAATAAGTCTTCTAAAAAATATAAAAAGCTTCTCATTTTTCTGAGTGAGTCCTGTATCAGGATTCAGAGTCAGATAGAGCTTCTTAGGCAAAGGTTAGTGGTGCTGTTAATAGTGTATATTGGGATAGGTACAGATTCTTTCCTTGCTGAAGGGTCATTTATTCACTTGTTCTAAAATTATTTGCGGAGTACCTAGAGTGTATACTTTGGGTGTGCAAAGATGAATTAGACTAGGTTCTGCCTTCCAGAAGTGTACAGTCTAGCAAAATGCGATCCAGACAGAAAAGCTATAATTCAGTGTAGGTCTCAATAAGGGAAAAAGGAACAGACACAGTGCCATGAGCATGAGAAGGAGCACTCCTGGTTCCAGTTAGGAACCACCACCCATGTCACTTTGGGCCAGTTACTTAGAAAGATTGAGTTTCCTCATTCATATAATGCCTTATAGGATTAAAAGAAGTCATTCATGTCCAGGATATTGAGGGTACAGGGATGAATGCTTACTTAGCAGGCACCTCCTTCTCTCTTCTCTTAAGAAAGGGAAGTCAGATCTGAATGGCAGAGGTAGTGATGACTTTGGGTGTTTTTTTAATTGTCCTTGAAGGAAGGGTGTGACCTGAAAGAGTGGATGTTTGCAGGAAGGGGAGGAAAGAACAAAAGAAAAAGGGAGATAGTTAATTTCATTGATGTTGAAAGAAGCAAGCCAAGATATTTAAGTAGGAGAGTCAGCTCTATTGATTAATAATGATTGGCAAAGCAGTAGAGGTCCATACTACCCCAAACTGGATCAGAGCTAGAACTGGAATATATACATGTATACATTTAGGCATACACACATAGTATTTCAGAAAGCCAGGAGAGGGATTATCAGATTTGGAAAGACCATGATGATTATCAAAGAGCTGATTCTTATCGAAGCTCACCAGGAAGACACAGCAGATTAGGTTCATTCTTATTCACGTGTTCCTGTATGTATCACACCACTGGTGCATGGCACCGAAAAAAATGTTTTTGCGTGAAATACTTGAATGACAGAATTAATGGAGGGAATCAAAGGACGCTGTACAAAGTTGGTTTAGGAAACCAGGGGAATCAGTACTGCCCTCCATAGAAACAGAGGAGCAAGAAAGATCTCTAGGCATTAAAGAGTAAAGTGGGATGGGAGGGGCGCCTGGGTGGCTCAGTTGGTTAAGCATTTGCCTTCGGTTCAGGTCATGATCCCAGGGTCCTGGGGTTGAGCCCCACATTGGGGTCCTTGCTCAGCTGGACCCCCTGCTTCTCCCTCTGCCCCTCTCCCCAGTTTGTGTTCTCTCTCTGTCTCTAACAAATAAATAAAATCTTAAAAAAAAAAAAAAAGAAAGAAAAGTGTGATGGGAACCAAGAAAGAACAGCTTTTCCTAAGTTTCTGTTTGGAAAGGGTTTTGGAGACAGGCCGATTAACGTTATTAAGAAAGGAATTACAGCCTTACAGAAGAAGTAAAGCTGAACAAAACATAAAAATGGGGGAGTTTGTTAGAAAATAAAAAGGGGAAGAAAATCTTTACAAAGAAATAGTGACAGCGATAGGGAATAAAATAGTTCCCAAGAACATGAGGCCAAGAGAGTAAGTGGGGGGGGGGGGTCCAAAGACTAGGGACAGTGGGCTGACCCTTATTTGGCGCACATAGTAAAAGCCATTTGAAAATAATACGTATACACAAAGTTGTTAACTTGTAAGATGCGTGGGGTAAGTGCTAAAGATTCCTGAAAATGAATATTTTCATTTGGATACGTCAGTCTTTCTCTTGAGAACACTATTTCTAGAAGTTTTCGATTCAAAAGAACTCAATTTGATTTTTTGTTTCAATAGCTGAGTACAAAATTCTTTGTCCTGGAGGAGAAGGTTTTCGGCCCAATCCTATCACTGTTATATTGGAAGGTAATTCTGTATCCTTGATCTTCAAGTATGCACATTTTGAACTTCCTCGGGTTTATTGACAATGCTGAAGAAATGCCGTTGTTTTCATTGTGATAGACATTGATGAATGCCAGGAACTCCCGGGGTTGTGCCAAGGCGGGAAATGTATCAACACATTTGGCAGTTTCCAGTGCCGCTGTCCAACTGGTTACTACCTGAACGAAGATACCCGAGTGTGTGATGGTAAGTGGTCCTGATAGGATGATGAGTTCTTTCAACTATTGAGACCTGACCCCAAAAACCAGCATAGAATCACCAGTAAAACTAAGAATTTGGCAATATAGCACCATAGTCTAGACATGAACATAACTAGCTGCACAAGGGGCAGCTTGCATCGTTACTGACATGCTGTCGTTTCCTATACATCCCAAATCTTCCTCTTTTTCTAAGAAAAGTGGAGTTTTATTATCTTGGGCCATAGTCTCACTTATGTCTGCAGTTTTCTGGGCACTTTAGAAAAGCCATTTCTATTAGAGTGGCACAGGACTCATTTCAGTGACTTCTGTATTCTGGGAGGTTCTTAGTTCCTCTTCTTCCTGTTCTTCACCATTTATCATCTGTACTAATGCAACGAAATGAGCTTCCCTTAAAAAGGCAGCCTCTTTGGTTTTATAATGGAAGTGATAACTCCTGTTCCTCCTGTGTTATTGGAAAAATGGGGACATTGACCGCTTTTGGCTTTCAGAGCACTTGGACCATAGACCAGGGTGGGAGAGATGGTTTTCTTCTATATGTTCTATATGCAGGAGTCACACAACTAGTTAGGGAAGATAACTCCTTGTATCCTGGAGGAGAAATATTCCTTCGGATCTCCAAAAGGCTTAATAGGTGACCTCGGTAAGTGGCAACCTCACTGGGTATTAGTTGAGTATATGACATATAGTTGAGCTATATGACACAGCTCTAAGACCCCTGGAATGAACAAAGATTAGAATCAACCCCTATGTTTGAAAATGGGGATAGAGGTGTGAATACCTACCTCCATACTACCTTACCAGTGCAGATTCATGAAGCCAGTGGTTGATGGCTTCAAGGTATATCCTATCCTTCCATCAATTTTGAGAATATATAAAGTATTAGCTGTCTTTCTGAAGGATAGTTGAGAATTATAATTTGTCTGCCTTTTCATCTTTGCATGCCTTTGAGGATGTTACAGACTCATTTAGTAGGAACTCATATCAGAAGGCAAAACCTCTTTTTCCAGAACTTCCTTTCCTGCAAACACACACATGAGCATAGACCAAGGACACTGATGAATTAAACATCTATTTTTCTCATCCAGATTTCCAAGTGCCCCTGTGGATTTTCTCCACCATTGTCAGCATTTATAGGGACACTGAGTCTCAGGCCATTCCACAGAGTAAGGTTTTCCTATTCACATGCCATTTTCTCTTTGGATTCCAGACGTGAATGAATGTGAAACCCCCGGAATTTGTGGTCCAGGAACATGTTACAACACTGTCGGCAACTACACCTGTATCTGCCCTCCAGACTACATGCAAGTGAATGGGGGAAATAATTGCATGGGTAAGTCCAGGCTTTCCTGAACCACGCAAGCTTGGTCCTCATCTGCAAGACCAGCAGTTGGTCCTTAGTGTTACGTTACTCATCAGACCAAGTGCTGCCTGCCACCCTTTCGCTATCTTTGTGAAAGCCTCCTCCCTTGTAAACCATAAGCTTGGCCTTTCTTCCCCACCTTGTGTGGGTGGTTGGGAGTTTTCTCTAAAATGTAATGTTGGAAAATCCCAAACAACAGTTTCATAGTACTTCTTTTGTTTGACTTTGGGTGTATCTTTATACAATTATATTTACAGCACTGACCTACAGTATTAAAACATCATGAGTCGGAAATGAGAAAATTGCTGCCAAATAGCAGTGGAGAATTGTTACTAAGAGACTGGGTGGAGAGTCGTGTAAAGTTTATTAATGCTGCGGCTCTATAATGACTTCGTTCTGTGGCACAAAATACCAGGGAGTGCATTTCTCAAAGTTCCCTTTCTGAGAGCAGCATATGTGGATAGAAAATTGTGTAAGAGCAGGCTATTCCTGCAAGTTGCAATAAAATCCAAAAGAAGTGCACTCCTTGAGTATCCCCTTAGAAATCTGTCGTGCTCTCCCTGCGACATCACCAACTGCTTCCGTCTAGATATGAGAAGAAGTTTGTGCTACAGAAACTATTATGCTGACAACCAGACCTGTGACGGAGAACTGTTGTTCAATATGACCAAGAAGATGTGCTGTTGTTCCTACAACATTGGCCGGGCCTGGAATAAGCCCTGTGAACAGTGTCCCATCCCAAGCACAGGTGAGTTGCACCATTGCCAAAAACATAGGTTGATAAATTATGCATGGGCTGTTGGGGAAATGAGTCTCAACAAGGGAAGAGAAGGGTTCATTGTTTATCCTCCTAAGCAAAGATTCACTCACAGAGGCGAATGTTTAAACTCCCAGTTGATTCTGGTCCTTCTGGCTGAAAATTGAGTCACAGAACACACTTTCTAACTTGTACACTAGTTCATTCACCAGACTTATAGACTCAGCATATCATAAAAATATAAACATTGTAATTGTTATGGTGTTCACCATGTAGCTAAAAGACTGGAAACATTAGGCGAAGCAATATGACAGATAGGTGAGCCATATTCCTATTATTCTTACTTATTTGTAACTGGTCTTGTTCCAAAAAGAATTTAAGGCAGCCCACAAAGATTTGAATGTAAAATAAGAAGGCCTAAGGCAAATGGCAAACAAGGGTAAGAAACTTGGAGCAAGGAGCGAGGCTAATATGCAAAAATCCAAGCTGGGAATTTCTACACACTTGCCAAAGATGAGCAATAAGTTTGGCTCCAAACTTCCTAGCAGCTCATATTAAAAGGGAGTGATAATCAAGTCTAAGAGTCTCAATGACTATAAAGCAAACCTAACACCATGCGAAAGCACAACTCTTCTTGAAAGAAATTTTTTCTTATATCCTCATAGAGAAAAATCTATATGATGTTATTTGTTTTAAAAAAAGTCTAACCCATGTCCTTGGAGTAAATGAAGCGAATTGGTGCATGGTTCTTATATCAGCTGGTAAATGATGACATCATCAGTTAGAGTGAATGAACTGTGATGTAGGTATTGATTAGAACATTCTGTAGTACCTACTCCATTCCCCACAGTGATCTGAAAGATATTAAATCTTTTGTCTGGTGTTATCTGACAATGCATAAAACAGAATATTCTTTTTTAGTGAAATATATCAGTTTGTCCATTGTTTACTCCAGAAGTAATGTAATCATCGTCACTCAGAATTACCAAGAATTATCTCCAGTCTGCAAGATGTCTCTAGACCAGGGGTTGGCAAACTACAGCCCGTGGACCAAATCCAGCCCACCACCAATTTTTGTATGGCCCAAAAACTAAGAATGGTTTTTACATTTTTAAAATGGTTGGAAAATATCAAAAGAATTGTAGGTCATGACCTGAAAAGCATACGAACTTCAAATTTTCATGTCTGTAAATAAAATTACAGTAGAACACAGCCATACTAATTTGTTTACTTATTTTCTATGGCTGCTTTCATGGAATAGTTGAGGAATTTTAATAGAGACTGCACAACCTGCAAAAACTAAAATATTTACTCTTTAGCCCTTTAAGAAAAAAATTGCTAACCCCTGCTTTTGACCAATGGGTTTCAAATCTTTTGATTACACATACCTATCAGTAAAAAAGCTGGAGGTTACATGTACTTGGTGTGTACTCCATGTATGTATGTCTATATATATTTTTTCAATTAGATCAAAAAATGCATTTATTATTGCATTTGTTATTTTCACAAAGTGTTCTATTAGAAAATATGCACAAAATTTTTTAAATTAGATTTTGCAAAGAGAAATAGAAGTCTTAGTATTTTTTTTTTTTAATCTTAATGGATCATTGTTCCCCTACAAACTGCCTTGGAAACCCCTAATAAAGACTACCATTTACATTCAGAGATATCTGAGTTTTTAAGAACTTAAGTATTCTAAATATAAAATGCAAGATTTCTTCTTCATGTTGAGTCTTGGCCAAATCTAGTCATTGCTTTTCATTAGGTATATAGTCTGCACACGTTTTGAGATTCCTGAAATTTTTCTGGGTGACTGGTGTCAGCTGATACTATACTTGTTAGAAGCAGGCACTCAGATATCAAGGAAATAAAGCCCTAGGGGAAGAACATGCTACATTTTTGATTAAAATACTTCCAGAAACCTTTTATAATTTTCAGTGTGTTTGACAAATAGCACAATGGCCACCTTGAGCTTAGATGGAAGCCATGCTCTATCAGTTATAGTTAGGTTCTGCAATTACAGGACCTCGGAGTTAAAAGGAACTGCAGATGACACTTCATTCATCCTTTATTATCAACTTTGACAAATTTGGGCGCATGAGAGGAAGATAGAGGGTCAGGGGAGGGAGGGAGAAAGAACGAGAGAGCTGCAGCAAACGAAATCCAGCTCCCCAAATTGAAGTCATGACATAAGTTGGTTGTTTGAACTGAATTAGTCATTAATAGACCTGATGTCAAGAACTTGGCTAGATTTGCTATGGTCTCCCCCAATCTACTGAGGAAATGGCTTTTGTAAGCATTCCTCAAATCCTAGATCCCTTAATGTGAGTGGAAAGAGACACTCTTGCCAGTCCCTGGGTTCAGAGCTAAACAACATCCTTCTAGAAACCCAAATTCCTACAGGCAAACTCATACAAATGCGTATACAAAAGAGACCTCTGCTTCTTCTTCAGTAATACGTCAACATGAGCTCACTTTTCATTCAGTGTTTGCCTTGAGGGCAAGGTTACAACATCTGGGGAACTTTCAGATTTATTTATTTTAAATTCCTCAAAATACAGATAAATATTTTTGAAGACGTTTACGAAGTAAGTTCTTTCAGCCCAGTCATCGCTCTTTGCTGACCCTTATTCTCGCTCCCTCTCCCCATCTTTGTTTAATCATTGCAGATGAATTTGCTACACTTTGCGGAAGTCAAAGGCCGGGCTTCGTCATTGACATTTATACCGGGTTACCTGTTGGTGAGTTATGGTGCCATTGTTGGAATTTTCTGGTTTTGCCTTTGTGTTTAAGAAAGGGAATACACACCTTTATTTTCTCAGTTTGCTTTTTTTTCTTTTTTTCTTAGAAGGAAAAAATAGTTAAACAATGCCATTTAGCTTTATTGAAACACTGATTCTTAGTTTGAAACAAAGTGCAAACTTGGCAGCAACATTTGTTGCTCGTGATGAAGGGGGCTGGAAAGCTTCTCACAAAATTACAGTCAAGCCTAGTTAAACCAACCCTAGGCATCAACAAAGAGAGATTCTGGGAGTGGGGCCAGTTGACGTTTGATTTGACTCTATTTCCCGATCTTTCCTTCTGACTAAGACATGAGTGTAATATGACTTTTCATACCGATCTTTATGTGTAGGTTATTCACATAAAGCCCTTTTGGGGATCCAGTTTTATCTCACATGGAATCTCCTCAGGTCATCATCTGCTTTGGGAATTTCAGATGTGAAAAAAAGAAAAAAATCTTTCCAATCGGAGGCCCTGTCTGGTAACTGGAGCAGAGACCACTAGGGCACTAGAGATGCTTGTGCAAGATTCAGAAGTATTGCAAGTGTTCAGCCAATGTCGGCAAGGCCTTTGTGGTTTAAAAGCAAATAACATAAAAGTAGATGGAAAGCTATTGCATTCTCAGACTCTTTCCCCAGTGTGATTTATATGCATCCTTAGATGCCCCTCCTAAGTCTGAGCAATTGTGTCTAGTAGCAAACATCACCTCTTGCTTTGTTCCACCATATTCCTAATAAGTAAACTGAAATCCACATCAGCCTTTCCAATGACCTCGTTTAAGAAAACAAGGGTCTGGTCCAGCAATCAGCCTGACTCCCTTAGTGCCAAATCCATATGGCTCCACAGTCTAGTCAACGTCCAAAGAAACTTCATGGTTTGGAAGGAAAAGCTGCTAAATGACATTGGCATGAAACACCTGGCCCTCACTGCTTTGTTTTTCCCTTTCCCAAAACAGATCTTTTCATCTCCCTTGAATCTCTGATCCAAAGATAAGTGGTCTTTAATAGTAAGGGTTCTCCATGGATAGACCAGGCGTGTCCCACAGCAAGGCCTGCCCTCCAAGGTTGGCAGCGGGCAAATATTTGAAACAGCATCAACATTGTCCACCAGTCAAGCTGGAGACGTCTCAGACATCATGTAGTCCAAATGCATTGCTTTACAGCTGAGGGGACAGAGGCCCAGAGAGGGGAAGGGACTCGGCCGAGGTCACCCAGCTAATTAATAACAGAGCCGGGACCCAAATCCAGTCCTGACTCACAGCTTGCTTTGCCTCAAGCTCTTGAAAGCTGGAAATGTGATAGTTAGCAATATACTTATTGTTACCAAATTCCACCGTGACAAAATATTTAGATGACTGAGAAACTTTGTTTTATTTGAGCTTTATGCTCTCCTTCTGAAAGGTCTTAAGATTGTTGGCATATAGAACCCATTTCGTATGGGGTTAAAACTATAGCAAGTTTATTAATCTTGTCTTAAAATATAAACTTCTCCAAGTTGAAGTTCAAATGAAATCCAGACAGGAAAAGAAAATACAATTTTTAATATATCCTTTTGCTATTTCATGCCTAACAATGGCTAGAAATTTGACCCAGTCTGTTATTGTTAAACTTGATAATACATCACTTATATTTAAAATAAATGAATGTGAATATAATGTTTCATGTTTGAACTAAAAGAATGTCATCTGAATTGGTTTTTTTGTTTGTTTGTTTGCTGATAGCACACAGTTGTGATGTTACTTTGCATAACCTTTTAAGAAGATGAATGGCAAATGTGTGAAAAATCCAAAAACATAATCACCTCTATTCAAAATAAGAATATACACTAAGCTGTTTTTTCTATTAAAGAGATCAGTTTGCCTTCAAACAATATCAAACCCTTTAGAAAAGGGTCTAAAATAAGGCTGTGGTCTGTCAAATTTCTCCTTCAAAGCAGGCTGGCTTTAGAGTATGATTATTCTGGAACTCTGATAGCTCTTGTAGGCTCCACGTACAATGTGGCTGTCTTCTGATGACTCAGGCAAACAGAGATCCCTGTAGAGGCTCCTGACTATAATATGTCAACGGAACTACCTCAACAGCCTGGTAACAGATACCTGATGGATTGGGAAGACCAGAGCTTTACATTCCCTCCCAGCTTCTGAAGTGTTTTGTGAAACGCTAGCAAGGGGTGGTGGTGGAGGGTTTCTCCAGGATAAGTAATTCAGTTATGGTTTTGTGAAACTGTGATGTGGAGAAGCCTGAGGGAGGCAGGATAGCCTGTTAGCAGACTCCTGGTATCAGATCCTGACTCTGCCTCTTCTTAGCCGTGTGATCTCTGGCAAGTTCCGTCGGCCGGCTTGGCCCCAGTTCCATCATCTGCACAGTGATGGGAGTAGTCACAGTACCTGGAGACCATCTCATAGAGTGGTTGTGATGATTCAGTGAGTAAATCCAGGATGAATGCTGAGAAATAGGCCAGATATACAGCAAGTGAGACCCTGTTAACACTCCTACTACTATAATCCTTGAAGACACTGAGTGGTTGGGAGTTGAGAGCAGGTCAGACAGAGAGTGGACCACCACGCCCATGAGGAGGTGAGACCTGCCCACAAGGCCTCCTCATCAGCGGGCCAGCCCTGCTTTAAAAGCCGCCTGTGTTCTGGCTCTGCTGTCATTCCTACTTTGGTCTGGTTTTAGTGCTCACCAATCCAACTTCCAGATACTGGTTCTTAATTTACCACATTTTAATTGACTCCAGTGGCATGCTAGGGACTGGTAAAACAGTGGTGTCACAGCCAGCCCTAGCCCCTGGCCTTCGGAAGCCACAATCTGTGGCAACAGCAACAGTCCTTCCTCAGTGCTGGCCCCCACAGTCACCATGGGCCCAGCTTACACTCCCAGATGTAACTTACCCACTTTTCAAAGCCACGTGAAGGAGGAAGGGGGTGTTGAAGGGGAAATTGAAAGATCCAAGTTGTCTATGACCATGGGCTCCTCTGTGCTTCACCAGCTCTCCTTTCCCATGGTAGCCAAACCCCACCACACACTTTGGGCAGAGAGGCCACTTATTCTCAGAGGTCCCTTTATTCTACTCATCTGGTACATAGTGCCCAGTGGGTACCAAGATGGCCCCTACCTGGACAAAGCTGATGTTCTGAAACAAAACCAAAAAGACAGATGCTACATCCGGGTACTAAATCCAGAGTGTCTGAAAAGCGGTTTATTATTTCGATTTGATATTGACTGACGTCCCCCATTTCCATCACCACCACCCTAACACCGCCCCCCCAAACACCCATGCACTTTCTCTGTTTTGGTTTTGGACCTTATGTAAACACTGAGTTAGAAGCTGCTGGCTTTCAGCACCCATTTACCCTGCACAAAGATCACACACCACGCCGTCACTCATGCGGGGCTGCTCTGCTTCCAGATATTGACGAATGCCGGGAGATCCCAGGGGTCTGTGAAAATGGAGTGTGTATCAACATGGTTGGCAGCTTCAGATGTGAATGTCCAGTGGGCTTCTTCTATAATGACAAGTTGTTGGTTTGTGAAGGTAAGTGATGTTACTGTATCATGTCCAGAAATGAGCCAACTGGCGAGCTACTTGCCCACATAGACTTGGCCAATTTCACAACATTGGAATTTCAGAAATCCATCAAGCTCTAGCAATAGTGTAGGGCACCATGCGGAACATCACTTTTTCATGCAAAAAAATTCCCTAACTCCCCGTGGAAAAAGCAGGACGAAAAGGCCCTAGCCCTGCCCAACCCCCCTCCCCGACACAAAATGTATTAGATTTCCCAGCTGATATAAGAAAGCCTTGAGTTCCTGGGTGTGTCACATAGATTGCTTTTGTTTCACACTGCTTGAAAGTGAGGATGGGTGGTGGGCGGTCATCTTTACTTGAATCTCAAAATTAGTGCTCTCTTCCACTCGGAGCCTGTGCTACTCCCAAGTGAAAACAAGGTTAATGCAAATATTCCAAATGCATGAGAGAATTCCAAATGGCAAGAACAGCAAATTCGATTTTATATGAAGAATGTTGGCCTGTGTGCAAGTGGTCCTTTTTTCATTTTCAAATTACCTCCCCTTGCCATGTGGATGTACTGTGATTCTGTGCATTCCTCACAGCACTTCATATTTTTCCTACATCTGGGGAAGATAGTGTACTTTTACATTTTAGTAAAAGGGACATTACTGGTTATTAAATATACCATGTGCCCTCGGATAGCTGGAATAATTGTCTATTTAATACTTAAACTTAGGGCCTCTTGCAGAGTTTTTGTTCATGTCAGAGAGGGTTATTACCCCTTACTGCATGTGTTAGAGCGCATATGTCAACATTTTAATGTTAAAAACCTTTTTTCTCCCCCCTAACCTAGGGACAAACTCACAGCCCATGAGTAAAGTTATGGTCCTCAGCACATGCTTGTTAAATTCTCCAGCCTCACCAGGCTTTCAGTTACGGTGGCCAAGTGGGCACAAGTCCCTGATTCTGCCTGCTGTGGTTGGCGGGGGCAGGGAATGGGGTGAGAGCCATTCAGAGCCTTCCTCAGGAGATAGTCATCTCAGGCCTTGGCCCTGGCCCCTGTGCTTTGGAAGGCCATCAAGGATCAGGTGTCTGGAGAGGAAGAACGAGAGGAAGCGTGATGCAGAAGAAAAGAAAGGAGCCCACAGCAGATGAGCGGATAATCTAACATTGGCTGTCTTCCTCATAGCCAGTCTTCCCTCTTTCATACCTGCCTAGGATGCCTGCCCCCTTCCTCGGGCCTCCTTTGTTCTCTTCCTTTTAGAGGTCCCAAACCTATAGGCATGGCTCCCCATGACTGCCAAGTCAAACTAGCCCTTGCTATCCACCTGAGACTGAAAACCCTCACTTGTACCAACATACAGCACTTTGCTGTCAAGGTAACAGTCAGTAGATATTGCGATTACAAAGCATTCCAACTTTTGGGTTCCATTTCACAGGATATCCATCAACAGGGTGAATGTTTCATCCAGGGCCAACCACTTCCCAGCACACTCTTAGCTCTCAGAATCAGAAAACAACGGTTGATTTCATACACACCTCAGTAACACTGAAATTAGAATGGATTCCAGAAGGGATTTAGGGAACATCCATGCATCCGTTCTCCCCAAGTGTGCATATAATCCCAAGCAAGTCATCTGACGCTCCATAGAAATGCTTGTCTGTGATACCATTTGGCTTCTCCAGAGACTGGCTACCTCTATGTTTCTGTATGCTCCTAAGACCAGGGCAGACCTGCTCAGTGAGGTGGTGCTGGTCTTGGGTCCATTGTAACCCAAGGCAGGCATACTTCTGCTGTTGCCCAGAGAGGCACACCCCACCCCACATTAGACAGAACCCCGCCACTGACGAACAGTCGTCCTGAGGTTTCCCGCCACAAAAGCATACACCTGTGAGGCATAGGTTGCTGTATTTGCCGCCCCCTTGTGGGAACTTCTTTGGCTGAGCCCACTTTGTAAAACCCCAGTACTGGTGCTAAGTGCCAGCTTCTGCCTGTGTTCTAGGCTATTCTGTTTCCTAGACTTAGCCTGGGTTAGATGGTTTCATAGGAGCAGGGGCAGGAAACATGTATTGTGCCCCATGGCATAGCCTGGACTATGCAGTAACTTTCACAATGCCATGAATTTGAACTATCTTAGCTACCTGGTTTAAAAAAAAAAAAAAAGAAAGAAAAGAAAAGATAGGCAAATAACCCCCTGAGTATAGTCAAAGCTCTGAAGCACACAGTGCCCATTTATTCTTTTCTTTGATAGAGCTGGGTTGTTCTCAGTAGTTTTATGTGCGGCCTCTCGTATTAAGTTTCCTCGATTTGACTGCCATGTGGCAGTAATTTAAGCAGGAGCCTCTACAGCCCTGTAGTTCAACACACTGCCTGTGGATCAGCAGCACCAGCATCACTTGCAAGCTTATTGGAAATGTAGCATCTCAAGCCATCCCCCAGACACGCTGAATCAGATCTTTCAGCAAGATCCCAAGTGACTCATATGTGCACGAAATCTTGAGATGCCTTGCTTACAGAACCTAGAACCTTGTAGACAAAAGCGACCTGATAGAATCATAAAACCCTTGGGGTCTTTGAGCAAAATATGATATTTCCTAGGATATTTAGTCTAGACCATGCCAAGTCCTGATCCTAGCAGCTGAGTTTCATGACTTTTTTTTTTTTTTAGACACAGCATTATTAGAGTCCATATGTGGTCATAAACAAAGTACTCACATTTATGAAAAATATTAGCAAAGCGGGAAAACTAGAAAATAAGTCTCCAGTGTTCCCTTGTCTGTTCAATAGAACTGATCAAAATAAGAAAGTAGAAATCCGTTTTCTGTGAGAGGCTTTGTCACCTCGACCCCCCATTCTGTTCTCCTTCTAATGACATTCTCTTCTGTTTGGAGATATCGACGAGTGTCAGAATGGCCCTGTGTGCCAGCGCAATGCCGAGTGCATCAACACGGCGGGCAGCTTCCGCTGTGACTGCAAGCCCGGCTACCGCTTCACCTCCACCGGCCAGTGCAATGGTGAGTGACACCCCGCCGGCTGCCTGGGCCCGCCGATGGCCGGGCTTCATCCTGCTTCCCGTACCTGGCTGTTTTTGAGAAGGTCAGGTTGAAGAGTACGTGAGTTATGGTTTGGACTGCTGAGTTCTAGTAGCTAGACTAGCAAAAAGAAAATTGTTGAAATGTCTGAACACTTAAAGAGGCGATGTTTTTAAAACAAGAAATATATCCTGTGCCTACATAGATTTCATATTTGCCAATCTTCTGGCCTGCTGCAAACACCCCTTCCCACAAATACACACACACACGCACACACACACACACACACACAGTCCCCTGACCAGTATTCAGGGCCAAATACTGTTTTATTTCCTTTTACATAATCCCCCTTAGGGCGGGAAGTTGTCACCTTTCCAGCCTCACACCCCAATTCTAGACAGTGAACCTCTCCTGAGCAAGAATAACCTGCATAAACTAAGCAAAAAGGACCAAGAGCACCACTTTTGCTCCTAAACATCTAACAGAACTGAGGGCAACAAACATTAACAGCCTTTTATTAGCTATAAGTCACCTACAGTAAAATGAGAAACTGTCCCCTAGAGGATAGATTATTTCATTGTTCACTTTTGTCACAGTTGCGGTAGAAATAAGAGGGATGAGTTAGCTCAAATGTATGGTAAAGTTTTAAGTATCTGATGGCATCTTCTAGCCAGTGGCACCAAAATTAAAACACCGGTATTTCAGCCCAGAAACAAAATTACAGCTCAGAATGATTTTCATGTGAGTTTTTGAGTAATTATAAATCATTGTCTATTTAGCATGGAGGTCAGGAAGAATGTGTTATTTTGCTATGGTTCATTTCCCAAGGAGTTTCCTGGATATTTTATGCATTTGTGAATGAAACAACACAAGGGAACGTGGTCAGATTTTCCTTGGATTTCCTTGCCTACCAGTGACTAAGTGGTAGGAAGTGCACTGTTCTCTGTAGGGTATTTCGCATTGTTTTATGAGACCTTGGTGGGAAGAGGGTGTAATAGCAGAACAAAAACTCACTTTGAGAATCAAGGCTTGTTTTGTTGGGTTTAAAGGAACATGTGCAAGCGTTTAGCATTTTGTCAACAAAGCAGTTGTTATCCGTGTATTAAAAAAACAGGACAGGAAAAGTGGGGACGTCTCTGATATGAGTCACAATACCCTAGTGTAACTTGGCATTTATACCACTTCCCTGCATTTTGCTCTTAATTTATATTTCTTTGAAACTGGGCAGAATAATTCCGATCAAAATAAGGAATTGCTGATAATACAGAACGTGTCATTTCACACCATTTCACGCTCAGGTGAGAAGTGGGACAAGCTATTTATACATCAAGACAACACGTCCAACTAGGGCCTGCTGAAACTTAAGCCCTGCCATATTTTCTTGTAGAACATTAGCACAAATAAAACTCATCCATCACTAACCAGGGATAAGTACTGTGAGTGTGAGTGAGTGTTGTTTGTAGCCAAACTCACTTTCCCTCACTCATTGGGATCCTTGGAAGAAAGGGAATATACTTGAGTTTTGCTATTATTCAGCCTCTAGGGTGGACGACTTCACTCTGGAATTATCTTCACTTATGTCTTTTAAAATATGTTAAGATGTCTTCAAATGCTATCCCATGCGTGACATTTTTTCAAGCACACTGCAAAAATACCCCTCTTGCCCTGTGTTTAAGATGAAAAGAACCAAAATTTCCTTTCCATCATTAGATTTTTATTTGAATTCATAAGTACATCATTTCAAACCCCAAATCACAGCTGGCCATATTACCCACATTGTTGAGAGAATGAGTAGGTATCTAAGCCCAGGAGGCTAGTCCGACTTGAGGAGCTGTATATTTAGAGCAAATATAGCCCCCTTCTGAAATGTCTTGCGCAGCTAAAGGCAAGAGACATGTCCTTCCCTGCCACTTCCTCATGATCTCTGTCTGCTGTGTTGTTTCCCCCCCAAAACCCTGTTTAAACCTCCTGTCTCTGCCTCAGACATAATTTCCTGGGAGCTCAAATCCTGGTGCTTGTAGAAACCTAGTTTTCTGGTCTCCAGGCGAAGTGAACTTCACAATTAAGTTCTCTAAAATTGTAACTTTCTATTTTACCATTAGAACCTCTAAGTGCTCCATGTTTCCTTTTCTTAAAACCAACATGAAATGGCACTGTGGGAAAGAAAATTCCTAATTAGAATTTTCCTAATTCCTTCTCTAAGAAGATCCTTAGTGCACTCCATTTCCTGTGGGCCCCAGAGAGAAGACAGACCTAGTCCCTTGCATACTTGGAGATCCAGTACTCCCTGAGGGCGCCCAAGGTTCAGTCCAACTCTGGTAGGCTCTGAGACCCCTTCTTCAAAATCAGCTCCCTTTATAGAGCTTAGCAATGGAACTAAATTTCTTCTGCCTGTCCAGTTTGCTCATTTTAAATCCATTTTCTCCAATGGGAATGATCATAATTTGTTAGGTTAACAAGCACTTCTAGATAGCTCCTAAGCTGCTGTATCCCAATTTCTCCATTCAGATGATATATTCAAGCTCACTTGAGACTTTTCAATTGTATGGTGATTCATCAAGTCTAATGTTCTGTATATTGGAAGGAGGTAGTCATAAAAATGGCAGCCTGAGCACGTGAAATAGAGGGCAGATCTTCTCTTCGGGCATGAGCACAACTGCTCTGGGCAGCAAAAAGTGCCCATTCCCAGTTGCTGTCTGCTCAGTAGACAAGACAAGTCAACAGCGAGTTTGGATGATTCAGACGGAAGCAGGGTAATTGCTGTGCTTTACAGAATCTACACTCAAGTTGGCATTCTGCTGTTGGCTCTCTTTTATGACAGTTGGAAAACCAGGATGATACAGTGCTCTTCGGATGACACATGTCCTAAGCGTAGAGTCTTGAGAGCTTTAAAAAATTAAACTAGAGGCATTAAGTAGGCATGAGGTTATGTCCATTTGTAGATTCACCTAATAAATTCTTCCCCTCAGATCATCAGATTTCAGGAGAGCAACAAAGATTCAGTTGATGATAAATATAATTTAGAGCTTAAAGACTGGCAGAGGCAAGATGACAGGGCTTTCCTCTGAATGAATATGAATAAAAAGAAACATCATT
This sequence comes from Callorhinus ursinus, assembly GCF_003265705.2. Lineage (NCBI taxonomy): Eukaryota > Metazoa > Chordata > Mammalia > Carnivora > Otariidae > Callorhinus > Callorhinus ursinus. Next base: position 14,864,822 of record NW_027397087.1, on the reverse strand, counting down.
AGGATTGTCAAGGGCTAAAAGGAGCCATGTGTACACATGAAGACTTGGTTGAGATGGAACAAAAAGTTGTAGGAGTAAGACAAAATGATGAAGTGAAACTTGAACAAGGGACAGCCTGGGTTGTCCACCAGGAAAACCTATCTTAGCAATGGGATTTGTTTGACTCTGATACAAATTGCCAAAGGAAGCCATGAAGGGTCCATGACTTGAGGCACCAAGTCTTGACTAGACAAAATACTTAACTCATTCCACAGTCTGTGATATCGCTGAGGCACATAATCAAACAGATTATCTCCCAGTTTGGATTCTTCTTCCCCATTTTAAATTTTCTCACCTTTCAGAACATTTTTTCCACCCCTTCATGAATTATTAACATACTCTGAATGTGCCCAGTAAATGAGAGTAAGTTTTAACTAATTTTGAGGTAAAAATAAATATAATGCCAGTATCTGTTCTACTGGCTTGGTTTAGAGCTAGGATCAATCCTGAGCATGATACCTAGAAGTAAGTTATGTAATGCAATTTTGTCTCCTAAGCTCTACCTAAGATACTTAACGATACTTTTTATCCACAGATCGCAATGAATGTCAAGAAATCCCCAATATTTGCAGCCATGGACAGTGTATTGACACAGTTGGAAGTTTTTATTGCCTTTGCCACACTGGTTTTAAAACAAATGCTGATCAAACCATGTGTTTGGGTGAGTGCGTGATTATCCTTTTGTTTTTAACTGATAGCCTGTTGAAAAATTCATTTGCATCTGAATACATAGAAAAGTTAATACTAAGCCTCCAGTATTAGTTTAGCTGTTTGTAAAATAAAAACACAAGCAGGCCTGTAGCATTAACATCCTTTGGTATTTAATCTTTGGCAATCTGAACATAATAAACCTCTTCCTTGATACTCATTTGGCTGCGAGGTCAGAAAAACTTTTGACGAAGGGAAAAACTGAGAAAAATATTAAGACAAAAAGTATTTTTTATTAATGTTAATAGCCTATTATTTTATGAAATCTGTGTGGGTTTGCCTTACTGGAATAGAATGCAGCTTTTGAGTGTTTGAATATGAGCATTTTTTGAGACGCGTCTATAGTTTGTCCCAGATCCTCAAAGGCAAATTTATAGATCCCACAAAGGCAAAACAAAACAAAACAAAACACATTGTTTCTAGGGGAAGAGAGCTCAAGATTTTAAACCTCTTCCCTCTTGCTTTCAGTATAAATCAGGATGCTGATTAGAATAAATTCCAAATATTAACCAATCATGTTCTCTCTTTTCCTCCTTCCTTTTTCTACTTTCAAGCACCATCCATTAAGTCTTTTGGGCACTCCATGAACATGATTCAGTTTCACAGCTGGAAAAAAAAGAAGAATCAATAGAATCATGTTTTAAGAGCTTAGCTTTCGCTGTAATTGGGTTCACCCATTAGGGCACCTTCTTATAAGGTTTTGTCTTCTTCAGAACAGATAACCGGTTTTAAATTAAAGGAGTATCAGCAGCCCTGCTTGTTCCTGGGAAGCTTACCCCTGCAGAGCAGTGACACCCTGCACTAACAGTCTTTTTTCCTCTTCCATCTGGATTGTCTGGAACCCTCTATCAAGGAGCCTGCCCTACAGAAGAATTTCACTAGCTTGGCTAAAAACGAATCAGACAGCAGCTGTTGATTGTTGGCAGCGTGACTCATCTGAGTGCGGTCCTGCAGCCCCTCCCCCCCCCCCCCAGCACACACACATGGGATTACTTTGGGGTCAGCAAGAGCTTTCTGGTTTAGGATCACGGAACTTGTCTTCATGTCCCAAGTTTGAAAGGAAAGGAAACCCTAACTCTGAGCACTGCATTTGATCACGGAACTTGTCTTCATGTCCCAAGTTTGAAAGGAAAGGAAACCCTAACTCTGAGCACTGCATTTGGCTAACCTGAGGTGGTGTCTTCCGCTCCCGGAACCTCCCTGCCTGGGCCCTCGCCTGCCTCGTTCCGCCTCACCCCCTCCCGCAAACCGGCAAAATCAACTTGCTTTCATTTTAATTTTTTATTTCCTCCTTGATATAATGTACACCTGCTCTATAAGAAAGAGGCAGGTTGCTGTGGTGCAACGCAAAGACAAAGAAGATGCCAAAATAGCTTTATAAAATAGAAAAGTCATAGACCAGTAAAAAGACAAATAATAACACAAGGGTGTATCAGGAGAGCCCCATTAAGTGCCATCACTTTGGCATGGTTTGGGGGGGTGAGATAAGTCACCAGTAGTGGGAGTAGTCGTGGGCTCTTAGGGGTGGACTGTGAAGAAGGAAGAGATGTCGAAAACATCAGGTGAGTTAGAAACCTGATTTATTTTGTTGCTGATTTCAGGGTAATATTAGGTGACTCACTGCTTTTTGGTAAACTGGAGTGAGAATCTTAAAGGCTGAAGTTTGCCAAAGGTGGCAGCAAATCAAGACCCAGATGCGCACAGAATTTTCCATTTCCAAATGAAAATATTTGAGAAAAGTGGCAAGGGTGGAGAATTCTAGAAGTAAATAGAGTAAAATAATTCTTGTCCAGTTCTCATGTCCTTAGCTTGCCTCTTTCCACATGCCAACCAAGGAAATGGTTTATTCCCAGGGTTTAGATCCTCGGCTCGTGCTGATGGCTCACGGGGAGCTGCCACTGGTCAAGATGTTCTTAGCCTGTGCCTGACGCATTGTGAACCCCACAATGCCCTTAACCCCCAGGTAGCCACTCACATCTTCTTCTGTTAACGGCCATGCTTCTCTGTGCCCATTGTTCCTACTAGACATAAATGAGTGTGAGCGAGACGCCTGTGGGAATGGAACTTGCCGCAACACCATCGGGTCCTTCAACTGCCGCTGCAACCACGGCTTCATCCTTTCCCACAACAACGACTGCATAGGTGTGTCTGCAAACCGGTGGGCGCCGAAGGAAGGCCGTTTCATCTGCGCTCTTTGCAATTAGCAGCCTCTCTGGGGTGCCAGCCGGTTTTCTTAAATACATGCCCTCTAATGCATAACACTTAGTTAAGGCAGTTGTCAAATATAATGTCCTAAGTAAATGTCAAATAGACTAACTACAGCCATGACTTTTATTAAAATACCTCATTAGCAGCTATAATTTTTATATGTACTGTACTGTGAATTCAATACATTTTTAAATAAATTGAATCAATGACGTCTTAAAACATACAAGTGATTTTTTGTATAGAAATTCATAATTCAGGAATTACGTGGGCCTACTTGTCTCAATGTTTCACTAGACCCTCTCTTGAAAGAAGTCAATTATTGAATCTATAAAATCCTCCCTATAAAACCTGCTATGTTATTTATAACATGCAAGTTGGATGTTTGCAGATTAATGATCCAAATTTTATATCATGCTAGAGGCTAATTTTATACACTTCTAATTACGAGAATACTAATACCCTCAGCTGTACTGCGTATTAGGAATTCAGTTTTAGCTTTTAAAAATGAAGCATAAAGGAAGATCAAAGTGAAACTGATACAAAGTTCTAATATAAATTATCAATCTCTAATAGAATAGTGTAATCTTGTTAGGTTTTGATAGGCGAGTAAAGCCAGGTGTATTGTTAGAAACTAGATCTTTATGGGAATTTTTAATGCTTGGCTGTGCCAGCAAAGGCCACTGAAACTTAGAAGAAGTATTTCTCCCTTTAAAGGTTTTGATCATTGCTGGAATTATGACATTTTCTTTGGAATATATCAAAGGATATTTTTTTGGCAGATGTTGATGAATGTGCAACTGGCAATGGGAACCTTTGCAGAAATGGCCAATGCATCAACACGGTGGGGTCCTTCCAGTGTCGATGCAATGAGGGCTATGAGGTGGCTCCAGATGGCAGGACCTGTGTGGGTAAGTGTGGTCTCATTAGCAGCTGTAATTTTTATATGTACCCTCCATGTACCATCCGAAGAATGCTCCTGGAGATGAAAGGATCCTGCAGGCCCTATCACCATGCTTCCTTCAGAAGCCTCAAGGGAAAAACATCCGAGGAGAATTACACTAATCCTACCTGTAGACTGTGTGTGTGCGTGTGTGTGAGAGAGAGAGAGAGAGAGAGAGATAGGACACATTTCTCTGTTATGTTTTTAAAATTAAGTTATTGCATTTGCAGGGAACAGTTAAATTGTTACATTTAACAGAAACTTAAATTGTCCCATAAGCAATTGTCATTTTCTTTCTTATATTTCTTTTCTTTAAAATAGCTTTGTGGAAAGCTCTTACACAGTCTTTGGGTGCGCTCAAAAATCTGCATTCCCACTGACTTTTCACATGCTACACTTTTCTGGAAATACTTAATTTGTGATAGGTCACATAAAACATGGTTGGTCTACTGCACACTTCTGAAAGCTGATAGAGCTTCTTTTTATTGAGTCGTTAATTTTTCTCCATGGTAGTTTTATGAATTTCTTTCATTTGATTCCAGTTTCTTGAAATTTTAATTGCTTGATGAAAATCATGTCAATGGGAACCTCTTCTTTCTTTTTCCCTTTTCTTTGCAGATATCAACGAATGTCTTCTAGAACCTGGAAAATGTGCACCAGGCACCTGTCAAAACTTGGACGGGTCCTACAGATGCATTTGTCCCCCTGGATACAGTCTACAGAATGACAAGTGCGAAGGTAAGAGTGGGAAGACTGTCAGTGTTCGTTACTGCACTGGCATTCTCCAAGTCAGGTTTTATGATGGTGTGCTGGTGTCTTCATTTTGGTATACTTTATCAGAAACAGATCCAAGAGCAGAGGGTCTGACTTACGTTCTTGCACTCAAATGATGAGACAAGAACATCCAATTCTCACGCTGATATCTGATGACACTGTTTTGCTCTGTGCATATGGGTGGTCATATGGCCCTGACTCTTTTCCAATGTGCTTTTATGCAACTTGTAAAAAATCCTGGATTACATATTTTTAAGTGCCAACAGGTTGCAACTAAAAATAGCTTCCTGATTCCAGCTAAAATCTTTAAGTGACCACATTCAAGGTTAGATGAATGTGGCCATATAATTTGTCTATGTTGTTTTGACCTATAGAGCGGTGAAAATGTGTTACTACAAATAAATTCTCAGCAAATTTTATAGTACTGCATTCCTCAATACATATGTCATTGAACTAAATGAAGGACATTAAATGCCAGAACTTCATAACTAGGCTGAAAGGATTTTTAAGAAGTCACCTAGTCCGGGGTGCCTGGGTGGCTCAGTTGGTTAAGCGACTGCCTTCGGCTCAGGTCATGATCCTGGAGTCCCGGGATCGAGTCCCACATCGGGCTCCCTGCTCAGCAGGGAGTCTGCTTCTCCCTCTGACCCTCTTCCCTCTCATGCTCTCTAGCTCTCATTCTCTCTCTCTCAAATAAATAAATAAATAAAATCTTAAAAAAAAAAGAAGTCACCTAGTCCATGCTCCCACGTTTAAATAGGTCTGTATCTAATCCATAATGAGTAAGAATTTTCTCCACTTTTAATGCCATGGAGAAACTTTATTATATATACAGTTTAAATCATAGTCAAGTGATAATATTCTAAATGGAAACAGTTTATCAAAATTAGTCCAGCATACGAATTATTATAAGTGTTATTTTACTTTTACTAAAGATCAGCCTTATTTACTCCATAACTAATGCAGAATTCCCCTAAGATGAACAGAAGGGAAATGTATAGACAGAAAAATGACTTCCCGATACTGAATAATGTGCCCATTCCACCATCCTTGCCCCTATCCTTATGAAGTAGTCACCTATAGGTTAATTTCTTAAAGAGAAAGAATCCTAACGGCAATGACAAAAACAACAACGAAAAGAAATACTTGAGCATTTTTACAAAAGTTGGCCTTTCTCTTAAGAAAAGTTTGGATGTGGAGCAATGAATCATGGAACACTACATCAAAAACTAATGATGTAATGTATGGTGATTAACATAACAATTAAAAATTTTTTAAAAAAAGAAAAGTTTGGATGTGGGAGTGGAGGGCACGTGGGAATGGAGTCATTCAGTCGTCAGCAGCAGCTCAGATGCGTTAATATACCACAAGCAACATGATGCAATTATAAAGGCACTGTAATAACATAAGAGTGATGAAGAGATTGGTTTTGCCCTAAACAGGAAGATAATCACTTTGAGTTGCACATTTCGAGAATACCTATTGTGTGGTATTTACAATACTGTCAAGATAATGGAATTAATTTCCTAACTTCCTCTTAGTTGGACCTTGTTGGAGGGAACTCATATAATACGAATACATCTTGATGTAGGTAGCACTCTTTGCACAAATGCAAAAATAAAGAGCCCCATGATATAAGAGATACATGTTTTGTTGGAAAAAAAAAAAAAGGTATTTCCATAAAAATAACATGGCTCAGAATCAAGACTTACCTCTTTTTTACTACAAATTCCTGCTGAAAATCAGAGGAAAAGATAGATAAATCTGTTGGAAAGAGTGCCATACTTTTCCCATACATAGGGTGATCATGTATTTATTGACCAAACCTAGACAGTTTTAAGGAGGACACTATTAATAATGAGGCCGGGACAACAAGCATAAGCTAGGACTCTCCTAGGAAAACTAGGGCATATGGTTACTCAAGCCATTCAAACTTCACTGTAGACCATCTTTAATCAGCCCTTCCTAGGGTTAAAGTATATTAATATGCTAAAGGAAACATCACAATTATAAGTGTATCAAATTCCTATTATCTATATGATGAAAGAAAAACTAGCTTCTACAAGAAAGACATTTTTGTGTCTTGAGAAAAACTAACCTGCAAACGAGAGTTAGGAAGGAACCCCATCTTCTGTGATATCTTTAGTTTACGCTGCACAAGATTATTTTCATGAGTGTTATTATTCTTGTAAAATTCATAGTTTTAGGGCCCTAGCACACAGTGTTGGGGAAAGCACTGCGGATGGATGGAGGGGAATAAATTTTTGTTTCAAAGACCTGGATCTCTTACTAATTTATTGTCAACACAATTAAAATTTCAAGCTTCTGCTTCCTATGCAGTGGTGAAGTCAGACCCTGGAGTTTCTTGCTTTCCTAGCTTACGGTGGTAGAAAATTACCTTTTCTAATTAGCCAGGCATCTGAGTCTGGGTAAGAGATGTTTCTCACTGTATCCCCTAGAAGGCACTTGCAGATTCCCTTTTTACAACAAGAATTTTCAAGATTACTTTTTAAAAAGATATCAGAGCTTAGAAGTCCACTAACAGCATAATGATCCAGGAAAACTCTTCATTATTCCGAGAGTTTTGAAACTCAGTTGCACTTTGTACTTCCACACTTTGCATTATTTGAGGGTGTCTCCATTGTGTTTTGACTTTGACACATGTAATTCTTTTAGATATTGATGAGTGTGTGGAAGAGCCAGAAATCTGTGCCTTGGGCACATGCAGTAACACTGAAGGCAGCTTCAAATGTCTGTGTCCAGATGGGTTCTCCTTGTCCTCCACTGGAAGAAGGTGCCAAGGTAACTGCCTTTGAAGGCTTTAGACTTTCATTACTCTGTGTTTATTTGTTGTGGTTTCATTTTCTTAAACATGGCAAAGCTTTGATTCTTTGTGAAAGAGAAGATGGAGAGTTTTCATTCACCCAGAGGTCTAATGATTACCATATGTCAGAAAGTTCATTTTTACTTTTAAAGTTGAAAACTCATCCATCAAGTTCTGGTTGCTTGTATAACAACTGTCCTGGTCCTTAAACCTATCTCTCCCCCTACGAACACAGATGCTGATAGGTCAGTCAGTGGGGGATCAGCCATGAGCCACTGACTACTGCAAAGCCTGGGGAAAGTTCAGCTCCATGGTCTCTGCCTCTGAAGAAGCAACTCGGTATAAATGTGGGCCAAAATCTAGACTCTCAGTCAGAAGAAGACAGATTAATCCATATGCTTCCAGGATATAGCGCCCATCACTTACATCACAAATTTTCTAAGAAAACAGAAAAATAAATTTGAACTGACCTGGACTCTTGCTGGGACATAGTCTGTTTTCAGGACTAATACTTGTGAACTTAAAAAAAAAAAAGAAGCCTGAACTTAAGCCTAACACAATATATTATATCCCAGAAAACTTTAGATTTTAGTAAACAATGCAATGGTGTGTATCTATCCATTTATACATACTGGCTTAATGAATTTAGAACAAAAAACCCCACACAGACACACATATTTCTCCCCTCTACCTCTGTGTTCTGTTGTTGTTTGTCATTTTATTGTTCAGGGTTTTTTTCTTGGTTATTTTGTTTTGTTTTGTTTTGTTTTGGTTCTGTATTACCAAATAAAAGGCAATGGATATCATTTCAGATTCCAAAAATTGGGTTTGGGGTCTCAGATCTGCCATCTGTAGCCTAGGGCAAATCAGTTGGATCCTTTGGAAGTTCAATTTCCTCATTTTAAACAACCGTAATAATACCTGCCCAACCAATCATATTAAATAAGTAACAAAGCTTTGTTAGTTTCTGAGTTGTTCATAGACTCTTGTTATTCTCCTGATTTAACTTTTTGCCTTCCTTTCAACTAGTCCTTTTGTTACTCAATATTTAGAAGTGTGAAGGGGGAGCTGAGAATTCTCTGGTTGGTCTGATCTCATAGGTCGCTGTCAGAAGCCCACGTGGATTTCAGGCTTGTGGGTGGGGTGAGACTTGATTCAAGCAGATACTCTGTTATGGTACAGACCAAGCCAGATAAATTCTAAGTCCTACTCCCTTGTTTTTGTGTGCCTTTGGCTTGGCCCAGGTTTGGAAAGAAAGCAGTGAGAAACCAGGTGTGAATCTGCCGATGTGGCAGACCAGAGGAAACTCATAGGCTATTAATTCAATTTGCACTGGCCTGTCACAGAGCAAGCTAACGCTGCAGGAAGAATCAGCCCAGCTGTGAGCAGCCTTGCCACATGCTCAGCTCCAAGAGGCAGAGCCAGAATTGAGGAATGCAAGCAGGGAAGGGGACTTTTGTAGTTCTGATGAAATTTCAAAGGTCATTAAGGGCTCTTTGTAGATGGACTGGGAAACAGGCATCCTAGTGAGTCCTAGTGCAAGTGTGTGGGCAAGCACAGCTCTCTTTCCCATTGCGAGGCACCTTTGATTCATAAACCAAATCTAGAGAATCACCACAGGCAAATGTAAATCTCCCACAGGGCACAAATTTTCCTGAAGCCAGGGAATTAAGAGCTGGGTTTTACTTATAAGGTGACAAATTAGGAGTCAGGCTTCTATTGCCCATGAAATGAGAAAATTCCATAGAACCACAGGTAATGTTTTTGAAGGAACAATTGTGATAAGACTCAGCTGAACAGATCCCGGTACCTGAAAGCCACAGATATAAATGGGCCACTCCCACTTACAAAGTTCAGTGAAGGGGAGTTTGTCACTTAGGCTCACTGTAAACTTCCTGTGTTTGAGCCTGTGTAATGGCTAGATTTTTTTCTTTTTCAGGAGGCGGGATGGTAGAGTGGTAGTGGGGAGACAAGGCTGCTTTATGGAACAGGGTCATAAAAGGAAAAGAGAATGTATCTAGATTTAAAAGAAACATTATAAGCTGGAAGACAACAGAGACAATTGAATTTTAATATATTTGTTGAGACATTTTTGTGAGGAGTCACTACATTATACCTTAAGATAGTTATAGATATAGATAATAAACATAGAACATTGTATGTGACAATGAACTTGAAGAATAAATCAAAGAGTGTCCTTCAAGAAACTATAATCTGTTAAAAGCAAATATTTGGATGGCAGACATGCCACAGGATGAAGAGTGGCTTTTATTGCACTTGACTTTCAGAAGAGTAGTTTTCCGAAAGGTGCCTGTTAAGTCCTAGTTCTCACAGGTGTGGAAGGAGAGTAAAAACTAGCAAGAAAATGTATCTGGAAGAGTCGGTTGAAGAAGGTGAACAAATTCATTGGGGAAGAAGGCCAACTGAGTTTGACTTACTAGAGCCTGGTAAATATGAGTGAGTGAGTGATTGTTATTTTTACTTTAATTCATGAAAATTTTTCCTTCTGTGATCTTTGACAACTCAGTTATTCTTACATTGTCTCCTTTGTCATGAACTAAAAGCTCTGAAATTGTCTTACCAGAAATGCATCAGTGGCTGTAAGAATATGTCATAATATGCCACCTAGGGTTGAGAAACAGTGACAGGAGAGAGCATACCTGATCATAAAGAAAGAAAGGGGAATTGTACAAAATGGGTATGAAAGCATTTCCTTAAAACCTGCAGATTTTAGCCTCTGTGTATCTAGAGAGGAGTCTGCAAGGCTTTAGACGTCAAATCTGAGGGAAAACACTCCAGGCTTTTGGATGAGCTCATTTTTTAGAGCCACCCAATTTGCTCTATAAGAAATGGTAGAGTCCATTTCCAAAATTATGTCAAGCAATGTTGGAGAATTTTGTAGCAACTAGATCCCATCTTCCATGTTGTCACCAAAAAATAATTGATATTAAAGAAATACCTTCTTTCAAAAAAAGGTTATCCTGCCTCCTATCCACCCATCTCCCTGCCCTCCTCTTTACCTTCTCTCTGTTGAGCTAAACAACCTTCTGCATCTTGCCTGTGTGTGCACACACACACGTACAAAATCTGCAGAGAGCTCCGTGTGCATTTTGTAGACAGCGACTACATCAGTAGCTGCTTCAGCAAATGACCACTATTGTCGTGTTTTTGCCAGTCCACAAAATTGCCACATCTTTATTTACTCTATGCCTGGAATCAGGGGTTTTGGTTTCCGGGCTTAGGGGACCCAGAATAAACAACATAGTGTGATAGCACAGTAAGTACCAGAACTGGGAGGTCTACCTTAACCTAGTACACTCGCTAAATGCTATCCAAAACACACAAACACAGCTGTCAATGCAGGGGTCTTGTGAATGATTCCACTTCTGAATGTCCCCACCCTGAAGTCACTGATGATGTCAGTTTTGAAATGTGATAGTGTTGGATTTTGTTATTCACATCAGGTTATTTTGGAAAATTCGCTGAAATGAGAAATAAAGTGAAAGCCGTATAGATGTATTCATCAGATCTTACTAAAAAGTCACCTATGGCTTTAAAGATCTGAGCCCAATTTCTGTCATAGTCACTTATGTTACAGTCTTCCTATTATAATGAAAAGGGAACACATTTAACAGGATGGATTGTTTCTTATTCAGTATTATACAGTAATGATGCGGTAGGAAAGGATCTAAAGGGTCTCCTGGATTTATGCTGCAGATTTGCGAATGAGCTACTGTTACGCAAAGTTTGAAGGAGGAAAATGTTCATCACCCAAATCCAGAAATCACTCCAAACAGGAATGCTGCTGTGCCTTGAAGGGAGAAGGTTGGGGTGATCCCTGTGAGCTGTGCCCCACTGAACCTGATGGTAGGTCCACCGTCTGCATTTCTCTTTGGACCCTTCATAGGGCCGACTGGTTATGACATAAGAAGGGTTGTACCTAGGCCTTCAGGAAAGATAAGACAATTTAACTCTAAGTCTACATAAAATATTCATTAAGATTATTTTAACTCAGGAGCTGGGTAGTTATTTTCTTCCGAAATGTGCTATGAATCGGAGCTGCCCAAGTAGTAGGCACTCCAACTCTGGGAGCCTTGTTCACTTTCCCTGGTATCAGGGCTTTTCTCGTTCATTGTTTCCCGATATGTGCAGCATGTGGCAATCTGGCCACCACACGTTGTGTGGGAAGCAGCCTGTAGCTAATTGCCATTGGTCTGTCTACTAACAAGTGTTCATCTGTACCGCAGAGGCCTTCCGCCAGATCTGTCCCTACGGAAGTGGCATCATTGTGGGGCCTGATGATTCTGCAGTTGGTAAGTGGCCTGCGCTGGATTCCCAGCATTTCTTAATATTCTTAACCAGCCTCTTCCCTGCCCTTTATCCAGCCGTTCTTCCTTTTATTTTTTTTTAAAGATTTATTTATCTATTTATTTATTTGAGAGAGAGAGCGTGCGCATGAGCAGGGGGAGGAGCAGAGGGAGAGGGAGAGAGAGAATCTCAAGCAGACTCCCCACTGAGTGCAGAGCCCGACATGGGGCTCCACCTCGTGACCCTGAGATCATGACCTGAGCAGAAATCAAGAGTCAGACGCTCAACCGCCTGAGCCACCCAGACACCGCTCCAGCTGTTCTTATTTATCCACACTTACCTTGTAAAATAAAGCTCTACTTTTCATTTAGATACCAATTATATTATTGTACTGTATGGTAATATTGTAATCTTAGATATTTCATTGATTGGATGCTGAAATGATCATAGTTTACCTTTGTGTTTAAAAAACAGTACCTTGTTATTCACTAATTTTTTTCTCCTTTGCATAAGATATGGATGAGTGCAAAGAACCTGATGTCTGTAAACATGGGCAGTGCATCAATACGGACGGCTCCTACCGCTGCGAGTGTCCCTTTGGCTACATTCTGGAAGGGAATGAATGTGTCGGTGAGTAATAAATCTGTTTCTTCCAGAGGGATTTTCCAACTTCGAAATTAGGCCATAGAGCTTTCACACTAGGAAGCATAAGTACCAGGATTGGGACAGAAGTAAGTTTTGTGCATTCATTCATGCATCATTCATCTGCAGTACTAGTTGAGTGCCCCATGTCCCACGCTCTTTGTCTACAGCAGTGACCCAAGCCAACATGTCTCTTCCTTGCATGGACCTTACAGTCTATTGGGGAAGACACTGGATACATCTGAAGACATGGTGGAAAGGAAAACATTATCGTCTATTTTTTAAATTAAAAAAAAATTAATGGTCATAATCTCATTCTCTCAATATGTAAAATACAACATTCATCCAGATTTTATTACATTTAGTAATGTGAAAGGCTATGTACATAGTGTAAACTCCTCTTGTTTTTGCTCTCTTATTAAAATTTCAAAGAGTGGCGATGCCTGACCTTTGACCTCTTGATGCCTGCTAACACAAAATTGAATCCAAGTTTTATATCTGTCCCTCTCAAATTTCACCCGCAGCTATTACCATGAAGCGTAAGCAAATTCCTTAGTCTTTCTAGGCCTTAGAATGGCATATTATACAAATAGATTAACTTATTCCTAATTACCCTGCAGCTCTAAAACTCAATGATAATGTGATTTTTATGAACTCAAAAGAGATATAATATTCTGGACAGTGAAATGCAATTTCATAGCAAAACCAAAGCGAAGTTGTCAATGTTTTCTCTTCGGAATCTTCAGTTAGTGTTCCTGTGTGCATGCTAAATGAGCCTGCTCACCGAAGTCTCTCTACCACAGCCTCTTGCCTTCCCTGTTTGACTCAGAACCCAACAGAAGATGTAACCCTGATGATAGTCCATCACTAGTCCATATCCTAAAGAACTAAGATTACAATGTTATTTCTCAAAAATTTCCCTTTCCCAAAGGAAGACACTCTCCCCCCAGGAAATGTGTCAGAAGAACAGTCAGGATTCTAGATGGATGGGTTGGGAGGCATAGATATTTTTTAGTCCTCCTAAGACTTGTTCTCTCTCCATGGTTGTTTACAGAGATCATACCCTAAACATATTTCTTTCTAGCTTTTCTTCTGCCTAATGTAAACCATCTGGTTTCAACAGAATCAACAAAAAAATCTTCTTGAATCTTGATTTTATCCAGTGTATTAATTTTGCTTAACCTCTGGTCTCTCGTTTTGTGTAAGCTTAGTCTTCTATTTTATAGCTGGCAAAAATCCATCATGTTTAAGGCTTTTTGGAGAATGATGTAATGTAAGGCCAGACTGGAGATGTATTTCTAGCTTTATGTAAGTGAAAACTTTTGACTTGTGAGAGCAGTCTTGCTTTAACCCTTGGAGCATCTATTCCTGGTCGATTTAGCTCTTCATACATAATATGGGAGGCTGGAGAAGCTCAGGAGAAGAGCACTAGGAGGGCTGGAAGCCCAGATACTGTCACTGTTAGTGCCACTGCCACTTAGCAGGTCAAATTTCACAGCTATAAATCTGTGGAGATAAGACATGTACACTCCTTTCTTTTTTTTTTTTTTAAAGATTTTATTTATTTATTTGAGAGAGAGAGAGAATGAGACATAGAGAGCACGAGAGGGAAGAGAGTCAGAGGGAGAAGCAGGCTCCCTGCTGAGCAGGGAGCCCGATGCGGGACTCGATCCCGGCACTCCAGAATCATGACCTGAGCCGAAGGCAGTCGCTTAACCAACTGAGCCACCCAGGCACCCGACATGTGCACTCCTTTCTTGTAAAGGCAGAATGAGGATCAAACAAGATGCCACAGATCAAAGTACCCCAATAGAGTGAGAGGTATTATTTGAGTCCAAGCCCATTTTTGTCTTCATTCATCATGTATTGAATACACTCTTGGTCACTTGCAGATACTGATGAATGCTCTGTGGGCAATCCTTGTGGAAATGGAACCTGCAAGAATGTGATTGGAGGTTTTGAATGTACCTGTGAGGAGGGATTTGAGCCTGGTCCAATGATGACTTGTGAAGGTAAGCCTCTTTGCAGAAAAGTTGTGGTTACGTGTTCTGATCATGGAGACAGTAGTTGGGTGATTACTGTTGTTGATACTAAATGCCACTTAGGGTATACAGAATAAAGAACATCTAGGCCTGATGGGCCATACCATTATTCTTCTGGTTCATGGCACAAATCACACTGTATAATATGCAGAGTTCTTTTTGGTGTCTCCCCATTACAAGTATTTAGATACAACTCCCATCTTGTTTGCAACCTTCTTTCTTTTTTTCCATTTTCCCCTTCTTTTTCTTTCTTCATCTCCCATGCTCCCTCTCTTTTTCTTTTTTCTTTTCTACGCATAGAAACATCTGCACACTGACAAAACCACCAACATCCTATAGCCATCTGGGGGCAATCACAGCAAAAGACGTTATCTATACTCTGTAAGCAGTAATTGCCAGTATGTCTAGTAGGATCAATGTATGGAGAGAAGGGAAGGAAAGGGAGTGTCTAGAACAGTGGGTCTCAAAGGGTGGTCCCTGGATCAGCCATATCAGCATCACCTGGGAACTTGTTAGAAATGCAGACTTTCAGACCTCATCCCAGACCTCCTGAATCAGAAACTTGAAGAGTGGAGCCTAGCAGCCCTCCAAGTAATTCTGATACACTCTCAAGTCGAGACCACTGGTCACATAAGAGAACGAAGGTGAGGAGAAGGTAGAGGATAACAATGGTATGAACGTGAGCTTTTCATTAGAGATAGGTCCTATCAATACCCATTGTCCTAGTTGTTGCTGAATCTTTAAAGGCTATGACTAAATATGATCTGGGGTCTCACTGATGTTCTCAGTCAGCATCCCTGGACTTAGAAAGAAACATGATAATCAAGATGGCCTGTTTTAACCTTGCTTTTTCAAAACATATTCTGCTGATTCCAAACTATGGAATCTGTAGAAAACTCTTTTATCTATTAATGGTAAAGTCATTCCTATTTAAGGAAAGTGTAAAATTATTCAGAATACCATTTGCTTAGGCTCAGGAATCACTGTTATTTCACAGGAGCCTCTTTTCTATGGGGAAAGGGGTGTGGTTAACAATACTGGATGGGTCTGCTTCTGTTCTGACTGCAATTGAGTTGACAGTGGTTTTGACTGAATGGGGTAAAACTGATTCCCACGCTATGTGACTCTAGGGAACGGCAAGTGGTCAGCTTGACACTTCAAAGCCAGAATTTCAGAAATGCTCCCTATATGTAGGGTGGTCTATCATATCCCATCTGTCTAAATAACTTTAATAATTATACCAGGACAATAAGCCAAAACTGGGACTGTGCTAGGAGAACCAGGACCCACAACCCCCTGGCCTATACCAATTGTAAAATAACCAACTCATTTTATGGTGCTTTGAAAACCAGAGATTGCTTGGTGCATCCATGCTGATGACAATGAAGCATTTCAACTTTTGATAAAAATAGACTTTTTTTTGGTTGATGCCCATGATCCATTATTTTCATGCTACCTTCTGCTGCAGATATAAATGAGTGTGCCCAGAATCCTCTGCTCTGTGCTTTCCGGTGTGTAAACACTTATGGGTCATATGAATGCAAATGTCCTGCTGGATATGTTCTGAGAGAAGATAGAAGGATGTGCAAAGGTGAGAAATCTGTGTTAAAGGTCATCTAACCCGGGGGGCTCTCACTCTATCTATGATGGGAAATGTCTCTCTAAAGCATCTATCAGTAGAGAAAGGCTGGGAATCAGGGAACTCTGCTATACTCCATGGACAATATGGGGGTCATCATTGCCCATAGTATGATAATATTAATTAAATAATACTTTTTAAATCCCCATCACTAAGGGATGTTATTTCCAAGAATGGGGGTAGCATATGGAGTCTACTTTAGTTAAATCATTTCCATTAAAAATGCTTACTGAGCACCTACAATTACTGTGGCTCTGGACGAGGCTCTGCTGTACAAAGTTAGGTAAATCATGGGGCTCCTTGAAGAGCACGGATTTGCTCCTCCAAGGTCTTAAATGAGCAGCTACTTGTTCTCTTCAGATGACCTAAATAGGACTTTTCTTGAAGGTGAACAGATTTCCTAACCAAGAGCTCTACATCACATGCAGGATAAGTCCAAATTTCTCAGCTCAGACCATGTAAAGGAGAAAGATAAAGAGAGGGAAATGCAATAGGACAATAAGGGATGAGGAAGACCTGTCCGCACCAGAAGAAAGGAAATGAAGGAAGGAAGAACCAGGACAGAATATGATATTTGTGAATGTTTGTCTTTTCCTCAAGTATAAAAACTAATATTTTCATTATACAATGATTATTCTAATCATATTAATAATCTAATCATATATCATATTAATATTACATAAAATGATATGTTATTATAATTGTTATATAATGGAAGCTTTGGTTTATTATACTATATTGTAATTATAATGCTGTTATATTATGAAAGTTTTATAGAAGAACTTTTTAGGTGAATTCATCAAAAAGAATTAACAGTCACACTTCCCACCTTTGAAGGGGTTACAGTTAGTTAGGTAATAATTTCATTGCAAGTTCAAAGTAGGTGAGAAGACCCCTTCCCAATCCGAGGAGGCCAACGCCCATGAGACAAAAGGAAACAGCTTAACGCTGAAAGAAGTGTAAATGAAAATTGATGACCTGATACCATCTCATGCTTACAAGGCAGGAAATTAGCACAGCTTCTTTTCTAATTCGTGGGTGCACATTCTCTCCAGACGAGGACGAGTGTGAGGAAGGCAAACACGACTGTACTGAGAAGCAGATGGAGTGCAAGAACCTCATCGGCACGTACATCTGCATCTGCGGGCCTGGGTACCAGCGGAGGCCCGACGGAGAGGGCTGCGTAGGTAAGCAGGTCCCGGCCCGAGGAGCTTCGAGCGAGTCGGGTGACAAGGGACAGAAGTAACTTGGCATCCAAGTCCCTGTGGGCAATGTGTTCTTCTTGGCCAGTGCCATCTTCCCTCTGTTCCCTCATGTCACGGTTTCCCTTGGAGAGCCCCTTGCCTCTTGCTTATCTCTGAGTTCCTGAAGCACCATCATTCTCTCCCTCCGAGCCGGCCTTTGTTATACCTTCTCAGCCCATGTTGCTGCCAGGCCTTGGCACCAGGTGTTTCCGCTGCGTCTTTCTTTACTCCTATACTTTTTGTTGTTTCAGGCTAGGTTCTCTTCACCACATTGGAATGTCTTTCAATTGTCCCAGCTTTGCTGTTAGCGCCCTGACATTGAATGACAGATGCCCGGTCCCTCTGAACTGGGAGTAGCATTAAACCAGTGGGCTCTTCCTCCAGGGAATCTGTTCTTGTCTAGAGTGGGCCCTGGGCCCTGGGCCCTGGTATTTTTTAAAGCTTCCTAGGGACTGTAATGTGGATCCTCCACTGAAAACCACAGCTTCAGACTAGGGACGGGCAAACCACGGCCCGGGGGGCCAAATCCAGCCTGCAGCCTGCCGCCTATTTCTGTAAATTAAGTCATACTGCAGCATAGCTGTAACCATTCATTCAGACGTTGTCCATGGCTCTTTCATGCCACAATGGCAGAGAAGAAGAGAGTGAAGGCAACAGAGATCATATGGCCTGCAAAACCTAAAATAGTTACTACATATAATACAGTAATACTATAACATTACTACAATTTAAAGTTTCCCAACCTCTGGTTTGAACAGTCAATACAGGAGAAAATTCTTAGAAAGTTCCCACATGCTTCCTTTCCATTTTTAATAATCAGTGATGCCAGAAAAAGAAATCTTATGTTGTCAGTCAAGAACCTCATTTTCCCCTTACCTTGTAAAATACAGAATTAAACAGCAATTGAAGAGCAGACTTTAAAAGCACAGAAAAAGCATTTGGACATAGGAACACACACCAGCTCTTCCAGGCTCAGTGTTTCTCAACCTCAGCTGCCCACTGGAATCACTTGGAAAACTCAGGTCCCACCCCAGACGCTCTGATTTAATTGGTCTGGGGATGACGTGGGCATCAGGATTTTTAGCCTGTTTCAACAGTCCTGTAGCTGTCACCTTCCAACTCTGCTTCTCATTATGAGATCCCTGCCTTGGGGGCTCAGAACTATTCTGCATGGGATGCACCTAAGCAAGTCACTTTATTTATGATCTTTCTAAAAAAATCATCAGAATGAGATGCCTGGGTGGCTCAATCTGTTAAAAAATCATCAGATAATTCTAAGAATCTCCAGTTTGTCTTAAAGCTTTTTTTTTTAAACCTGAGAGACTGGATTATGATTATTTCTCGATAATATTGTTAAAGTATTACAATAAAAGTAATCTATGTTGAACTGGAAGAATAGGTTTAGACCAATTCTCAGGTCAAAACGGACCCATCGCAGACATTATTCTGATGAAGTATTATAACATTTCTCTAATGTGTGATCTTTTTTTTTCCCCTTCACTTGAAATAATCCTTTGGGAATCCTTTTTATGGACAGATATAGAAAATTGTAATTTTATCAAGTGGGAAAATGTATGTGTACCTAAATTGCAGTCATCTACATTTAAGTATATCAAAATACCATCAAGTATGTTTTTTAAAGGACAGAGGTGTACACACACACACACACACACTTGCTTGTATGTGCCAAATCCATTTCTAGGATACGTGAGAAACTGGCAGTATCACAGGGTTGCCTCCCAGGACAGGAGTCTGGTGACTGAGGAAGAAGGGAGGAAGGGGCACTTTTGAGGAATACTCTTATATCTTTTGAAGTGGGAACCACGGGAGACGGTTACCTATTCGCGAACTAAAAAAAAGAAAGACTCCATCCTTGCGCGAAGGGGTGGCATGACTGCTCTTGTGTTTGCTCTTTCCACGAAACCCCACAGATGAGAATGAGTGTCAGACCAAGCCAGGCATCTGTGAGAATGGGCGCTGCCTCAACACACGGGGCAGCTACACTTGCGAGTGCAATGCCGGCTTCACCGCCAGCCCGGCTCAGGACGAGTGCCTTGGTGAGTGCAGACGACCGGATGCTTTCGCAGCCCACACACTTCCCCCCCCCGCCCCCCCCCCCCGCCCACCTTCACACTGGGACGCTTGGCACCCTGATCTCTCATCTGAAATAATAGAAATGGTTAAAATTTGAGGCAGGTTCCTATTTTGGAAGGGACTAATGACTGTGATTTGTCCATGGGGCTCAGCACCACCCCGCAGCTGAATTCTTCCTTTGCTAAGTGTATCAATGAATCACTGGTTTGGAATTTCTTTCTCCGCTGCCTTTTGAAGCCCTTGGTGCTGAAGATCTGTTTCCGTGTGTTTTTCTGCTCCTCTCTCTCGATAGCATGACCACTTCTCCATATTTCAGGGAGCAGAGAGAGTTGTCACCTTACGTGGGCCACTTAATGAATTTCTTGTCTTGTTTCCCTCAGACGTCATCCTTTCTCTCTTACTGCTGTTTCCAGCTTTCCCTTCTCGCTTCTCCTCACCCAGGGTAAAGTGTTTACATCCTTTTTGGGTTTTATATTTGACCACATTCTTAATATACTTTGTCATGCTCATCAAATTCCCTCAAGTCCCCTTTGCGATATAATGTCCCTTCCAGACAACCGGGAAGGGTACTGCTTCACGGAGGTGCTCCAAAACATGTGTCAGATCGGCTCAAGCAACAGGAACCCTGTCACCAAGTCGGAATGCTGCTGTGATGGAGGAAGAGGCTGGGGCCCCCACTGTGAGATCTGCCCCTTCCAGGGCACTGTGGCCTTCAAAAAACTCTGCCCCCATGGCCGAGGATTTATGACCAATGGAGCAGGTACTTCCTTGCGTTCTGACTTATGACCAGTGGAGCAGGTAACACTTATGGTCCAAAAATACTTGCAGGGAATCTGCTTGTTTTATGAAAAACAGTTGAGAGTACGGAATCTGCAGTATGGGCTTAGGCTGAGTGCATGCTTTATGTCAACCGAAACCCTTTATTATGGTATTTTAGATGTTCAAGGCCAGGTTGCCAAAGCTGTGTGTGCTTGGGTTCCTGCCTCTGCATCACAAGGAGTCCCCAAATTTTTAAACAGAAGCTTGTTGTCAGTTATTGGTTACTCAGAGTGTCAATTTGTTAGAAAAACCATGGCATAAATGATCCCTAAATTCCTAGACTAGTCCACCGATAAGCATTTTAACTCGTAAAATTGGCTGAAATATGCTGCATGAAGGAAGTATAGACGATGCTGATATTCTGGCAATTAAAACCCATTTGCCTCTGGAAAAGCACCGGCTGCTTTCACCTGGGAGACTTGGGGAGGCTGTCGCAGTGTGTGAGGCCGCTCCAGAGAAGCTCCGGGCCTGTGATCCTCAGCAGCAGCTGCACTTGTTTCCAGCCTCATAAACGAGAAGGGAGAGAGACTTCTCCAGCTCCTTGGGAAGGAATCAGAAGGGAGAGGGGAGGAAGGAGAGTAAGCAGAGTTTATGTGGATGTTGGAAAGATGTGGCTAAAGGTAGAATCACAGAATTGGATGTGGGAAGACACAGAACTGGATTGGACGGGGTGACCTGAAAGCAACTGATGTTTCTTCCAAGGATGAGAAAATGAGATGGTGAAAAGACTCGCTTCTCGAGACCAGGGAGGGCAGGCAAAATTGCATTTCAGAGGAAACTCAAAAGAATTAGGATAAATAACATCTGTTGGAATAAAATGATCGTTTGGCAATCAAAGGCTAAGAACTCATTTGGTATTGGCACCACACCGAGCAGTAAGGAGATAGATGGGTCACAATGTGGAAGGACAGCTGCTTCAGTGCTCAACAGTGCATAGCGACCAGATCTTTCTCCCTGCGGTGGAGCTGTGAATAAGGCTCTCTCTTCCTTATCAGGCTGCAAAAACCCCGCCCAGGGATCCACCCCAGAGCCCTAGTGCTTCCCTCACCAAAGGAAGTTTGGTCCCATTTCCCCAATATTATGCAGCTTGAGATTTTTCAGGATTAACTTTAAATACGGCAAAAAGAATGGAGGGAAACCTTCCTCCTTATTTCGGACATGCATTATTAGAAAAAAATGGGATTTTCTTGTCAAAAAATCCTACTGCTGTGCACCATTTATGAGATGTCAGTAGGAGGCAAGCTTGATGGCATGAGGTAGAGCAAGGAGCTGAGTATGTCTGGATGAGACCGGTGCCCATGGACCCGGAGGGAAAAACTATACATTTAGAAAACCGATTATCTTTAAAGTGTTCCCCTGGCCTGATGGGTTATTATATTGTCGTCCGGTGCAGTTATTCATTTGCCTTTCAGGATAATTACCATTACCTATGAAGTGGATGCTGTCATCCCTTTGGTTTAATTTCTTAGGTGCATGGGATAGTAACATAATTTATTAGTATTTACAGTAAGGCCACCCCTACATATTGATGTTGCCCATTTTATAACATCTTTCTTATTTTAATCTCTGTTAAATTAACAGATATTGATGAATGCAAGGTTATTCATGACGTTTGTCGAAACGGGGAGTGTGTCAACGACAGAGGATCCTATCATTGCCTATGTAAAAGTGGCTATACTCCAGATATAACTGGAACTTCTTGTGTAGGTAAGTGCTCTGTTTTTTGTGTCCAGGTTTATTCCAAGTGGAAATTGTACATTATGGGAAAAAATAAAAAATCCTCAAACCAAACATCTAAAAAGCTTCTATAATTTCATAGGAAAACCTAAGACAATGAAGTTCTTTGTTAGACCCTGTGGGTACTGAGCATCGTTTTAGATGGACAGTCACACAGTATCTTTTTGATCATAGATCTGAATGAGTGCAACCAGGCCCCCAAACCCTGCAATTTTATCTGCAAAAACACAGAAGGGAGTTTCCAGTGTTCTTGCCCGAAAGGCTACATTCTGCAGGAGGATGGAAGGAGCTGCAAAGGTAAAGTAGAATTTGCCTGCACCCATTCACCTCCCTCCTGGGCACATTGTTGCATTCCCTGTGCATTTGAGAAATCCATAGGCAAGCTCTCCACAGGCAAGAAGTGCTTCCCTGGGGTTAATGCCTCCCTGGGATCTCCCTGCCACCTACTTCCTACGGTGGATGGCTGGAGGCTGAGGCCAGGGAGATTGGGAGGGTGTGCAGTGGCAGCAGGAGCCATTCTCGATGCCTGCCCCTTGGGCGTCCATGGGTGCTGCCCATGAGGGTCTCAGAGACTGTGGGGCCAGATGTCTAAGGCTCAGGTGGGTACAGATACTAATTGACTACTTCCTTTCTGCTTTCTATTTATTCTATTGATGTAGTCAAGCTATTCAACAACTATAGAGCCCAGGTCTCTGGCATTGTCCTGCCTCAGATTAATTGGTGCCTAGAACGCACTATGCCTAATTAAGTAAACACTTCGTCTAGGTTTTTGTTCTGCTAAAGAGGGCCATTCCTGCCCTCCATGACCTTATCTGAGCCATAAATATCACAAAGAATTAAACAGCAGAACTCTATGCAGAAATCCATCTTCAACCAGAGGTTATCCTTTGCAAAATTCTGTTGGTGTAAATTTACTCCTAGAAACATCTTCCTCAACAGTAAGAACTTCACAGATTGAGTGAATAGCACAGGTAAATCAAACTTAAGGGTAATTTTTAAAAGGAGGGATTTAGAGAAGGATGTGGAGACCAGAGGGCAGAACAAGAGTTAGAGCGTTTCTACTGTGAAGCCTTGACAGCGTAAAAGGAAAGTAAGGGAAGTTGAATGGTGAGGTAGAGTGGAAGTGGAGAGCAGAGGGAAGTAGGACCCTCAACCCCCTTCTTGTGTCTGCTGGAAGGAGAGAGTTAAGAGACTTGTAACATAGGATGGCAGAATGAACAATGCCTGAGGTTTTCCTATGCAGCACAAATCCTATATAATCCTGTAATTTGGGGAGAGGAAGTTGAGAGACCTACTTAAAAATTCTAGCTCAATAAAAGAGTTGTTTGCAGCTTTGTTCTTCTCAAACACAGAACTTATTCTCCATCTGTGGATCACAGTGAGCTCTGGGCAATGTGAGGCTATAACTCAGAGCCATAAACTTATTCATGTAAATAGAGAACCAAATTAGAAAATCTCTCATTGTGTATATTATCTGCCCCAAGCAAAACAAATTTACAGCATTTTTCCAGCCTGTGGGGGCAGAAAATCCTCAAAAATGTCTAGCAATTAAGAGATGAAAAATGGAAAGTAAATGTATAGTGGTAACTGTTTTTTTTTTTTTTTACAATGTATCGAACGCACCAGTGATGCTCTCTTTATGGTTTCAGGAGTGGGCAGAGCAGCAGTGGGATTCTTACAGATCCCCTCACAACATAAGTCCCTTTCTCATGTTGTTCTCATGAGGTCTAGATTCTTCCACATACTTGGCATGTAGGACTAAAAATCAAACCCAGTGGTGCAGATACATATACTACTAAAACTGACAGGAAAGAGGCTCAAAGGATAGCCCGGAGGGTGGGGTCGGGGGGGGGAGATGTGGGACCAGCCCTTCCCCCATGAGAGCCGGGGAGGATCCAGATAAGAGGAGAGAAGGGGAAATAAGATGTTCTTGGAGGTGAGAACAGCAAGTGTTGCTGTTAGAAAACAGTGTAAGAAACCGCGGAGCTGTCTCCCTCACCTGTGTGCAGGTAAGCTTCAGCAACCGTGGGACGGTGCTCTAGCAGGGCCCCTTGGGTCAGAGAGAGGGGAGGCCACCCCACTGGCAGGAGGCGCAGAGCCGCCAATCATGCAGAAACCAGTAAAGCAGGAACAGCAGGCCCCACAGTGGTGGAAAGAACGTGGTAGGGTTGGCTACATTTTAAGAGAAGTCAGCACTGGGAGAAATATGGGGGCTTGGGGGAGTTCTTTTGGTTGAGGTCCACGCCAGGTGTTACTCTAGCCAGCAACTGGCACTCCTCTGCAGCTTCGAGCACAGCTCTGCGTGCAGTAACCAGACAAGGCTGCGAGGAAGCAAGGGAAAGAGGGAGGGAAGAAGGAAGGTAGATTGGTTCCTGGATACACCGTGATTTGTTGTTGTTGTTAAAATTCAACTAAAAGCTGGAACATACTTCGTATCTCTTGAGGTCTTTAAATAGCAATGTAGTTGAGAATGAGCCGGGAAGTTCCGGCAATGAGGAAGGAAGCCTGGTCAAAGTGGAGGATTTTATCGAGATACGGAAAACAATGTGGGATAAATACTGTAGGCAGTTTTTAAATGTGCTCTTAGCGTATCAGAGTGAGGTTTTTTTTTCTTCCCTTTGTTTCCTTCTGGATTGCTCAGTTTCATTTTAACCAAAGGAGACACTCTAAGAAAAGAAATCCGTTTGGTTGGATTTGGTTTGGTTGAACACCTCATTTGAGCAGATTCAAAACCGTGAACGTAAAAGGGAAAAAAAAAAAAAAAACTAAACAAATTAATTTCCAGCCTCAACATTTCTTTTTGCATTTCAACTTGAAGAGATCTTTTCATTGCTTTGGAAAATTATGAGAATCCCTAATCTTTTACTTCATTTTATAGTTTATTTAAAATGTCACAATTTATTTGAAATGCCTTTGTTGAGAAATTCCTGCATTCCTCTAGCGAAAGGGAATTGGGATTTCCTTGGATCCCCAAAGAGCTACATTTTTTGGTCTCCACGGAGAGCACATTTCATCTTCCAAACCCTTACCTCCCGGGTTCTTCCTAGCCATGTGCCGCGTGGCTCTTCTGGCCACGGTTATTTGAGACGTACAGGTCAGTTCAACCCCGATCCTCATCCTACATTTTTCACAGATCTTGACGAGTGTGCCACCAAACAACACAACTGCCAGTTCCTGTGTGTGAACACCATTGGCAGCTTCACGTGTAAATGTCCTCCCGGATTTACGCAGCACCATACTGCCTGCATCGGTAAGTGGGACAGGGGAGTACCCTACCAGAAATGCACCTATCCCTTTGACGAGTTGTTTTCTAGTTCCTCTGCTATTGGAGTAAGAAGATAAACAAGTCAGAAAAGAATATGTGAGTACGTGTGTGTGCGCGCACGCACCTGTATGTGAAAAGTTATTGGCCTTATTTGGCCTTTTCTGAGTGAATCCTCCCCCTGTCTTCCTTTTAAACAACACAAAGAGAGCTTCAGTGGATTTTAATTCTTTTCCCTCACCGCTTCTTCTAGATAACAACGAATGCACTTCTGATATCAACTTATGTGGGTCTAAGGGTATTTGCCAGAATACTCCTGGGAGCTTCACCTGTGAATGCCAACGGGGGTTCTCGCTCGATCAGAGTGGCGCCAGTTGTGAAGGTGGGTAGGGTCCTCAGCTTGATGCCGCTGCTGGGCCCTGGCGGAGGCAGCCTGTGTGACTTTCAAACTCTTCATTCTCCTCCTCTATGAGATCTCAGAATTGAGCACAGGGAGAACTGAGCAACTGAAGATGGGAAATATTTTGCTGGGTTGGCACAGATATCATACCTTAGAGATCCATCTTTGGTCTCATGCTTGACCAGGTCTATAACATGTGCCTTCCCTCCATATCTCAAGGCTTTTTCTGCTAAGTAGTGTAACCTACTAGGGCATGAACTAGTCAAGAAAAATAGCTCGGTTCCTGCATTTGATTCATTCATATTCTAGTCACTGGATCCAGAGTCCTAAAAGGATTCCCTTAATGTGGATTAAATATATGAAGAATAACTCTTCTGATAATATGTAATTAAAATTCTAAATTATTTTTTTTTAGGATTTCCTTTCTGTATTGACATCTTTTAGTTTCTGATCCTGGCACAAATGAGCAAATACAAACACTTCCCACAGCTATCCCATAGAATGCTCTTGGGCCTTACCTTAATTTCTTCGTCCTTTCCATTTGTAGGCATTAGCAGGAATGTCTGAATGTTTTCCTCCTTGGGCTTCTCAAAAGCTCCGGGGCACGTATTTTTGACGTTTTGGTGGTAGAATAATTTTTTAGGGTGGGGGGGTCAGTTGCCTTGCTAAAATTACCCCTCCCCCCCTTCCCAGACGTGGACGAGTGCGAAGGGAACCACCGTTGCCAGCATGGCTGCCAGAACATCATCGGGGGCTATCGGTGCAGCTGCCCACAGGGCTACCTCCAGCACTACCAGTGGAACCAGTGTGTGGGTAAGTAGTCTTTCCTGGGCACAATGACAACACACCGCTGCTGTCACCCCCGAGTCCAAATAGTGCTTTCTTTCTAAAAAGTTTACACTTGTCATTAGATCAACGAAGAGTCCTTTAAAATCGCCCTAACCTGGTTGAAACCAGAGGAAAGTTATATAGCCTTTGCAAAACAGCAAAGTGAGAAAAAAAATATAACGATAAAGGATACTGTGAAAACATCGGAAATGAAATGCCCTTAGAATTCCTTCACTCTCTGCATCCCCCCTCCCCCAACCCCGCTCTTCGGCTGCATGTCGCCATTGGCCCACGCTGGAGTTCTGTTCGCAGGAGGGCCAACAAAATCCTACCGCTCACTGAAAAGGAACTTTTGGCCTGCAGACACAGAAGTGGTTCCATTCAGCTCTACGCATCTCTTAGGGCAGAGTGTAGGCAGCAGGCGCGGCAAGTTTTTTCAGGTTGCTAAATTCTTTTGAAAATTAAGGGAGACCCACAGATTCATTAAACGGAAATTATGTCATTTTCGATTCCATAATGTCATGGGAAAGTAACTCTAAATGCATATCAGAGAATTCAAACACTGAGTTTAGTGGGACCCCAGATCCATCTGGCCCAAGCTTTTGGTTTTACCAGAAAGACCTGAAAGCCCAAGGAGGAAAAGTAATCTGTCCTTAACCCGGTTCCTTTGTAAAACGCCTGGAGCTAGAACCTCAGGCTCTTAACTTCCTGATTTAGGGCTGCCTTTCAAGTGTTGAGTTCACTCATTTTTTTTTTTTCATTCGTCAAGTATCTCTGCAGCACGGCGGAAAACGTGGTGCGCAGGTGACCTGTTCTAGCTGCCACCCTCTTGGGTACAGAGGCCTCCTTAGCAAAGATGCAAGGATTACTGTCTCCCGGGTGCTGCTCCACTTTACTCCAAATGAAGATACATTTGGTGTGTTTTCATTTATCCAAACTGCATCTCTCTCATTTGGCTTGATTCTTTTCAAGACACAGTTTTGGAGGGGTGAGTAGGGTTGGCTAAAAGGACGCCAGTGCTGGAAGAGTTCAGACTACACCACTTGCTGACCAACCCTCCTCTCCTCTCCTCTTCCTACCTTCAGTCCCGGGATAGTGGAGATGGGCAGGTCATGTCTTCGTTGCCTGGAGATTCTACTTTGGCCCCGTGAAGATCATCTCCTGGCTGGGAGTTCTAGAATAAATTAAGAAGTTGGAAGAGGTTTGGGGGGTTTCAATGCCCAAAAGATACGAGCCCAAACTGGGCTCATAATTCTTAAGAACTATAGCTATCCAGAATGAGCATTGCCTTGGGCCAGAATGGCTTTCCCCGGAGCCATGCAGAGACGAGCAGATCATTTGGACCAGCCCTCTCTGGATCCTTACTGCTGGGCAGCCAGAATTTCACTCTTAGAAGATGGATGGGTTTGGGGTCAGGGGCCACTGGATCTCCTTGTTTTGTGGAATATGTCAAGCCTGCAGCTGCAGTTGGAGTTGAGCCACGTTGACCTAGAGAAAATTTATAAAAGAAAGCCCATCCTACATTTTGGAATTCTCCTAGCCGTTCTCCCTTCACAGCATGGCTGACACACACTATGCAAGCCTAAGGCTGCCACCTTTGATTTTAGAGGACAGAGTGGATAGGTTTCAGTCTAAGTTTAAGGAGGCTTTTTTGGAGAATCTAAGGCTGTTTCAATAAAATTAAAATGTCTCTCTTTATAAAAATGACAAAACCCTCCCCAATTTTGAGTATTGACTGAGAGTAAAACAAAGACTTTGGAGTACATAAAAATTGCCGTTGGAGCCATTTGCTCCAGAGGGCACAGGATGAAGAAGGTCAGGAGAGTGCAAAGCATGGGAAACAAACCGTGTTTGTATACTGATGAACAGGGTGCGTACAGAGCCTCTTTTCCAGCTGTAAATATTGAATATTTGCCAATTTCTTATCTTAATCCCTGTTCTGCTTGACCCTAGCTCTCTAACATAGATAAGCAAGTTTAATTTAAACTTTGTTAGATTCTCAGGGAGTTAAAAAAAAGAAAGTGAAGTAAAATAGAAAAGAATGTGAAAGGGGAGGAGAGAGTTCTTGACTGGGATGGATATTTATAGTAACATACATAGATGCTCAAAACTAGAAAGAGCCTTAGAGATTATCTAGTCTGACCTCATTCCTAAAATATAAATCCTTCCCCAACCTCCCGGGTTGTCCAAGTTTGACTTGAATACCATCTAGAAGGGCATTCACTTTCTTGCAAGATAGCCCAATTTATGTATAGAAAACTTTAATTCTTGGAAATATTTTTTTTCATAGAAAATGAACTGTTCCTCCCGCTACTTCTAACCTGTTTCTGTCCTTTGGAACAATACAGAATAAATCTAAGTTTTATATTGATGGGTCCTGTCCTTCATATACAGACATGGGCCTTAGAGATTTTATCTATCAGAGTCCTATCAGGAAACCAATGGCTAAGCCCAACCCAAAAGCACAGGACGAAGGAGAGGAGCCTGTTGATGCTCCATGCAGGTCAGCCTCTGGGAGCTGAGAGCAGGTGTAAAGTCTGGAGATAGACATGGAAGGACAAGGAGAAAACATCCAGTCCAGGGATAGTTTTTCCACCAAAGTAATTGCCCTTGGTTCCTCAGTCACTCTTTGGTGCCCATGGTCTCCATTGGTATCTATTGCACACTTCATCTCTGATTTAAAGTAAGGGGGAAAGAACAAAGACAATGGCACATTTAATTATTTCCCTTGTAGGAACCTTGAATCCTAAATGACCTTGGGTGGATACTTGAGAGTCCTTGGATATAAAGAATCCTCAAACAAACCTGTAGCTAGGCACTGAGCTATAGCAGGCAGCTCAGCAAATGGCTTTCTTATTGTGTATCTGTTCCTTCCACACAGGAAAGAAAGAGGAAAGGGAGAGAGAAGGGAAGAAGGGAGGATATTATACATATGCAAGCACCCTGCTCCCACCATTTTTACCTACCAGTTTTTCTAATT
The DNA here is from genome assembly GCF_003265705.2 of Callorhinus ursinus. NCBI lineage: Eukaryota > Metazoa > Chordata > Mammalia > Carnivora > Otariidae > Callorhinus > Callorhinus ursinus. The sequence continues at coordinate 14,835,334 of NW_027397087.1, read as the reverse complement.
TTAGAACAAATCTTTTCAGGGCGCCTGGATGGCTCAGTCGGTTCAGCGTCTGACTCTTGATATTAACTCAGGTCTTGATGTCAGGGTTGTGAGTTCAAGCCCCGCATTGGGCTCCATGCTGGGCGTGGAGCCTCCTTAAAAATATATAAATAAATAAATACAGACATTTTTTTCTTAGAAACAGTTCTGTTTTTGATAAAGGAATCTAAAAAGGTGAAACCAACTCAAAGACAAAGGAAATACCAGTTTAAATGGCGCTGAGTCTTGAGAGACACTAGCATGAAGGCAAGCACGTGGCTTCTGCAATCAGACAGCTCTGGGTGTGCATCTCTGCCCTGCTGCTGGGAGATCTCAGAGGGGTTCTCAGAGCCTTGCTTTCATCATCTGTAAAACAGGGATTAGAACACCTACTGCCTGTGATTGTTGGGAAGGTCAAGTAAAGGAATGTGAAGCACCTCGCACTCTGTCACGCAACGGGCATCTAATAAACGTCAGTTACATTTCCCCTCCTCCCTTGCATTGGAAGCATTTGCTCAGTGAGGCCAAGGCCAATCTGTGTGCATTCAAATGAACATATGCCTGAAAGTGGGCTACAGCGATTAAGGAAAGTTTTACCAGCAAGCTTCCAGCCTGCCCTACAAAGGCAGGCCTACAAAAATAAACTCGAGATTTCAAAAAGGTATAAATTAGAAATAGTGAGATACTCAAGGTTTTCTCCCTCAAGTTGATTTTTTAAAGTTAGATTTCTTTTTCCTGCTTTTTACTGTCAGACTTGGCAGGTCCCTGTGGGTAGCCAGTCCTGCAGCATCTGTCTCTATTGTGGGTTTTTTCCAATTATTGCTTGTGAAGTCTGCACTGAATCTCTTCCAGCCATACTTTGCTTTAGACACGGCCCAGACACTCTGGGCAGGAGGCTGGTTTGGATAAGGGGGGGCCCATCCAGAGATGGGAGCAGACATACCAGAAAGCACTATTCATCCCCAGGACAAGCACCTGGGGGCTTTTGCAGATTTTTGAAAAGGAAGTGCAAGTGGGGCAGACACTTCCTGCAGGATGGCAGCCCTTGCCAGCCCTGCACATCTTGAAAGAGGAGGACCGGGAAAGCAGCCTCCGGGAGCACGGTTGCTCCCTGCTTTGAGACTGTTGTCCCGCTCACAGAGAACTGCAGGACTCCTTCCCTCCTGGCCTGAACCTTGAAGCTTAGCTGGGAACCAGCCCCGCGTGCTTCACAGGAGGCTCATGCGGCATGGAACATACTAGTGTTGGCTTCAGATGAGACCTGGAATCTGTCGGTCCTCCGAATGCCATCCTCTAATGCACTCCACCTGGTGCGTTTGACCTCATCGACCACGTTTGCTCACCACGTGGCAAGAGGCCACATCCATTTCCACAGCATGCTCGTGCTTGCTCTCTCGCTCCCTCTCTCGTCCCTCTCCCCACCCCAGCCACCTCGGCCTTCCCCAGTGCCAGCAGAGGGCCAGCTGGCTGGCAGTGCCCGGTGGAAACGCCCGGCCAGTGTCCCCCATGCGGTGTGTTCTGGTTTTCCCTGCAGATGAAAACGAATGCCTCAGTGCACACATTTGTGGAGGAGCCTCCTGTCACAACACCCTGGGCAGCTACAAGTGCATGTGCCCAGCCGGCTTCCAGTACGAACAGTTCAGCGGAGGGTGCCAAGACATCAACGAGTGTGGCTCTGCGCAGGCCCCCTGCAGCTACGGGTGCTCCAACACGGAGGGCGGCTACCTGTGTGGCTGTCCGCCTGGTTACTTCCGGATAGGTCAAGGGTAAGCACTGCTGGCCCTGCTTGTGGTTGGAGGCTCTCTTGCTTCTGACCTCATGACGGGGATGCACCTCCCACTGACCCATCGAGTTGAGGAGAGCCGTCCTTTCAGAGTCATAGAGTTCATTCCAGTTAGGTCGGCAAAGGTTTTAGCCTGTTTCATTTGAAAGGAGGCATCAAGATTTCTGCAAATTCATGGACTATGAAACTAATTGTAAATACCTCGATACAGGTTTTCTCTGTCTCATTCTCTTGATCTTCTTGTTGAAAATGGATTCATTTCTCCAGAAGCGCAGGGGCCAATGCAGGCCAGGGCAGGACTCACACTGCACATCGCTGATCCAGCCTTCTCCTGGGGCAAGCAGGGTTCAGTCTTAAGATGCCTTCTCATTAGAGAACATTATATGTTAGCATAAATCACAAAGATACCTGGTTTCAAAGTATACTTTGCACCTCAGACTTAAGTTTACATTAAGAATTATCAAAAGAGCATGAAACAGGACTTAAAATAATTATTGTATTCTCCAGGGAGAATACTTCGCCACATTGTAGGTGTGAGTGTTGGGGAAGGCAAGATGTATTTCTATCTTACTCAGTAATTTGAAAGTTTGGTGGTAAGTTTTCAAATGTGAGTCTTTTTCGCTGCTGACTTAATCTAGACTTGGATGTCCATCTACCTTTGTCTGTCCTGTTAAGAATTTCCATTTTTACCTTTTTAATTAGGAACACACAGCACTGAAATAGACATACACACGTATGCAACCACACATACACATAGACACACCCCACAAATCACACATTCCATAACACACACATACTTGTATATATCAAATATATCAAATTAATTTAGTGGCTTTGATTTCTGAACACACAAACATCAAACATTCATTTTGGATCTGTGTAGACTTGAAGGTAAAAGAATGTTTCATGGGAAGCACATGGAACGCCAGCAATAGGACACAAATTCCCAGATGTTTGTATCTGGCTCTCGGTAGACTCATTCTTTTTAAGTTGAATGCCAGAACCATTTTCCCAGCAAAAATTGTGACACTCCAAACTGGCTTCTGGCCACTGGGACTTTGTAGTCACACTTCTTGTAAGTGGTGTTCCAGGGATATGAAAATACTGGAAAGGAGTTCTGAAAAAAGAACCAAAACCTACACATTTGGGGTTTTCCTTCCAGTAACTTAATCATCATGCAAATGCACATGCACGCACACACACACACACACACACAAGCACACACACACACACACACACACACGATGAGCATTCATCATTTCATCCATTGTATTGTTTCTGCATGTTTCATGCTGCAAGATAGAGGAAGAGGAAAGGAAATGTACTGGGCTCTGGCAGGATTGCAGAAAATAGTAGGAGCCCCTAAATGGCTGCAAAACACACAAAAAAGATTCTGCTTATTGGCATTATATTTTGAATCTTAAGAGCATAAAGAAAAATGGGTTATAAAAAATAGGCCAACTAATACAGAAAAAGAGATCAATAATTGGTCTTCGTTATGACCCATTAGTAGAAATCTACCCATTTGTAACAGCTTGGGCTTCTCTGTGAATCACTAGAGTGGACCCTGCCCCAAAATAAAGGCTCTTAGGATCATTCAGATATTTCAACACATTTTGAAAGAGGAGCCTGGTAAATACATTCCAAGAGGCCTATGAAATAGTAAGCAGAATAACAAAACAAGGTACTTGTGAAACATGCAAGCCTCCCTCTGTAACTTGGCTTTGATAACTGAAAGGCAAAGAAAAACAGCTGAACTCGTTCTCTCTTGGGCATGGGTTTGTTTATCCAGCCTCACATGAGTCAGAGCCAATGGCCCTAGTGGTTTTGAATGACTTGAAACAATTTCCCACAGTTGGGCAAGCTCCGAAGCTTGCATCTTATACACTACACATCTTCACAGTTTGTTTCTGAGTCAACTTCAGTTCTACCTAGAACTTTCTTTACAGCTTCAGTAGCTTCGGCCAAAGCGAGTGGTCACATAAGAGGAGCAATCGCTCAGAAGCTGGAGTGGCGAAGGCTGGTGACTGTGGTGGCAGAAGGGGAGGTGGCAGGGGTGGCATCGGTGAGGCAAGAAGAGGGCAAGGAACTCCATGGTGGCGGCTCATACCTTTCTCACTTTCTGGTTCATAAACGGAAGACATTTCCCTTTAACCTCCCAAGTCACATGGTCTCCCCCCGCATCCTTCCCCCCCATCTCCGCTCCATGTCCCCTCCCCGGTGTCAGTACAGCAAAACACCTGCCAGAGTTGGGTTCAGAAAGGAAGCGGCGAATCAATATGCGACACAGGGCCCAGAGAGATAGTAGAAAGAAATTCAACCAACCCCGGGAACTGGGCCTCAGAGCCTAAACCCAGAGGGCTTCAGTGTGGCTCTCAGAACCAGCCAGTCACCTGATGGGACAAATAATCAATGGCTAGATGTCACCAGGTGGGGTCCATGCTTCACCAGAATTCTTGTACCTCCTCCCTTATCTCCCAGGCCTAATGAAAAGTGGCTGTGCCCCCCTTCCTCCACAGGCACTGTGTTTCTGGAATCGGCATGGGCCGAGGAGGCCCAGAACCACCTGCCAGCAGCGAAATGGATGACAATTCTCTCTCCCCGGAGGCTTGCTATGAGTGTAAGATCAACGGCTACCCCAAACGGGGCAGGAAACGGAGAAGTGCAAACGCAACAGATGCCTCCAACACCGAGGTGGGTCACAAGGTGGTTTCTCCTGATGTCTCCTGTAGCAGAAGGGCCTTCCAGATGCCTGTGGTTTCCTCCAAGGATGTTCCAAAGTGTGAACAAGCTCCCTGGGGGGAAAATCCAGACATTCCCTGAGCTCCAGGCTGCATTTTAGAAGAGTCTGTGGGACTCTCTGGAGTTTCTTGCTGCTTTTAGGGAGTGGCCATTCGAAGGTTTTCACATACTTGCTCATTTCCTCTGTCTCGCCAAAGAGAAAGTCAAACACCCACCCAAAGTCTGCTGAAAGGAAAGGTCTGAGGTCCAGGACAGCAAGTGGGCAGAGGCAGAATAGTGAAGTGACATAGCGCTCTCTCCACGGGGACGCCAAGTTCTGAAAGAGGCTCCTCTACTGAAAAGAGCCGTGTGGAGTGTGAGGGAACTTGGATTCTAGACAAAAACAACATGGAGCTCAAGCAGCCTGGTTTTCTTTGCCTACGGCTGCTGCAGCCTTTCAGTCAACTCAGAAATGCACAGAGATTCACCCAGACCCCTGGCTCCAGGCCCGGAGAATCCGGCACATGTGGTCCCAGAGAGGCCAGCAAGCAGCCAGGTGAAAAGCATCGAATATTAGCAGATCATCAGAGTCAGGAAGTAGGTTCATAGGCGTGTCCTTCAGAGGGGATGGTTTTTCGTCAGTGAACAAAATTGAAATAGACTGGTTCTTTCCTAGCTTCGGCGCTGCAACCCATCCGCTGTGGTTTGGGAAATGAGATAAGTCCAGGGGAAGAAAATAGCCTATGAAAACAGTGATTTTTGACCTTGAGCATGCATCTGAATCATCTGGAGGACTTAAGATGGATTGCTGGGAGACACCCCCAGGGTTTCTGATTCAGTAGGTCTCAGGAGGCGCCGAGAATTTGTTTCTGACAGCTTCCCAGGTGATGCCGATGTTGCTGGTCTGGGGAGCACACTTGGAGAACCGCTGCATTAGAAGACCTCCAGCTACTTGACTTCCATCTTGACATCATTTTAATATATTTTTTTTAATATTATAAACATGTTCCACTTGAACAGATTTGCGACTTAAACCGTGTTTTGTGAAAATAGGCATTCTCAACACAGTGTATATACAACACGAGCCGAAGGTGGTCTTAAGTGTGAGATTCGAGTCACTTTTTCTTTAAGATGAGAACTAAGTGGCATACTTACATTTGACTTAACACATTGCCGTGTGTCTTTCCAGGACCAGCCTGAGAGAGACACCAATGTGAGTCTTGCAAGTTGGGACGCTGAGAAGACAGCCGTGTTCGCTTTCAATATTTCCCACATCAGTAACAAGGTCCGAATCCTAGAGCTCCTCCCGGCCCTGACGACTCTGACGAACCACAACAAATACTTGATCGAATCTGGAAATGAAAATGGCTTCTTTAAAATCAACCAAAAGGAAGGGATCAGCTACCTCCACTTCACCAAGAAGAAGCCAGTGGCTGGAACCTATTCATTACAAATCAGTAGTACTCCACTTTATAAAAAGAAAGAACTTAATCAGCTAGAAGATAAATATGACAAAGACTACCTCAGTGGTGAACTGGGTGATAATCTGAAGATGAAAATTCAGATTTTGCTTCATTAATTCACCATCCAGAGACCAAATAATTAAAAAACAAAGATAGATAGGTAGAACGGAATTTCCCCCCCAGTCAGAATCTTCATATCATAGGTACAATCTTTCACCAAGTAAATTTCTATAAATAAGCACTATTCTTGTATTACAAAAAGCAAGGTACAGGTGACTACCCTAGTTCAAAACAACCACTTTCTCAGGCTTCTCATTGTGTAGCTGAGCTACCTTGTCATATGTGTTGATTCTTGAAAACTGGGACACGTATTTTCATTGGGGGTCAGCCATCCATGCTGACACGCCATCCTTCTAGCAGATGTACAGGAATGTACTTTCAGTCGATGAACTGTTCTGTTTTTTCCAATTTTTAAACTTTGCTTCTCCAAATACAAGTACTAGGTTGGCCAATTATAATATCTATTTGGTGCTAGTAAATTCTCAAACTAGATTTATAAATGCACTGTAATATTTACACAACTTAGAAACCAAATCGCAAGTATTCAGTTCAAATACTTCATTAATTTCAATCAACCAAAGTTAGTTCAGTAGCTTATCTCAGTTATGAGTTATAATACATTACATGTAAATTAAGTGTGTGTATACTGTAATCGTGCTATTTTTTATCATTGAAACATTTATAAACTAGAATAATAATGCCCTTAACGTGAGGGTTTGTAATGGTGCTTATTAAGACCAAAGACTTGTTAAATGTATACACCAAGTGGTAAGGACATTTCTGTGACTGGCCCACACGTGCATGGAGGTCTGGGAGGACCAAGAACCAGCCTCAGCAGCCAGAGGATCACCAGCGCATCCTTCATCACATCTGTGCAATATGCCAAGATTACCCTCGGTCATTCCTGTCAACAAGGGGTCCATGTCATAAACGTCACAATAAAACAGTCTCTCTTTTTTTAGTGTACCCTTGGCTTTGTGTTCTTGCATGGATGTGGGATTTGTTGGGGGGGGGCATTCTGGAGGCTAAATAAAGTTTCCTGAATTTAAATTATCCTGGGTGTGGTAGTTACAGCTTCGAAAGGTGCCAAGCGTACGTATAACCGCTAGCAAAAAATTAACATATTTGAGTTAGTCCCTTGTTCTGTTCATTAAAGGCAGCAGAGTTATTTCTCGCCAATAAGAAATTTAGAGTGTAGCCGCATTTCTAAAACATGACCTAATTAATCCTGTGACTTTTAGACCACTAGATTTAAGTATTTTAAGATATCAAGTTCGGTCATTGTCTTAGAAGCACATGGGTTTCATTATAAAAGATTTATCATGCCCTCTCCCTTCAAATACACAGTGTTGGCAAGCCTTAGGTGTTCCATCCTTTCCCCCTTTAAACATCTGTTGTTAGTCAGTGCTAGTCTAATTACAAAAGGATAATCCCAAATTGAATCCCATTGAATGCTATCTAGCTCTTGTTTTTTGACTGTCATAATTTGAATATGCTATTTTAAGTGCAATATTGAATGTTTAATAGTTAAGCTCACTGAATTGATATAAAATAATTCTTAGAATCCCCAAGGACAGTAAAGTGAAGGGTGGTGAAAATAAAGGTGAAATAAAATTGTGGCATGAAGGGGAAAGAAACCATATAGGACAAAGGGAAGTCCTCAACAACTTCAAAAAGCTACACTAAAGACGATGGAGCAGGTCTGTTCCATCTTATTCCAGAAGACAAAACTAAGGTTAGTTGCCATGAAGTTCAGTTTAACCCACACACCTTCCTAACTGTCAGGCTACCCACTGAGGGATGGATTTCCTTGTGATGTGGTGAGCTGTCACTCTTTAGAGGGTTCCAGTCTAGGCATAATGGCAGCCAGTGGACAAGGGTGCTTTCTTCTACCTAACAGGCCATGAACATCTTGAAGTATTTTTTTGTATCTCTTATTTTGCCATCCACAAAATCTTGCTTGTAATAGGTGCTAAATAGAAATGAATCGAATGACAATTTTGGAAGCAATTCGTACCTTGGTTAGGAAGTTAAAATATGACTCAAAATTTCCTTCTAACTCTGCGCCTGTGGGTCTGTGATGGAAGTGTACTAAAATTGTTAGAGAAGAATATATAGCATATGGTAAACAACAGTTTGCATTTGGAAAATGTCTTTGATAACTTAACCAGAACTGCATTATGTTCAATGATGGATTTTCTTTATAACAAACAACAGAAGAATATAGAGTTGGCACATGGTAGATCACTTTGATATTTTTAATAGTCTCAGTCTGGATTTTATTTATTTCAGAGCCAACAATTTTCAACAGCATATTTTCCATGTTTCTGTCTGTAACAAAACATTTTCCTCATTGTTCCATTGTAAATATTCCTCTTGTTGGAACCTTTTTGAATCCTGAGATTTAAACCTGTACCTTTTGTCTGTGACCTTTCAATTTTACTTCCAGTGGTTGACGAACTTGGTTTTGTAAATCTCTCAGAAGCTTGAAAACGTCTTGTCTCTACCCCCCCCAAAGCCCATTTCATTTGCCAATAATTATTTTGTAAGTAGGGTTGACATGAACTCAGCTGGCCTTGTGAAATGTTTAAACTTGCACAAACAACTACATTTTTGTTCAACAAATAGCACTTTACCCAGCCAAAATTGCTTTGGACATTGCCATTACAAATACTGTTAAACCTCAGAAATCATGTTTGTAAATCAGATGAGCCAAAATAAAGGATAATTAGGTTGATACTATATTAGTATACTTAAAAGTTATATACCTATAAACTGTCAGAAATTTTTAGATCACCGCTTTGTCCACAGAATGTACTTTATTCTGATTTTAACTGTAGTTATTAGAGAGATTTTGGAAATGTCATTATTGCATGGTTTAAGGACCTTGTTTTTAAATGCTTAGAAGGCTATTGCTGGGAGGATTAGTTTTCGCATACAGAGCTGAAGACAAAGTTAGCTCCCCCTTGCCAATTTTAAATAACACTTGGTAAAAAGAAAAAAGCAACAGCAGCAATTTACTTCATTAAACGTTTTTGAAACCCAATGGGTTCTCAGTACTCTGAGTTTAGGGTTAGAGAGAAACAAGAAGGCTGTGAATTGGATTTTGCAAATTTCCGTGTGTATCCATGACTGGGCTCACTGACAGGTCTGGGTCTCAATGAAAGGTTCTGACGTTCTCACAAATGTCTGTATAAACATGAGGGTCTTGTACATTTGACACCCGACATACATTTGACAGGACCTGGCAATTTCACAAAATCTGTTATTTCAGCTAACTGCTAATGAATCCAAAATGGTTTTTCTGGCACACAAAGTCATAAGCCTCTTTTTAGGACGTGGGCTGTTTTGCATCCTCGAGCCAAGCCTGAATCATGACCTCTACGAGCAGGTGTCAGTTTCACTTTTTTTACTATCGGACAGTGGAAGGTGCATTCTTTTTAAATGAATGAAGTCCTAGTAGGTAAGTGGGTCTGATTTCCTGCTAGCTCAACTCTCTGCATTCTGTCCACTCTTGTTTTCTTCCACAGAAAGTAATGTCCATTGTTACTTTGATCTCTGTGACTATTCCCGGTTTGTAAATAAATGCAGCATTACCCTCTCTCTGCTCCCTTCCGCCCCTCATGGGTTGGTGGTAGTGTCAGTTAGCAGGCTCCCAGCTGGCTATTTCAAGAACCTGTAGCTCAGGTTGGTAGTAAAGCAAGGCGAAGGCAGCGAGACTCAGGAGAGAGGCTCACCCTCCAGCCTTCCCTAGTCTGCCTGAGCTGTTCCTTGCAGCTGAGCCGGGAGGTGCAGAAATCGGAAGAGGTCTGTTTCCTTTCAAAGGTAAAATTCTCTCTGGGAGGAAATTAAATCAAACCTGGGAGGAATAAATGTTTCCGCTCCTTCTTCTCTTGGAAGTAGAGATACTGAAAACATCCTGGTGATAATCACACATCCCGTGGTCAGAAAGCCGTCACACGCCCGTGTGGTTGTGTCTGCATGGTGAGCTCTGCTCTGGGGGGTGCCCAACGGCTCTGCTAGGTGGGGAAAGATTAACGGGACCTTGATAGATCAGAATTTCAAAAGCACGAAAGGCTGTGTATTTTTGTCACCACATGAGATCAGCACGATCAGCGGCTGGCCTTTCTGTCTTCGGTGGTACCAAGATTATCCTTCAGTGTCTTCACTGCACCTCTCTAGGGCAGTGTCCTGATCCAACTCCAGTGATTCTGTGCCTCAAGCAAGATTGCAAGCTCCCCGGAGGCCTGCTGCTTCCTACTCCTTCGACCGTAGCCAGCTGTCCTGTGGGTCATCCACAGCCAGCGCTGAGCTTGGGAGTGAGTCTGCTGCAGAACCAGCTCCTCCAGGAAACCGGCCCCGATCACTCCCGCTCCGGCCACGCCCACCCGCACCGGCCTCACTCCCACCGGGAGGGAACAGGGAAGCCCGCGCCGCTATCCTTACAGGCTGAGCTCTCAGTCTCCAGTTGTTCTCCCAGGGTCTGTGATCCTTGGTTCGGAGCCTTGACCTTTCTTTGGCCTATAAGGTTCACCGAGATCGCAGTTCAGACCTGAGGTCCTGAGGAGTGCCTGGTCCAGAGGCCGGACACTGCAGAAAATCTGAGATCAGGAAGCTGTGTTCAAATCTTAGTTCCCTTTCTAAGTTATTTGGCCAGGGGAACTCCTTGATGTCTCTGAGCCTCGTTTCCATCATATATATGTATATATATATATATATACATATATATGTGTATATATATGTATATATATATAATTTATTTATTTATTTATTTTAATCTAATACCATTAGTTTAAAAAGCACTTGTGAACAATGTCCCTCTGAACCTCCCCTCAGTCCTGGATAATTATCCTTGTGCACAATTTCAGGTGTCTTACCAAAAGTCTCTCACCGTGGGGCACCTGGGTGGTTCAGTCAGTTAAGTGTCCAACTCTTGATCTCAGCTCAGGTCTTGGTCTCAGGACTGTGAGATGGAACCCCACGTTGGGCTCCATGCTGGGTGTGGAGCCTACTTAAAAAAAATAAAGCCTCTCACCTTACAGACGTAGAACTGAGACTAAACCCCCCACACCTGCATACAACATAGCATGTACTCAATTCGCCGTGCATGCCAAATGAAGAAGAAATCAAACACGGTATATGAATTCAAAATAGGAATCTACCAAGCTACACATTCCATTTGTGATTCAAGATCTAGGCTCCCCTCTGCTATTCCAGCAACCCAGTGAAGACAGGAGAGGTGAGCAACACCCAGCCCCCCTCCTCCCTCTTTCCCCCCTCCCTTGACCCACCATAAATGTTCATCATGACCCTGTAACGCACCGCTGCCTCCCGTGTCATGGGAGACTTCTGATGGCAAAGATTCTGCTTTGTCCTCATAGTGCGAGGCCTGGCACACAGTAGGCACTAAATATGTGGTGAATGGATCAATGAGTGAGATTGGAGGAACTAAAAATACAAGTGAAAAAGGGAAAAACCCATGCAGAAGAACAACCCATTTCCTCTGCCTTTCCTCTTCCTCCACTACTTCTTTTTTTCAACAGATAGTTTTTGAACACTTGCCTCTTGCCATTTGCGTGAAGCACTATGGACAAAGGATGAAAGAAGCCAGGTTCCTAGACTACTGAAACTTCAAAACAGGGGGTGACAGGGCAGCTCTCTCCCCACTGTTCTTCAGTGAGGACATGGTTAGACTTTGCAGGCGCCTGAAGGAAGTTGGAGGGTGTAGGGGTCCCCACTCCCCACTGTCCTAGATGGCAGGAGGCAAGATAAGTTTCCCTAGTAAATTCACCTTTGACCTCTGCAAGGCCCCAGGTCTAGATCTTTATGAATCACCAAAATTAGAAACCACCATTCTAGCATCTCTCCCCCAATGTAATACCGAAAAGTGGTGATTTTTCAGTAGGGAGTTTATGGTTGGAGTTAGAGTCCCAAGTTTAAATGAAACTTACCCTGAAACCTAACACATAAAATCAGGCAGAGCTGTTTGAGTTAAAGCAGATCTAGAAAGCCTGGGGTCTCTCCACTCACTCCCTTCAAGACAATTCTTATGGAAAATTGTAACGGGAAGGTCAGGGGGCCATTTGCCAGGAACTGGTGATGCATTCTGTTACCTAATTTTAAACATTTACTATGCTTCCCACAAGTTTTTGGTTCAGAAAACCACAAAAAAAAAAAAAAAAGACCGAAGACAAAGCAAGAACCCCAGAAAAGTAGGATGTTGTTGACAATTTGAGAGTCAGAAAAAGAAACTTCAAAATACATTCCAAATAAGAATGCTCAATTATATTGCCATGTATTTCATATGTGAGGGAATATCCAATTACAGCAGATGAGGAAAATGTGAAGAGATTATTTCAAATAAGTTTAAATGTTATGGCACATTCAATGCATGTAATAAATTCCCTATGTTGAATACAAAGAAAGAAATCCATTTTAATTCAGAAAAAAAATCAATTTCTGCCTATCTCTGCTAACTAAATGTTAAATAATATGTAAACAATATCTACTTGAAGACACCAAATTAGGCTGCCTGGAGGAGCCAGGCGTCAGTCTAACCTGCCCTAAAGTCTCCTATGGCAGTGCTTCTCAGACTTTCGTGGTCACATACACCAACTGTGGGACTTGTTAAAATGCAGACTATGATTCTGGGGGTGTGGGGTGGGGTATGAGATTCTGTATCTCCAATAAACACTCACGTGATGCCCACACTTCTCCAATACAACTTTACTTACAAAAGCAGGTGAACAGCTCACAGTTTGTAGTTTGCAATTTGAATTTTTAAAAATATCATTTATCTTGGTTACTGAGTGTTTTGGGGGCATGCAAGAAGCGTGCCTCACTTACCTGGCCCTCGTCCCAGCCCTTGGTGCAGCCTGCAGACCACACTCCCCATAGTGACACCCTGGTGGGCTGCCTCGTTATTTATTGTTCCTGGCCTCGGACTGATCCCGACCCATAGCTGTGCCTCCCAGCCTGCCTCCACACTACACGACCAGTTCCCATCTCACATAGGAGGTCTTCAAAAGCCCCAAATGTCAAGAAGATCCTGGAATGTGTAATTATGCACATTGCTTCTGAAATTTTAGCTCTCCCTAGGTGAAATTCCTACCCCAGGGAAATTATTTTTAAGTTGCTGTGCTATAGTTGTAGATGTCACATTTCCTGATGGCATGCATGGGTGCACGGATGTGTGTATGTATCCCTTTTACAATGAAGTCCCGACATTTTAAATTTTTTCTTGAATGAGACCCATGAAAAAAGTTCGCCTCCCATTGGTTGGGCATTATTCTCCATCTGCTGTCCAGAACACACTGGCGTTACTCCCCTTTTCTTAGGGAGCTTTTGTCTGAAGAGGTTAGGAATATATTCTTATGTAAAAAGCATGTCAAACACTGTCGGATTTAAAAGCATCTTCAGTGGCATCTTCAATGGTGGAGGACAGAGCCTGATTTAAGATATGCTAAACTGTGTTGGCTCAAAATGACTTCAGATAATCTATCATTCCTTCACTGCTCTTATTCTTTAAATATGTGTCCTCCTCTTAAAAAACACATTGACACAATTCCCAAAGTTTCAACATACCAATATGATGAGATGGTTAACCCTCATCAACTTGATATTTTATACTAGGCAGGAGTGCTTAGCAACATCCTCCAACTTGCAGATTTCATCATGCAACTCATGTCTACAGCTCGTTTATAAAAATATGAAACAAGGTCACCTCCAGGGTGGTTTCTTCACTATCTGCTTCCAAAGAGCTTAATAATTGGCCCCCCTCCCTTCCCCGTCTGGCCTCCTCTCCATTGGTCACAAACCACAAAAGCACTTTTATCCAAATAGATACACCCATTTACTCACATACTGAGAAGCAAGTATACACAAAAATACACTTTAATGGGTGGGTCCGTGGGAAGCCAAGGAAACTGGCCTGTAGGGGAGGGTCATACAGAGAAGAGAATAAAAGAGGTGTGTGATGCACTGAGTGATGGGTGGCCTACAGAGAAGATCATCAAAGATGCAGCACATGAATTAGTTTTGCTGATGTTTTAAACCAAGACGGTTTTGCCTCTTAGTAAACATTTATTGAGATTTTCTATGTGCTTTGCACTGTGCTAGACTTCATGGTGGAGAGAGACGGGGTCTACAACATTGAGCCACTATGAAGGGATTTACAGTCTACTGACAAAATTAACACAAATGAAGCCACCACGTGGGAGAGCTTACACATACACACACACAGGTACAGGAAATATTTGGTCCTACAGTGTCCTAAGCATTTCAGAACTATCTCAATTATGCCTCATAACCATCTTGCAAAGTTAGGTGCTACTGATTCCTTCTTACGGATGGAGAATCTGAGGCCCGGGAAGGGAAAGTCATCTTCCCAACATCACATGGCTAACAAGTGACAGAGATGGAATTCAGTCCTAAATTTACATAACTCTGGTTTGGTCAACAAAGATCTCAGTAGTTCAACCTAATAAAAGTGTATTTCTTGCCCCAGATCTGCAAATGTTCTTGGTTGTCTGGGCTTTCATAGGAGGTTAATCTCCAGGTGGTGACTCAGGAATCCAGGGCCCTTCCATACTGAAGCTCTGCTATTTCTAGTATCTGGAAGTATCCAAAAGTGTCAACAAAGGGCAAAAGTAAGTGATCATGGCACATGAGATACTGTAACGGCCTCCACCCAAAAGCAATATAAATCACTTTTATTTCATTGACCGTAATTAGTTTCATAGCCCCATTAAGATGAGAAGGGGTTGGGAAATAGACTGGCTGGGTAGCTGGGTCCCAGAAACCACCTGACCTAATGGAAGGAGAGCAGCTATCTTTGGCGGCCAGCTAGCCATCTCTGGTACAAACTCCAAAGCCATCAAACGTCACGCTTCTGAACCATACAAAGAAGAACTAAATGATGTGGTGCTAAATTACAGCTCCTGAAAGAAGTTCAAAGAAGTGGGAGATCATAGGTTGGAGCAGAAAGAAGGGAACCCGAGGAAGGTGCTGAAAAGTGGGGATGAGGAAGACATTTCTGGCTGTGAGGAACGAGTGAACATGCAAAGGTGGTAAGATAAGAGTCATGTTGCCAGATGTATTTATGAGGCGCATCACAGGCAGTGACATGTATCAGAGGCTGAGCTCCCAGAGCTGAGGAAGTGCTTTTCAGACAAGACAGACCATAGCCTTCTGAGGGACTTCCCAAAATGTAATCGCACAGAGGCCAGGGACCATGTTTCATGTGCTACATTTGACTCTTCAGTGCCCAGAACTTGGAAATTGCTCAGAAAAGATAAATTGCGAATGTTCTATGAATAACGGCGGGCTTTCAAAAAAATGTGCTGAGAGGTAGGTAATCCAAGGTCCCAATCCCCATTGGGTCCATTCCCCTCGTCTATTATTGGGCTTTTCAGTGCCTAAAAAGAGTTGTCAATTCCTCGAATCTTGTAGCATTTATCTTTTCCACAAAAGAAGTCCTAAAATCTGGTAAGGAAGTATATAGTGGAAGCGGTGAAAGATCATTTCCATCAGAGGTGTTGGTGAAAAGCCTCTTGGAGATGCAGTGGCCACGCTGGGCCTTTACATCGAGAGGATATCCTGAGTGCAGACCCTGAGGTGGGCAAGAACGGGGTGGGGAGCGGTACCAGCCGGCACGCGCAGTGCAGAAAGGGAGTAGGGTCATGAGGCTGTGGTCATGGAGGGCTGGAATGCCTGCCTAGAGTGGTTTGGAATATAGTGGGTTGCTTTGGGAATACTGGGAACATTAATCCAGGAGTGTATAGGCTTGCCTGGGAAGCCTGGCAACTAACACGGTAGACCAAATCCAGAAGACTGGGACTTTCTCTCCTGATCCCTTGGCCAGTGCCTGCTTATCTTACTGGGCATTTAGGCATGAGGGCAGGGGCTGTTTGTGTCTCATTCACTGAAAGAATGAAATCCTGTGGGAGTCCAGGCAGGCGCCTTCGGCAAGGTGGTGGTTTGGGGAATGGAAGGAAGGGAGTAGACTCAAGACAAGTAAGGCAAGACGTCCGTTCCCCTGCTCTGCTGAGTGACCCAGGGAAAGTCCCTCGTCTCCTTGTCTCCGTCTTCTCATCTCTACCCGGTCCCCTGCATCTGACTACCGGAGAGGCGCAAGTAGGGGAGAGGTTACGGAAGGACTGAGCTACATGTAAAGGGGCTTGTGTAAGATGTGGCTGTTAGAAGAAAGGTGAAGCAAGTGTGACCAGGGCAAGTGTGACCTTGAAGTCTCTGGAATGGGTGACAGCCTCTGGTGGTGGGTGCTTTGGTGGCCACAGAATCAAGGACCCCATGGGAAGATGGAAGAAATGAAAACGAACAACTGAGTTCATGATGTGTAAGTGAAATGAGCATTTCTAGAATGTGATTTCGCTCTGGAGGCTGGAAAAGAATAGTAACATGTAAGAAGTAAAACTCTTTTAAGCTTGTAAAAAGGCCATGAAAATAAGAGTTGGGGATCCCGTGGGGCAGGAAGAGGCAACAGTTTGGGTGGTGGATCGGGGGGAGTAGGTAAGCCTTTTTATGCTTCGGTTGGCAGCTCCATAAGGAAGATGACATGGCAGTGCCTGAAAGCTGTCCGGGGAGACCTCCTGAGTCCCCTTGCTCCCCCATCTCCCTCCTCCAAGCCCATCTTCTGTGCTCCCAGCTCTCAGATTCTGAGAATCAATGCTTAGGATGGCCCAGCCCAAGTCACTCTCCATGCTTCTGGTTTCTCTACAGATATGGAAAGGTTCCTGGCAAGAATACGGAGCCTAAGACTTGCAAACTGGACTGGCTAAAGTGACATCTCCACCCCAGTGTGACTTAAGTGATGTGAAGCCCCTTTTGGGAGAATTGTCAGAGGATCCTGTGCTCCAAGGTTTGAATCCCAGGCTGAAGTCTTGTACATTTGGAAAGTACTTTCCAATTGCAAAGTGCCGTCGTGTGGGCATATTCTCTCTGAGACAGAGGATGATAAACAACCTGATGAGCCCATGATCTGGCTGCTGCGGGTTCCAAGGGAGGGGAGGCCTTCCTGACCACTCAAGGTGCCCCCCCCACCCTCTCCCCTCCCTTTCTCACAGCCTTCTGACCCCCAGAGAGTGTCGGAGGAGATGAGCTAGTGCTCAAGACTCCCAACCCTGGGCGAGCTCTGGCCACCCCCTCTGCCTCCCAAACACATCCAGCTAAGAGGAAGGATGCTTCGCACTCAGATCTGTGGCTGGAACCAGAGAGTCTCCGGAGAAGGGCTGAGCAAATTGGGTCAGACTTCTGTGCCGGGATGGGAGATTCCTTGGAGTGACTGGGTATGTGTCAGCTGCTAAATGACTCCACTCTCTTCTCCCGGCTCCTAAGGCTCCGCCCGCCCCTCGGGGAGCCCCGGCTGCCAAGGAGCGCTGTCCTGCCCACTGGCTGCTGGGGCACGTGTGCTTAACAATAACGAGCATTGTTTCCGGAGCCCTGAAAATGTGCTGGGCAACATGCTAGGCACTTTACAAATGTAACCAACTCGCCAGCGTGGAATAGAAGATGAGGTCACGGTTCTCTCAAACGTGAGCATTAAATGCCTTTGCATCCACGTTATGTCTGTGTAAGAGCTCTAAGACCCCAGGAAGTCTTCCCTCCAAAGGGTCAGTGCAGCTCAGTACTGCCTTAAAGCCTTAAACCCAAAACCTTGCCTAGCCTGCCAAGGAACCTCTCTCTTTGGCTGTGTTTGCCACTGTCAGCAGTCACTGATGAGTGACTTTGATTCCACAAGTTCCCCCTGCGGACAGCTGCTCAGTGAAATTGATGACCCGGCATGAGGTGACCCCCTGCCCATTCCAGGAGTCAGATCCCTCCCAAGAGGCATTTCCAGCGATGGGAACAAGTCCGAGAGCACAGTGGCTGTCAGAACATGCACCTGCTATGTTCCGCTGTCCTCTGCCCATGTCACCTCAACTCAGGAACCTTAGATACCAAACACCAAGAGCCAGGACACAGCTCTGCTCTTTATACACAGTGCTCAGAGTTTACACACAAAGTTAGGTTTCCCAGCTCAGCCACCCACCGTACTTTCTATTGAGCTATGGATGTCATTCTGGAAACGGTGAAGAAGGGACCACCTCTCCATAGGTAACAACAATCTGATTCCCGGTCTCAATATGACTAGCATGTTTTTCAGAGAGTAATCCACCTTATTCTTTGTGGCTTATCTTTTTAAATTTTCACACCTCTTTGCATTATTAGTTCTATTTCACACATGGAGAAACAGGCAGACTAACACTAAGGGAATTGCTCAAGGTCACACAGCTAAAAAATGGCAGAACTGGGATTTGAACCCATACTCTTATTCACAAACGGCACTGTTCTACCTCCCTAAAAGTCAGAGTCAAGGAAAGAGGCTTCTTAAGTAGGTAAATGTGTCTCTTTGTGGAGTCCCTGGATCTGGGGGAAATCATGTGGAGGCAGCCAAGCTGAAAGCCCTTATCTGAACTCCATTGGAGGAGACAAATGCTCAAGTAGTCTGTGAGTAGCCAGGACATGGCATGCCACATGCGGGGTGTGGCGGTTTAGCACACGTGTTAGTGTTGGCCTGTGGCCTGGCCTGGCACTCTTACTAGGCCAACAGCCTGGGTTAAGAAGACCCAGGAGAGTAAATATGTGAGAATCTAAAGGCATGTGTGCCAGCTATGAGCCTCTGTCCATTTCTAGGCTGGTTTTTGGCCTCAAACTCAGCACTAGCCTCCTTGGCCGTAATCACCTCTGCACTGGGCCTGCAGCTTTTTTGGACAGAGGCCCTTGGGAAGAAGGGCTTTATCAGGTCTCACTTAAAAGCCATTTGGATTTTGAACTTGACATTTCCAGCACCATCCCTGATCACCCTCTTCTGTCCCAATAAAGGCCTACCACGGTGAAACACTACCTGCTCCAAACAAGAAGTTCAGATGGAAAATATTTGGACAGAAGTTAGATTTGAGTCTCAGGCAAGAGCCAAGTTGCTGATGGAGAAATCAGAGAGTGGGAGTCTATGGGTACAGGGAAGAGAAGGAGCAGGTGGCTCTGAGAGAGACCCATATTCTGGGGTAAGGGTAGAGGAATGTTAACAGGAAGTAAGTGGCAAACCACCAAGCCAAAGCAAATACGGAATCCAAAGCTGCCCATATGGCTTATCCATAAGGAACACTGCCAAGAAAGAACACAGCAGGGAGGAGAAGAGGAGTGGAAGATTCACGGCACCTTGTCTAGCAGCCAACCACGGGGCCAGGGGGACAGCAATGCATCCTGAGCTCTACCTCTTAAGTAACTCAGATGGGGTATTTCTGCCCCTTAGATCCGGGTACAAGAGGCTTGAATCCTATCCCCACCGCCCGCCCCCTAGATTTTTCTATGAATTCTCCTCTGCCACTTAAGCTTCTACTTCCCAGTATGTTGTGTCTGTTGTGCACCCTCTTGACCCAGATAGCAAATGCAATGACCTCCCCACAGTTTCTATACACTTCTGCCCTGCCCCCTTCCAAAGTAGACTTTAAAGGATTTTGGTCTGAGGAGAGATGGAGGAGAGGATTCATCATGGTGATGTAAAGCAATTGTTACAGATGGCACAGTTTTATTCTTATTATATCTGCTTGCTTTGGATTTGTTCAAGGAGTGAATATTTTGCTACTACACGTGCCTCAATATATGCTATCTCTTTCACGATCATAGGTGGATGGGGTTTTTATATAAGCATCAGATAATAACCATAAATATGGCTAACATTTACTGAGGATGTACTATGTGCCAGGCACTATTATATATAACATACATATCGCCAAATATATATATATTGCCAAATACTTAACTATTTCCTTATTGAAAACATCAAGATTTTATCAGTACACTCTCATTCATACTTCTTGCCTCTTGTAACAAGTAGTTATTTTAAGACATTCTAACCCACACTTTCATACGCAGGCTTCATTTGGGTGATAGGAAAAGAATGAAAAATCTGTTAAAATTTCCAGCTGACCCTCAGTCTAGGTTCTATCTCCCTATGATCAGTCCTCGCCACCATTTTCACTTGTCCTTGATGCCATGTGTCATCATTTTATGTAGTGTAAGTAATTATCCATGCACTTACTTGTTTAATGGCTATATCCCCAGAGTGACCTACAGGTCCCTGAGGGCAGAGACCATATCTACTTGGTTGACCTTGGTCCTCAGAGCCAACACAAAGCCTGCCTGGTGGGCAGAAGGTGACTTTGTATTTAGTCTGTCTGTCCCACCCATCTTTGAAAATGAGTCCATCTCCTCCAGAAAGTAGCCTCACAAACTAGAGATGCCACTGGGTGTCTAAACAGAGGCCTCATGACCAGTTGGGAGGGATGGGGCTGTGGATGGGATCCCTTCACCAGTTGTGATTTGGAGAGTCTCTGAGGTCCTTCACACTCCCAATTCCTCAGACTCGGTCTCATGGCCAGAGCTAGGACTCAAAGCAGGAGGAGTGGAACCCTATCTCTGAACAGAAAGGATTTATTAAGTGACTGAAAAGTTCCTGGAAGCCATTTTCTTTCTTACTGACAAAAAAGTAATTTTTTGAAACTCGTTTTTCTGGTTGCACAGGTAAATGAAGTTCCAGGGAGTGACAAAAAACAGAATCTAAACTTAAGCACAAGTAAATAAATAAATAAAAGTATTGCCAAAATGTGGCAAGGCTTAAATCAAACACGCACTTTTCAGTAGTCTGTCTCCATACACTAGGCCACTAACTGTCCATGGCTCATGACTTTTTACACTCTGAAGTGAGTGTAAAAGAACTCAAGAAACTGTGAACTTTCAAGAAACTGTGAATTTCCCCCCTTTATTGGAATTAGGAATAAATAACATTTCTTACTAGAATATAAAACAGTGAAACATAGTTCACATATGTTACATAAAATTATTTTTTAAAAAAAGACTTCTCTGGGAAGAGACAGAACTATGTACAATGGAAAATTGAAAATTCTCCAATTTCAAGATGAATCAGCAAATAACTTCTCCATGACAGCGACCTGGGAACCCTGCTGAACAGACAGACCTACTTTAAGGGGAAATCAGCTCTATTTCCTGGCTTGCAGGAACGATTACCATTTGAAGACCTTTTCTAGGTGATATGTCTATGTCTTTGCCTATTGAAATTTATTAGGAACAGAGCATGATATCCCAGGACAATATTTACCCCCAGGAAAGGATTTGTGTCCAGTGGAATGTGATTGCATCAGGCCCCCTCATCCCACCCAAACTTTCAGTCCTGGCTTTCCCACAGGGTACAAGCTGTTTGGTGTGGCTGCCAGCTTTTACTTAGAAATTTTCTTTTTCTTAAGATTTAATTTTTAAGTAATCTCTACACCCAACGTGGGGTTCAAACTTACAATACTGAGATCAAGAGTCACACGTACTATGGACTGAGCCCACCAGGCGCCATATTTGCAGGAAAATCATCAACACCTGGTTTCAGGCTTACACATCCCCAACCTCCCCACCCCAAAAATATTAATTTCCCCTCGCTCCATAGGGAAATGCTTTTGCCAAGCATTCTTAATCCTTTGCAATTTATTCCTTCAAAGAAGGGAGGTAGGGAAGGCAAAAGAAAAAGAATGGAGAGAAGAGATGGTAAGTTCTCTCCTTTCAGCTCTGGTCATCCAACTAATTTTGGTATTTCCTGGTGCTTACTTTGATGCCCCCTCATTTCTGAGATGACAAACACTGCCCAATATGGATATTACCTGTATGTCCTTAACTGATGGAACAGACGCTCTCTATTCCCAGTGGAACTGGATGTAGAGATTGAGTAATTAAGGGTTTGAGATCCTGAGGCAGTGGCATCAACCTTCGTTTAGTAATTCCCTATCTTTCTCCTAACTCTGAATCCATATAGTTATCACAAATTTTATTCAGCTCAAAATTAATTTTCCTATAAAAATGACATAAATGATGGGCAATACCTCATTTTCTGCAATGAGAACAGAATCACCTCGAGTTGAAAAGAGGTTTTCTTCCCCCTCTCCCAAGCCCAGAGCTAACCAGCCCAGAGATACTTTTACATGTCTTGGTCCCCTTCCATCTGTCTGTCCAGCAGCTCTTTTTCTGGGAATAGCAGTGCCCTCGGGGGGAACTGCCTCTCCACTTCTCTACCCAGGTGGATCTTACTGGGACGGAGAGGCTGGATCCATCTGGGGGCCTGCCCAAGGTTCTGATACCCTGAGAAGTTGTTGTAATGTTTCTCTAGCAGGATGTCCAGTGAAGCATAACTTGAATATATTTTTAGCAAGATAAACTGCCAACAGTTTTTATGCCGCGGTAAGATGCAGATAGCCACCCTAGGACAGATGATCCTTGATGTTTCCCTGTAACACCTGAATGATCTCAGTGAAGCAGATTCAGCTGCTCTCCAGGGAGAGGGGTATGTTACACACACATGTCTCAGAACTACTGAGATGCATGTGGGGTTCAGCATGGGGTCGGAATGGTCCTAACAGACATTCACTGGGACATCAAGAGCCCCAAAGAGGAACTCCTAGTGCAGGAAGGAGTCTGGATCAGTAAACAGGGCTACTGTTTTGTATGAAGAACTAGTTTCCAGGAGTAGAGCTGGGGTTACAGTTTTACTGGTTCCTCCCAGACCAGCCACGCTGGTGGTGTGGTTGCTGTGTTTGAGAAGCAATAGCTGATCCTCTGCATATAACCAAAGAGAGCCTAAACCTTGAAGCCTAAGGTTGAGGTGTATCCAGAGCCAGTACAGGGCTCATGAGGGGCTCGTGATCACAGTGGACAAGAACACAATGGGCTCCTGCTAATATAGGTAGGTGGAGAAGGTCATCAAACAATTAACTAGAAAAATAAAAATGTAGGGGCCAGGTCTCTAAATTGGCAAAATGGGTTGCACTGGCAACATTTTCTACACTCACTTTTATACCTAAGTATTCACTCAAAAGTTCTTTTTTTTAAAAAAAAGATTCACTTTTCTGTCAATGGTGCAAGAATTGGAAAAGAGGTGGTGCCTTCATAGGAAGGGCTTATCAGCCAGGAGGTACTTGCAGTAGGATACTGAATGCATGTGACTAGGAAGTGTTTATACACCCCCCCCGCCGCCCCAGCACATGGTCAAATATTGTCTGTACTTTCGGGGTTAAGGCTGAGTCATCTTCATTTCTATTTCAGTGGAGACATACTCTATAAATGAGAAATTGAGACCAAGAAGGATAAAACACCTGAAATAAAAACTGAAGAAGTTCGTGATACCTCATGGTATTGCTGTTCTAGCAGCAGGCTTCATGAGCTTGAATCCTAAACCTTAACTAAAACTAAACCAAATCCTAATCCTAAAACTCTTGGTTCAATTCCCAGCTTGACCACTTACTGGCTGTGTGACTTTGGGAATGTTACTTAAACTTTCTGTGCCCCTCTTCTTCATATAGGGATAAAAATAGTAACTGTTTCATAGGCCTGTAAAGCAAGGATGAAATGAGTGAAACATATAAAATTCCGAGAACTGTGGCTGACACACAGCAAGCAATCAATAAACGTTAGCCAATATTATTACTACCAAACATAGTCGCCTCCACAAGATAAATAACCCATTCAAACTGTGGCATCCATGGTGCAGATCCAACAGAAAGCAGAGGCCAACCAGTCATCCATCACCGACCGAAAAGGTGCCTTTGGTTTCTGACCCCAGTAGTTGAGGACGTGAGTTACTCCACAGACAGTCCTGACCAGAAGTGGCTGATGATTCCTCTCTGAAGCTCGGCCTGGAGAAGGATGAGGAGGTGGGAAAGGTGAGGAGGCTGAACATTTTCCTTTTCTTATGTTAACCACTCTGACTGACTAAGGGTAGGAAGGGAATGGCAAGAGAGTGTAGAAGTGCTTTCTGGAAGGTTCACATTAACTCGTACTTTTAACTCCACTGCGGCTGATTAGTTCATGGGAAAAAATGACAAAAAGGAATAAAAACCTGACCAGGAATCCAGTATCAACAGTTTGCAGCCATAGTAACCAAGAAAGTGCAACTCATGAATCGAAAAAAGAAGAAAAAAGTGTGTGTGTGAGAATGTGTCATCAGGAAGATGTCAGGAAATGGTTACTGAGTGAAGGATGTCTTTAACCCCTGGTGGCTCAGCAGGCCAGCTCTGGGGAGGTCATGAGCACTCCAGCTAACATGGGCATTAAGGGTTGTCAAACAAGTTCTAAACTCTATTTGACAGAGTTTCCAACTCAGCTGTAAAAATTCACTCAAGGACGGAATGACATAAAAATTCTCCGCCTGGGGTACCTGCGTGGCTCAGTCGTTAAGCGTCTGCCTTCGGCTCAGGTCATGATCCCAGGGTCCAGGGATCGAGTCCCACATCGGGCTCCTTGCTCAGCAGGGAAGCCTGCTTCTCCCTCTCCCACTCCTCCTGCTTGTGTTCCCTCTCTCGCTGTGTCTCTTTCTCTGTCAAATAAATAAATAAATAAATAAATAAATAAAATCTTAAAAAAAAATTCTCCACCTAACAAGAATTTCTTGATTTTTTTTTTTTTTTTTGGTTTAAATCAAATTTGGTTTGCATTAGTTCAGCCCAGTTTCATTGCAGAAAGACAATAGGGTGTGTGGCTCCTCCTACGTTTCCACAGCTAGCTCTGGAATGACTCGGAGCTGCCTTGCGAACACAAGTCTGGATAAAGTACAGCAATCCAGGGCTCATCATCACACCGCATCTCCTTTACCTTTGGGATATAATTCATCGGTTTCTTATTTGTGTAGACAGGCCCCAGCAATGTAGGGTCCAGGACACTGGAGAGAAGTCTAAGCAAGTGTCAGTGGTTTGGAGGGCCTGGGACAATCACCCAGATGGGAGTTATGGGCACCTTAGGAGGCATCTGATTATCAAATTTGGGACTGAAAGCATTTTAAGGACCATCTAGTCCAATGAGCCGTATGATGCTTGAATTTTCCTTTTCCTTCCCTTTGGGCCAGAGGAGGTTCATCCCATGCTCAGACCACACCCTTGAGAAGGAACCCCCCTCACCATGGGAAAATCCATACAGTTTTGACTGCAAAAGACTCTTAAATTGAGCAGAAATCTTTCTCCCTGCAAATTACCACTCACAGCCCATTAAAGCAAATCAAATATTAAGATATTTGAAGATGAATGGCTATTTGTCCTCAGAAGACTTTTCCAGTCGGAACATAAAGAGTTGATGATCATTCTACATGTAGCTCTTCTCCTCTCACACCCCCAGAGGACCTCTTAAAATATAGTCCCCTCAATGAACACAATACTCAATGAATATTCTGTCCAGGTTTCCCTTCCGGAAGTAACCCCATTATTAGCTCCATCATTCTGAGATTTTACTATTATCAATGTAGCCCCATATTTACATAATTCTAACAGTCTAATGATATTTTGGACTCATAATGAATTTACTTCCCACCAAAATTTGTGTGATAGGCAAATTAATGATACTTTTCGTCATCAGCGGCCAATTCTGCTCTATTCCCCAGGCACTTGGGAGGAGTACATGTCCCCACCCCTTGACGTTAGCTGACCATGTGACCATCTTTGACCAATGAAAACTAAGCAGAGGTCCCACAGGTCAATTCAAAGTTGAGATTTTCAAGTACTCATTCTCAACATCCCAGTCCTTTTTCCCATCACAGCAATTGTCAACACATGTGCTGATTAGGAAGTGTCATGGATTGAATCAAGCTGGAATGCTCAGCCAACACACGGAGGACAGATGCCCTGGCATACTGCCTGGACATGCAGCGCACTTTGACTAAAAAATAAACTTTTGTTGCATTATGCACATGATTTGGGGGTTATTTGTTATTGCAATATAAACTAAACTTTCCTGACTCAACGTATAAGTTATTTTTCATAAGTAGAATCAGATTTCCCACTCCACACATACCCCTACACTACCTTTCATATTTTAATAACTGCTTTTGAGGTCTCTGATTCGGGAACTTATATTTGCATTTTTTCTCATGAATTATTTTATTTTATTTTATTTATTTATTTTAAAGATTTTATTTATTTATTTGACAGAGAGAGACACAGCGAGAGAAGGAACACAAGCAGGGGGAGTGGGAGAGGGAGAAGCAGACTCCCCGCGGAGCAGGGAGCCCGATGCAGAACTCGATCCCAGGACCCTGGGATCATGACCTGAGCCGAAGGCAGACGCTTAACGGCTGAGCCACCCAGGCGCCCCCATCTCATGAATTATTTTAGCCCAATGGCCAGTTCGGTTACAATTTTTTTTTTTTTAATTTTGATTCCATCAAACAAAGGTATTCACTCTTCCTACTACCTCCTTTACATTTGAAACTGTTAAGAATATATTTAAAGACTGGAAAGAAGACATTTCTGATGACATGCTTTTCTTAGCTCTCCACCCTCTAGTCTCACAATAATGTTTAAGCCTAATGAAGTCAGTTCTGGGCTCTCTTAACTCAGTGTAGAGGTTTTAAAAAAGTCACTGGGGGACCAATAACCATTGGAGATCTTGTTTTTAGCTCGGTGAGATCTCAGTTCCCTTAAGAAAAACAAGACATAACTATGGGGAAAATATATATGATTGCTTCACTTCATTCAACTACAAAATCATTCCCTTTTGACTATTACTCTTCTCAAGGAGTCAAAAACATAGACTTGTGAAAAATTCAGGCTGAAATCAGGTTGCTTACATTGAGAGACAGCTCCAGCCACATCCCTGCGGCTGACATTGCCAATGGCCATCCCCCAATTGCTTTCACGTTAATCAAACCCTGACTTTGTTCAGGTAGCAAAGGTACATGGACTTTAGGAAGTACAGGCCACTTCCCCCACACCGATTATGGGGATTATATTTCCCTTTGCCAGTCATCGCTTTCGGAATAGTCATATAACACAATTCTGGCCGTTGAGATGAAGGTAAAGGCTGCAGAGAGGTTTCTGGGAAATTTTTTCTCACTCTTTAAAAGAGGCACAGTGAAGGAGGGTTCTCTCTTCTAGCCTTAAATATGGATGTGTGAGAATATGATGCTTAGACCTGCCTCCACCATCTCTCACCATTAGGGGATAAGCATGAGGACAAAAACTAACACTGTTAGCCTGGCAGGTCAAAGATGGAAAGAACTAGGGACTTTATTACATAGCTGGGTGCTGAATTCACTGGTCCAGGAATTGCCTCACCACTAGACTTCTTATATGACATAATCTCTTTACACTCAAGCCATGTTGATTGAGTAGGTCTTTTGTTGCTTGTCATCAAAAGGATCCTGACTGATACTATCATTAAGAAGTATTTCATTATAGGGGCACCTGGGTGGATCAGTCAGTTAAGCATCCGCTTTAGGCTCGGGTCATGATCCCAGGGTCCTGAGATCAAGGCCCACGTCGGGCTCCCTGCTCAGCGGGAAACCTGCTTTTCCCTCTCGCTCTGTCCCCCAGCTTGTGCTCTCTCTCAAATAAATAAATAAAATCTTTTTAAAAAATAAAAAAAGTATTTCATTATAAACATCATTATGCTGTTTTGTTAAACGTAGAATCATTATAGGAGAAGGAGGGGTAAGAGGAGAAACAGAAGGGGGGAGGAAAAAAAGAGGAGTGAAGAAGGGAAGGGGGAGGGGGAGGGGAGGAGGGGAAGGAGGAGGGAGGGGAAGAAGGGGGAGGAGGAGGGAAAGAGGGAGAGGGAAGGAGGGGGAGGGGAAGGAGGGGGAGGAGGGGAAGAAAGGGGAGGAGGAGGAGGAGGGAAGGTGGGGGAGGGGAAGGAGGGGGAGGGGGAGGGGGGAGGAGGAGGGAGAGGGGAGGAGGAGGGGGAGGGGGAGGAGCAGCAGTACTGGTAGTAGTAGCAGTAATGACAATACTGTCTTACAATTATGAGAACCTGCTTTGTGTGCGGTACTATGAGAAGCATTTTAGAGAGTTTATTCTAAAATTCAAGACCATACTTTTACTCTTCCAATTTAAGACCATAACTCGTCCATTCTGGGCTCACCATGTCACTCTATTCTCTTTATACCTGGACCCTGACATTCAGAGAAACCAAAAAATCGGGTCACCATTTGTGAAATTTGCCACTAGTCTCCGTCCGTTCACAGAGAAGGTGCAATGATGCCCGTTCTGCATTCCACTGGGGCTGTTACTGTGTGGTTGCTACCCCAGAATCTGCTACTTAGGTGTCTGATGGAGGAAGATGGGACACAATGGCAATACAATTCTTCATGCTCACCTCATGTGTCCCAGATGCTCACTGAGCTATTAGTTGGGAGGCGTCTCAGAGCAGGGCGTGACCAACAAGGGACTCAGTCAGTGGATATCCAGCTCTCAGATGGTCCTTGCTGCTGGCACTGACAGACATTAGTGAGGCTCTGAAGATGGACAAGACACAACGGTGCATTTGCTAAAAAGAGCTCAGTTGTTAAAAACATGGGTTCAGAAGCTAGAGGACTACAGTCTCAAGATTCACTATCAGCCCTACCACTTGCTAGCTCTGTCAGAGGGGTTGCATTACCTCCCTAAAATACCTTAGGGTATCGGATGGTTGCTTTCCTCACCTATAAAATAAATGTGCCTGACACCTAGTAAAGGCTCAATAAATCATAGTTATTATTATTCACTATCCTATCCACAAAGAAAATATACAAACATGCTGCCTTGGTCATGTTAAGAAAAACCTTCCCTAGTCTATCTTTGTCTAACCACAAAAGACTAAATTCTGAATACTGCATCTAGCTATGCCCGAAGATAGATGATCTCTGGATGTACAGTTCCTTCTTTAAGGGGATTTGAATTGGGTTTCTGTCACTTACAGCCAAGACACCTGACCAACACAGCATTCGTTAGGTTCAAGCTCAAGTCTTTCCTCTACAAGGTTTCCCAACACTTCAATATACAAGACGATGCACAACCTTTTCTAATTTCTGTATGTGCATTTCAGTAATTACCCCTATTTCACCTGGCTTTGTGACTTAACCATATTATGTGCATATCGGGTTTTTCCAACATGTTTTTAAGCTTCTCAAGGCAAAAGCAATGTACTCTTATTTTCTGCCACAAAACCAGGTGCAATTCTGGACACATACTGGATCCACGATAAACACACAAAGTAGTGTGAGAATATCAGCAAGGGAGTTTTCACTGGAACCTAAGCCAGGTTCCCTGCTGAAGTCAGGTATTTCTGAGCCTGTCTGGTAACCTGGCATGATGAATCTTCCAGGAAAGGACCACCCTAAAAGAAGACTGAGTCAGGTGCACAAGCTCTGTCCAGCAAAAATGCTTCAGTCAATATAGAGACAAGGGGAATCTAAGCATAAAGTACTTGTAAGATGCTGAGAACATCAGACAGTGCTGTCAGGGGGCCATTTTAGGACACTGCAGCCTCCCAGTGGCGAGGGGGAGCGGTCACCCTCAAGGTGCTGGAGACTCAATGTTTGTATCCCCCCATTCATATGCTGAAACTTAATCCCCACTGCAATGGTATGTGGAGGTGGGGCCTTTGGGAGGGCTCCCCCCTCGTGAATGCGATTAGTGCCCTTATAAAGGAGACCTCGGAATGCTTCCTTGCCCCTTTCTCCGTATGGGAACAGAGCGAGAAGATGGCCAGCGAGGAGTCAGGTCCTCAGGAAACACTGAATCTGCCAGTGCCTTCATCTTCGACTTCCCAGCCTCCAGAACTGTGAAACACAAATGTTTGTTGTTCATAAACCGCCGCGTCTATGGTATTCGGTGATAGCAGCCAAATGGACTAAGACAGGAGGCCAGCTTCAACACTGGTGGTTAGCAAGGCTCCTAACACGGGGCACAGAGATCCTGGTGGTGGTGTGGGTGCTCACAAGCCCCATGCTGATGGGACACAGCTGGAGGACAAGCCCTGACATCTGGTCAGTGATAAAAATCTTGTCACTCAGAGGGAGCCATTCAAGACATTCTTTGAGGTTTCTCAGAAATGTTAGGGAGACTTTTCTGGAGTCTGAACACTGTACGTTGCACAGCGTCTTGTGGTACCCTCAAGTGTTACTCTCTAGGGAAACATGAATTACACTTGCAAATTAAGTTGTCAAGGGCAAGACTCCAGTGCCATGGCCAGACCACCGTTTGGCTGTGGAAGAGCAGCTGAAGCAGACCTGCCATCTTGCTACTCTGGCACATCCTGCTCTCTGGACGAGCTCTCACCCTGGCTGCTTTTCCTCCAAGTGGCCCCCAGATCAGCAGGAACTCCATCGCACTGGGATTCCATCTGCCCGGTTGCCCCGTCCCTGGGAGGCCCCATAGTCATATATTATTTTTTGCCTCCAATTCTGTTTAATTTTTAGAAACTGGATTCCTACTTGTGTCTGCGTAATTTTTCTTAGAATTTTTTTATCTGTCTCTTAAATATCTTGTTTCTCATTTCTCCTCTCCTCTAAGAATGGGTTTAACTTTCAAGGTCTGAAGTCATTTGATATAAAATGCAGTCTGTGGTGTTCTAAGTTCTTTGGCCAACAGGTATCCATCAACATGAGGTGACCCAGAAGATTGTGATGGCATCAAAGGAAAGATCAGTTTACTTAATCCTGTATGCCTCATTGTGTGGTTTGTGAAATACTGAACTATGTGTAGAACCGATTCCCTAGAGGAAGTTAGGGGGGCTTGTGGAAGCAATGTTCACACTTTAGAGCTACTAGGGTCCTAGTGACTAAATCCTTGTTACAGAGTTTTGAAAAGTGCCTGCCCATCCTCTGCCTATCCCCTAACTTCCTAAGGCTGTGCTGATGCCCAGTCCACCTCACTGCTTCAGTTCAGTGGGCGAGGCGGCTGTCAGTACTTGGGTTCTGGACACACCCAATGGGGGGGGTGTTATGTAATGTGGTCACTCATGAACTTCAGTAGCCCAGGAAGGTTGCTGGGCTCTCTGATGCTCCTGGATTGTTCCTGGGCACCCGAACTGAGGCCAGCATGAGAGTCTCACCTCATACACTTCTAAGTTGGTCCCTGGGAGTGAGAAGAGGGAAGCCATCCCACCCCTTCCTATATTCTTCTCTAGGCAGACAGAGCTGCAAGGGTACTATGGCACAGAGAAATGTGCCTCCATAGGGTGCAAACTACTGTTTACAGTTTCATTTTCACATTTCAGCAAGGAGGCCATCTGTAAGAACAGAACGTTCTCGGTGTCATTGCCCACCAAGTGAAAATGCAGCCGTGTGGACATTTGGGGCAATGTTCTCTGGCCCTCTTGTCCAGTTTTAGCTGCATTGGACCCAGTGAAGAGACTGCTTTTCCAAGGGCAACAAAAGCAGAAATAAACAAAGGGGACTACATCAAACTAAACAACTTTTACACAGTGAAGGAAACCATCAACAAAACAAAAAGGCAACCTACTGAATCGAAGAAGATATTTGTAAATGATATAATCAATAAGGCATCAATATCCAAAATATGCAAGGAACTCACACAACCAATATAAAAAAAAAAATAAACAATCCAGTTTAAAGTGAGTAGAGGACCTGAACACACATTTCTCCAAAGACAACATCCAGATGGCCAACAGACACATGACAAGATGCTCAACATAACTCATCATCAAGAAAATACAAATCAAAATCACCATGAGATACCACCTCACACCTGTCAGAATGGCTAGAATGACAAAGACAAGAAATAACAAGTGTTGGTGAGGACATGGAAAAAAAGGAACCCTCGTGCACTGTTGGCAGGAATGCAAAACAGAACAGGTGCTATGGAAAACAGTATGGGAATTCCTCAAGAAATTAAACGTAGAACTACCCAGCAATTCCACTTCTGGGTATTTATCCTAAGAAAATGAAAACACTAATTCAAAAAGATAAACGAAATGCACCTCTATGCTCATTCCAGCACTATATACAAGGCCAAGATGTGGAAGCAACCCAAGTGTCCATCAGTAGATAAATGGATAAATGGATACACACACGCACCACACACACACAATGGAATATTACTCAGGCATAAAAAAGAACGAAATCTTGTCGTTTGCAACAACACGAATGGACAATTATGCCAAGTGAAGTAAGTTGGACAGAGAAAGACAAATACCATATGATTTCACTTTTATGTGGAATCTAGAAAAACAAAATAAATGAACAAAACAGAAACAGACTCATAGACACAGAGAACAATCTAGTGGTTGCCAGATGGGAGGGGAGGTTGGGGGATGGGTGAAATAGGGGAAGGTATGAACTTCCAGGTATCAAATAAGACAGGGATATAAAGTACAACATAGGAAATATAGTTAATAACAGGTAACAATTCTGTATGGTGACAGATGGTAGCTAGATTCATCATGGTGATCACTTCATCACGTCTATAAATGTTGAATCACCTGAAACTAATATAATATTGTATGTCAAGTACACGTTAACTTAAAAAATTACATAAATACATAAATAAATAAAACAGCTTTTCTAGTCAGTCATAAAATCCCAGCTTGGAAATAGTCATGTTTGTTTTCTAAGAAATGACATTCTAGTACCAAAAGTCACCACCTCAGTCATTTTATTCCTTTTTTTTTTTTTTTTTTAAAGAGTTATGTATTAGAGAAAGCGAGCATGGGGGGGCAGGAGGGACAGAGGCAGAGGGAGAAGCAGTCTCCCTGCTGAGTGGGGAGCCCGATGTGGGGCTCAATCCCAGGACCCCAGGATCATGATGTGAGCCTGAATCAGATGCTTAACTGGCTGAGCAACCCAGGAGCCCCAGTCATTTTATTCTGAGGGAAATAGGGACAAGACAAAGAAAAATGTAGCATGTGGCAAATGTAAATGAAAAAATTAAACCCTAGTGGCTGCTGAGTACTCTCTGTCCTGAATAAGCAAAAATATATACAGTAGGCATGATTTAATTTTAATTTCAGGTTGAATTAAAATAAGAATGAGCTCGTGGGGCGCCTGGGTGACTCAGTCGGTTAAGTGTCTGCCTTCGGCTTAGGTCATGATCCCAGGGTCCTGGGATCGAGCCCCGCCATCGGGCTCCCTGCTCCGCGGGAAGCTTGCTCCTCCCTCTCCCACTCCCCCGGCTTGTGTTCCCTCTCTCGCTGTGTCTGTCAAATAAATAAATAAAATCTAAAAAAATAATAATAAATAAAATAAGAATGAGCTCTTTAAAAAAAAATAGAGAACTTTAAAACAGTTCTCTCTCAACACCCCTTCCAGCCTACCCCCATGCCTTGCCCTGGAGGCAACCATTCTGCCACGTATAATCCTAGATCATAAACATAGATATCTATTTCTCCATCTATCAGCTTTAAATGATACCAATTTACTCTGAAAATGATGATTTAGTTTTGTGGGGTTTTTTGTCTTTTTTTAGAAAGGTGGTAAGGACAGAGGGTGAGGGAGAATCTTAAGCCCAGCACAGAGCCTGATTCAGAGCCCGACATGGGGCTCGATCAAGAGTCAGACACTCAACCGACTGAGCCACTCATGTGCTCCCCCCATCTAGTTTTTGATATTATCTCTCCCCTTCCCTCCTCTTTATCCTTTTGGGCTTTTATTTTGCAGCTTTCAGTTCTTCCCCTGGTTACCTTTGTGACTGAAAATAACACATTTACATCACTAGTTCATCCTCTGTCAACCTTGGTCAACATTTCCTTTTTTTCGTCGAATAAACTACAATTATAGACATGATCTTTGCATTACCAAAGCTGTTAACATTTATTTATGCTCTAGTTCCAGGCATGTGTGCTTTGTCTGTTTAATTTTAAAAGGTAAAAGCGAATACATGGCACTTATAATGTTGAGTGAGTAATATGGCTCACCGCTGAACCGAGGAGGTCCTAGGGTTGTATTTTCTTCCCAATAGGTTTTTGGGGTTGTGTAGGCTCAGGTCATGATCCCTGGTCCTGAGATGGAGGCTGGCATTGAGCTCTGTGCTCAGCACGGAGTCTGCTTGTCCCTCTCCCTCTTCCTCCCCCCAAGTGCACTCTATCTCTAAAATAAAAAAAGATAAATAAAAATAAAATCTTTAAAAATAAATAGAAAGAGCAAAGTGGCTAGAGAAAGATGTGAGATGACAACTGGGTGTGAATAAGGAAGGGTGGAACTCAAGACGGGAACACATGGAGGGAGACAGATTATGGCGAAAAGGGGGGAAGTGAGAACAGAGGGGCCTGGGAGGAGAAAAGCTCTTCTGGGCGAGGAGGGAGGAAATACCCAAAGGGCGGGGCACTGGCAGCCTGGGAAAAGGGGCAGCAACCACAGGAGTGGAGACAGGCAGGGAGTGGACAAGCGAAGGGATGCAACAATCCATCCGGGCAGAGGCTGGGAGAGGAGAAAGCATGGCCCCCGTCCAGCAGCCTCACATGGGGGCCCTCTGAGCAGTGACTCACAGAATCTGGCTGCACAGCCCCTGGGCTGAACCACCACTCCAAATCACCAAGAAGCTTAGCAAACTAAGAAGTTATCAAAAATATTCGGGGTAGAGCCAGCTGTCGTTGCCAACTTTATACAATATTATAAAAGTCACTTGTTAGCTCTCCAGAGTCCATTGTGTCATTGATAATCCCGTCGGTTGAGTCGTTCTGTTTTCCTTCCCCTCGAAAGCCCTGTGGTTTCCTGTCCTTACCATTGCCCTCTGTGGAACTGGGGACCTCCCTGCACCTCACCTCATAGTAATTTTTTAAGATTTTATTTATCTGACAGAGACACAGCAAGGGAGGGAACACAAGCAGAAGGAGTGGGAGAGGGAGAAGCAGGCTTCCCACGGAGCAGGGAGCCCGATGCCGGGCTCGATCCCAGGACCCCGGGATCATGACCCAAGCCAAAGGCAGACGCTTAATGACTGAGCCACCCAGGCGTCCCACCTCACAGTAATTTGACGATGTGCTCTGTGACTTCAGCGTGGGCAGAGGGAGTGTACCCAAATCGTAGCAGATGGCATCTCTGCCTTGAAGGAAGACGTAAAAGGAAGCGGAGATGCCACACAGGAACACTCTGGAAAGGAGATGTGCTGATGGGTTTCCAGCCCTGACGAGTCTCCAGAGGCAGCACAGTTCAGGGGATGGGCTTCTCCTGGTCCCTTGGTTTCCATTTCTTTAGTCACAGCATGATGGTAGGGCCAGGATGGCGACAGGGATTGGACTAGATCAGAAATGGCTCATGCACCTCTTACTTCTGGGAAGCGTTTTCCTATAATGCTGTGGTGAAAGAGATTCTGAGTCTGCCTTGCAGCTGCATGGGGAAGTGCTAATATGGCTCCGTGGGGTTAATACCGGTCTTGGATTACTGTCCTAACAGGTGTCCCTTTGTGCCACTGCCAATCCTCATCAACCTTCTCTCCAGGGTCCTAAGAGCTCCTGTTTAAATTCATGGAGGCCGACAAGGGTTCTGTCCAACTTTCACTCTGTT
Organism: Callorhinus ursinus; assembly: GCF_003265705.2. Taxonomy (NCBI): domain Eukaryota; kingdom Metazoa; phylum Chordata; class Mammalia; order Carnivora; family Otariidae; genus Callorhinus; species Callorhinus ursinus. The sequence goes on along the minus strand of NW_027397087.1, from coordinate 14,799,972 downwards.
GACCCAGGAGAGATGTGGAAACTGGCCTCACTCTGTTGCAGCCTCACATATGTGCTTGCTCAAACATGCTACACTAGTTGTCCAGAAATTCAGTTTTCCCAGTGCTGCCAGAGACCTGAGTTTGGCGACCATCCTCTGCTCTGTAGCACATTATCCGAGAAGATGTCCATCTTTCTTAAATTTCCCTCTAGCACAGGCTGAGATTTGTGACCATAGTTTATAGGTCAATTCTGTGTCCATAACACTGGGAGGATGCTGGGGGAAAAAAAAAAAAAAAAAAAGCAGGTCATTTCCTCCTAAATTTGTATCCTCTATGTGTAGCTCCAGATCTGTTAAGGTTTTAAGAATGGTGATTACAGTCCGGCCAAACTTCTTTGGTGATCTCTCTCTTGTCTCCAGCAGTGTATGTTTATGTATTCTACGTAACTTAAAAAGTATATAGAAGACATAATTCACACAATTCTTTCATACAATTAGCTTTGAGTTTCATCCTCACAAAAGGAAGAGTAGGTATTATTATTTCTATCAACTAGGATGATATCAAGTCTCCAGGAGTGCAAATGATCCCTACACGCAGCTGAAAGAGCAGAACTAGAATTGGAATCTAGATCCTTTGATGAGAGGCTCACAGAATTTACAAGAGCAGGAAGTTGGGGGAAAACTTGAAGAAATTGAGTGAGGGGATGGGCAGGCAGCGTTACTATAGGTCACCCCCATCCCTTGCTTTGAATAGGATCCAGGAAGCTTAGGTTCAGAGGCAGGTCATGGGAATAAAATTATAATTACTGAGTGAAACAGCTGTTGAAATGAGCCGCAAACATTTTGGTTTCCCCTTTCCTTTTAGAATCCTGTACGTTAGTGGTTTCCAGTCCATGTCCTGAGGAGCCTTGGAGTTCATGAAGGTTCCTGAAGGTGATCATGACCGCATGATGGAACATCTCCACAGTGCCACATTCATCTGCTTTAGATATTGGGCATCTGCATAAGATTTAATTTGAAGAAAGAACATTCTGCTACTTAGAAAAAATTTTTGAAAATCATCATTATACGGGACTATTTAACCCTCTTGCCCACTTATTTCTCCAGGACATCTGGATAATTTTCAGCCAAGGAATTTGCCATTAAAAGAGGTAAACCATGACCCACACTGACACAGAGGGAGCTAGGAGCTGGGGGTAATGATCAGGCTTAAGACATAGGATTTAGAAGCCACAGGGACGTGGTCATCCAGGGTCAGAGGAGGTGGCCCACCAAGCCTGTGAGGGTGGCAACTCAGGGCTGTGCCGGACCACATTCGTGAATGCATGTGGTGCAAATAGGAACTGAGAAATAGATGTAGAGGATTGAAATCCCAGGTTTTTCTCATACGTACATCAGAGTTCCTTTAGTTTCTGGTGATCAAGATTGGGCTTCACTCCTGGGAGCCTCAATATGCTAAGTTCAACTGGAAACACCACCAGCCACAGGAAGTAGAATTGGGTCTTATCTTCTATTTCTACCTGTTGCTTTCATAAATGTGTGAAATCAACATTCAACCCTGTCATCCAGCTAGACTTCCTGAACTCCATGAATTCTACTAGTGAGCCTGGCTCATTTCAGGTCAGGATCCAGGACTGGGTGAGGAGTTAGAACAGGAATGGGCACAGGTTCAAACTGTATATGAAAACGACTAAATTTAATCATAAGCCATCATCATCACCATCCCGAACCTGTTATAGAAAATCAACTTTTTTTTCCCTCCCACTGCAAAAGAAAGATCGGAGGGCTTGTCAGAAATCATTTTGGGGATTCTGAAATAAAGACATTTTGGAAGCAGGAAAACATGATCATGCAAGCAAGACCAGCAATGCAATTAAACGCTACCCTTTCCTTGACCTCTGTGTCATAGAAACAGCAGCTGATATGCAATATTACCTCGGAGAGGGGGGGAAAGACCTTGGGAAGTTTAATCCTGGATATCCTTGGGGTTGAAGATTGAGGTGGAGCACTGGCCTGCCCATGGATCATGCACGTGAATTCCTGAGTACTGCAACCACTCAGCCTGAGCCGTGCCCCTGGTAATTACACCTCCCCACGGCAGCGCCCCTGAACTCAATGTTACATTAGGCAATTGTGGCAGGACTGTAACCTGATAGCAACACATTATGTAGTTATGTGGGAACTCTGGTTTCTGGAACAGATCGAGGTTCCCAAGCTCTGGTCTGATGCTCTTTGGGCGTGTCTTTCACGAAACACTCTTTATGTAGAAAACAGACTAAAACACCAACATGGTCTTTGGGAGGTTTTTCAACAGCAACATGAAGCGGACCCATTTCTTTCAAAGAATTCTTAGCCAAAGAGGAGAAAAGTTGCTAAAAAAACAATAAATAACCCTCTTCTCTGTCTCACATTTGTCACCTAGCTTGCTTAAATACTGTGCTTTGGGGGTAAGTTTTTTTTTTTTTAATTTAAAATGTCATCAAATGATGCTTTATCATTGATGATAGAGGTACTTTACATTCTTATTTCTTAAGGAAGCCACTGAACTTGATAGGAAGGCTAAATGTAATGTTTCAGATTCAATAAATGAAAATGGGTGGGGATAAGTAATGAGGGTAGAAGTCCCAGTTTTCATGCTCATAATGAGAACCAAACTACCAGTGCCTAGTCATCCGCCCTTTATGAAAGCTGGCTTCGAGAAAATAGGAATGAAAGGAGAAGCAGCAGAGTATAGCACCTGCGTCATCCAAACTGAGGGACTTGTCATTAGGCACTTGGAGAAGGAAAAGGAGAAACTGAGCGTCACATCCCAGTGGCAGTCACCTCGTCAGTTTGGGACTTACAAGCTGTGCTCCCATCTTCCCCGCAGGGGGATTCAGATGATGGCTGGCAATGTGGCTCCACAGACCAGATATGCTTGCAGGTTACTTCTAAAGTCACACTGGGGGAGTTGGGGAACATGGATTTATCATAGAGCAGGCAGAAATGGGAGCCCAGGGCAGAGGAGAAAGGACTGGGGAGAGCTGAAGAGGGACAGAGTCACTGGCAGGCCAAGTAGGGGGGGACGAGGAAAAGCAGGTGAGGTTTTATGTCTCTCCCCTGGACGTACGTAGGATAATTTTAGGCAGGATGTGACGCGTGAGACACATAATCCAAGACGAGAGAATTTCAGACAATATATCTAATGTCTGTGTCAATGATTTGGCTTGGTCACATGAATGAGTAAAGGCCAGGTCTCCGGCATAGTGGGAAAGACCCCCCCCCCCCCGCCCCCGGCCTTGGCCTGTTGCCCTCGGGAGCTCCCTTGTCAAGCATAATTGTGCCAATGTGTGGGATGAGTGCAGGGGACACACGTGAAGGCCTGTTTCCCATCAAACTCTACGGGCAGGTATGCCGGCTCAGTTCTGGCACACACCCCTTGGCTGCTCCCTCTTAAAGGGGCCAGGGAAACCACCTGTGATGCCATATCTTAGGAGCTTCCAGAGGTTTTAAAGTCTGAGATGATGTCACTTCAGAATTATTTGCCAACAGCTGTCCCATAAAGGAATATTTCCAAAAGGAGAGTGATCCCTTAGGTGGGCAAATTCTTACTAGAGGAAATTTCCAAGAATACTTCGTATCATAGGATATATTTTTCTGACATATTAGTTGTACTTTTAAAAATTTCTCACTTCCAATCAGCATCCCAATATTGATATTTTTATCAAATCCAGAGCACTGCTCTAGCCCCATTGTTTCCTAAGAGACTTACCTTTCAGCTGGGACAGACCCAGGAAGCCACAGAGGTTCCAAGTGGCGCTGTACTCCCTGACAACATGCAGTTGGACTCTGATTGAGGACAGCCCCACCGTAGGCAGGCCAGTAACCTAGGGCTGGGGGAGGAAAGAAGAACGGTCCAATGAGATTCCCTTCTTGAAGTGTTTGGGCTTGGGTACCTGAGATACTGACTTAGCTGTAAGGTCATGGAGACGGGGGCTGGGATGGCCATCATGGGACATGGGCTAAATGAGAGGAGAACAGAACATATGTGGGGGAAGGGAAGAGGAGAGGAGAATACCCCTAAAAAGAATGGTTTGAGTTTCTGGCAACGTTGCGAGCTCCATGAGCTCTTGTGGGGTGTCATTTCTTGTTTTTGAATTTCTGTGACTCTTCTGTGTTTCCTAACCCTCATACCTCCCTACCACCACTCCCAGCAACTCCCCTTCCAGAATACCACCTCGCCAACAGGTTCGTCTGGCTCTCTGTCCTTCCAACCATGAGCAGGAATGCCTGAAGAAAACGTCTCCCAAACTCCACCCAGAATTACCTTTCTCTAGAGCCACCAAACCAAGACCAATACAAACTTTCAGAAAAAAAGAAAACTTAAGTGAAAAAGAAACAGTCACAAACTAGATGTTGCGATCTGACCAAAATAGAATACATTTTGTTAAATTTAAACTTTTAAAGGTACAGTTTAAACTGAAAAGTGTTCATCCGGAAGGAAAGAATGAAAGAGGGCAACCAGTGAGCAGAGCAGGAAAAGACCAAAGAAATTCTTTAAAAGCATGAACAGAAGAAAAAAGCTAGAGAGAACTTGGACACTCCTTCCACGAGGAGAAATGCCAAAAGGGGACACCTACTGTGTGCTACTTGCTTTACAGACGCTATCTTGTTGGATTCTCACAACCGGCACTATTTTTACGGGAGTACAAACATGGATGCAAAATGGGTAAACTGCCAAAAGCTAACAAACAAAAAAAGAACAAAATCCCTTGGCTGGCTGGCTACAGAGCTAACGCTCTGAAGGAAGAACACGTTTGTCTGAAGTCTCCAGTCAGGCATTTGAGGAAAAAGCTCACGGTCGTGAAACGCCGTGAGAGGGGTCAATCCTTCACAGGTTTTCTCACCTGAAAGTCTCAGCCACAAACGTTGAGGATTCTACTGAGTGTTTGCAATTATGGGGACTTTCCATGCAGCTGGATCTTTTACAAAACAAATCCTGGCCTGAGACATGATTACCAAGAGAGACAGCTGTGGGGTGCGGACTTGTGTATAGCCTCATCTGAGGTCAGTATTGAGCAAACAAGATCAGGCGAAAGGGTGCATCTTGTAAAAAGCCTGGGTGATATATCCCAGAGGAGGTAACTACCAGCAAGGACAGCACAGACTCAGTTGCGGGCAGTTCATAGCGTGTAGATGTAGGACATTCACCAATGGGGGAGTCCTTGCTTTTCCTGCATGTGGAAGGAAGTCTTTATCTAGCACAATTAGGAAACAATTCAGCTACAGAGTTTGAAACAGACTTGCCTGTGACTTTGTTATAGCTGGCCCAAGAGCTTTGAAGCTCAAAGCAGTTCCTCAGCCCTTCTCCAGAAAGCAAAGACATTCTGGAAGAGATCCCTATTCTACAAGGGAGCACATTTGAGAGCGGAAAGACCAGAGTGAGTTATGCTAAATTACATACTGCAAGCCCAAGTCAGGCAAAAATCAGAACTTGAAAATGCTGACTCCCAGGTGAAGGTTTTGTGCTTTGGTGCCTTTGCTTTATATCACCCAAGGGGTCTTATATTGTCTCTTCCTTATTCACTCACTGGTCATAGATATATTGAAATGCATATGCCTGAGATATGGAAGACACTGCCAAGTGCTAGAAAATTCAAAGAAGAAGACACAGTCTTAACCTTTGAGGGCTGATATTATGTACAGCAGTCCTCCATTGTGGGACTGGGAAATACTACATCTAAATTCTCCATTGTAAAGTTGGGAAAGTAGAAATTATTATTTTATACAGGTATATTAAGTGCTATGTGAACACACAGGAAGAAAATTACTTTGGTCTGGAGGGGTCAAAGAATGCTTCATAGGGGAGGCAATGAATAAGTAGATGTTTCGTAGGGGGAAGAAAAGTAGATTCTAAGTAATGGAAATGGTCTATGCATGGCTTTGAAAATAAGAAAGAACAGGCATGTTTGAAAAAGAGCAAATAACCTGCCATGCTGCATTGTTGGGTTAAGATTGGAAGTGTTCCTGAGTCAAATCATGAAAAATTTTGCATGCTAACATAAGGTTAGAATTAAAGCTGTAGGTGTTACAGTTCTAGCAACAGATTTCAGAAAGAGGAGTGATATGATTATATTTTAGCCTTATAAAATAATTATGATTCAAAATAAACATGGAAAATTAAGAGTAAGCATTTATAAAAAAACTCTTTCTACAACCTACTGAAAATGACAGTGAGGGAATTAATGAAGGCGAAAACACCAAAGACAAAAAAGCTGTAGAGGAAAATCAGACAGGAATTGTCAACTACATTTGGGAAGATGGGAAGCTGAAAGAAGAGGTAACTAACTGATCAAAGTAGAGAAATCTAAAAACCTAGGAAGAGGAAGCCAAGAAGAAGCTAGATAAGTTGCTCTAAAAAATTTCTGAGAGGTCAGGAATTGGTGGTCCCTGATATTTGGAAGATGAAGGGAATGGAGAGGGGGCAAAAAACAAAGACTTTGTTGAAATCTGCCTAAGTTATAGACCCTTCCCTATGCCCCACAGCTAGGTATCTCTCTCCTGCTCTGGTAAAAAGCAAGATGTTTGCTCTCTAGAGATGCTGAACCAGCATGGTTCTGGACTCGTGATGGCTCGGAGCTAGACAGAACAGAATTAAGTAAAATCCATTATTCTGAAGCATAAGGCTTCTCCAGCTCTCAGGGACTTAGCTTCTTAAGTCTCCTTCCTTTACCTCCATGAATGTTGACGTTCAAGCTTATACTCCCCATGGAGGAGACAGGCAAGTTCCTCTGTGGAGAAAGTGAGCAGCCCTAAAAGAACACACCTACCAATACTGACATGGTAGTCACCCAACAAAATGCCTGGGTCCCACTTCATGGCTCTACAGGAAAGCTTAGCAGTCAGAGAGTCCTACAAAGGGCTTCCAATCAACTTTTTATTCCTTGACACCTAAATGTAAACAGGCAGCCAAAGAGCTCCAGGTATATGAGGAAATTCTCTAATATGAAAGATAGATTTAAAAACCCAAAGCAACTACAAGTAAATGGGAAAAAATAAACCATGGAGAAAAAGAGAGGCAATCCAGAGAAGAAAACTTCGAAAACACTTTTATTAATTAACCATTACTGCATCCATAAAACAAGAGGATGCAATAAAAGGGAAATAGTAAGTGAACAAGAAAAATCTAAAAATTACAAATATAAAAGTAGAATTTTTTTTTAAATCAGTAGAAGAATGGGAAGTTGAGAGAGCCTTGCAGAAAGTAGTACAAAAACATAGGGATGAAAAATAAGAAAGTAAAATATCCATACCAAGCATATCATCATGAAATGTCCGGATACTAGGATATACTCGGATTAAAGAGAAAAACAGTTCCCACATAAAGAACCACAATGGCACTGGGTTTCTTAAAAGTAACACTGGAAGCTAAAAGACAATGGAGCAACAACTTCAAAATTCCAAGGAAAATAAGTTCTTTCTACCTAAGATTTAATACCTGGCCAAACTTTCATTTCAGTGTGACATTAGAACAGAGGTATTGACAGATAGGTGAAGTGTGTCAAACATTACTTATGCTCACCAAGATTTGTTTCTCCTTTCCTTCCTGGTACATGGAACACTATACTTCCCAGACCTCTCCAAGTTAGGTGGGATCATGTATTCTAATCAAGTAGGTGTGCCCAGAAGTGACATGTCATTTCCTGGCCAACGCATTGAAGGGGGATGTATGAGTTCTACGCTTTCTAAAGAGGTCTCCTGTTGAGATAGTGGAACCATAAGATGGGAACAGTTTGTATCACTGAATTACCTCATGAAAGATAACTGCCTCGGAGGGTTGCCTGACCTTCAGCAGACTTGTGTGAGCAAGAAGAGACTTAATACAGTAAACCATAAAGATGTGACGCTTATTGTCACTGTAGTGTAGTTTAGACTAACCTAACACACAACCTATCATAAATACTTCCAACTGCGCCATTTCTCAAGAAGTTAATGGCTACCCCATGGCCCAGCAATTCCACTCCTAGGTTATATACCCCCAAACAATGAGTGCATGTGTCCAACAAAAAGACAGAACAAGACTATTTATGGCAGCTATATTTATAACATCCGAATACTTTACTTTCATACCACATACCACAGTAAAAAACAAACAAAAGAACAAACTACTAGTACATGCAACAACACGGATGACTCTTCCAAGTATATAATAAACAGTAAAAGAGAGTCAGATATAAAAGAGTACATACTTTCTGTTTATTTACATAAAGTTCAAGAACAGGAAGAACTAATTGATGGTGATAGAAGTCAGAATAGTGATTACCTTATTGGGGGTGGTGTGATGGTGGAGGGTATTGACTTGGAAGAGACATGAGCAAACTTTGTAGAATGCTGGAGATATTCAGTATTTTTTTTTTTTTAAGATTTACTTACTTAATTTATTTATTTAGAGCACAAGAGTGGGGGGAGGGGCAGATAGGGAGGGAGACAGAGAATCTCAAGCAGACTCCATGCTCAGTGCAGAGCCCAATGCTGGGCTCGATCTGACGACCCTGAGATCATGACCTGAGTCGAAATCAAGAGTCAGACACTTAATGGGCTGAACCACCCAGGCGCCCTGATATTCAGTATCAATGGTGGTTATATGAATATGTATACAAAAATTAATTGGGCCGGACACAAGTTGAATATACTTTACCATATGTTTGTTGTGCCACCTAACTATAAAAAAAATTTTTTTTAAGAAACTACTGGAGACTGTGATTCACCAAAATGAGGATATATGCCAAAAGTAGGAAATCATGGGATACAGGTATAGGAAATCCCCCAAGGGACAGAGATGAAGGGAATTCCTCAGAAGATGCTGAGTCCCAGGATGGTAGCTGAACAGCAGGCTGGAGACCAGTCAACCATGATTGAGGCCAGAGACAGGGGGCACTAAAGATAGAAGAATCTAGAAAAAAGGAAAAAGAAAAAGAAATGGATAGATCATCTTGTGATGATTTCCATTCAAAGGAGTTTTACTATTCTATCAAAGAATTGGTGAGAAATTAGTGATAAACACACAAAAAATTAAGCAACAAAAAAAGCGGCTGTTATTAATGAAGTTACATAAACATGCTACCATAGTATATTGTGTGGCTGAGCTATAAATCTAGCCAAAATATTGCTATATAATTGCATTGGGAGGATAGGAAGAGGGACAGCAAGGTGGGAGGAGTGTGCCACAAAAGAGTATGCTGAGAAGAAAACCAATAAAGGGGCACCTGGGTGGCTCGGATGGTCAAGCGCCTGACCCTTAATTTAGGCTCAAGTCATGATCTCAGGGTCCTGGGATGGAGCCCTGTGTGGGGCTCCCTGCTCAGTGGGGAGTCTGCTTATCTCCTTCTTCCCCTGCCCCTCCCCTGATCGCTCCTGTGCATGCTTTCTCTCTCTCTCTCGAATAAATAAATCTTTTTTAAAAAAAGAAAAGAAAAAGGAAAACCAGTAGAGAGTGCTTACATCTGAAAAAAAAAAAAAGGAAAAGGAAATAGCTGCATGCATATTATTTAGAAACATGAAAACAAAGAAAATAAGCACTTGAAAGTGTTTTGACTTAAGATGGAGAAGGGTAGGCAGAGGACTGCTATTTTCATCGTACACCTTGTTGTATCACTGACTTCTAAAGCTACATGCATAAAGTATTTCACCACCATGTTGAAGCAATTAGAAGACATTTCAGAAAACTCTAAGAGAGCTAACATAAAATTAAATAACTCATTTCAAAGCACATTTTGATTCCAATTAATATTTTTTTAAAGACAGATTTATAGTACCTAGTAATTTTCATTGGTAGAGGAGGGGTTTGTGAGAGGTTGTAAAATCATGCTGTAATCCTTTTGGGGATCCAAAAAGCTGGGACATCAAACTCTGTCAGTCCCAGGTGTTTACTTCAAAGAAACAAAGAGTCGTGAGAAAAATACGTTCTATCAGCTTATCAGCTCTTTCACGGCTCACAGCATGATAATATTGGACCGGGGCTGAGAACTTTTAGATGTAAGCACTTTTGGTCACTATTTTAAATCCTGATTGTGCAATTTAAATGTGCTTTAAAAAAAAAAATCAGGTTCTCTTAAAAGGGAGCGTGGTCCCATTAAAACAAGACAACCTATGCGTAGAAGGGCTTGGTCTTGCCAGCTCTGCGGGGCCATTAGAGCTAGCAGTTGTGGGAAAACATGGGGAGCGCTGTGTAAGGTAAGATGGCTAAGAGTAGCAAGTGGCCAAAAACTTCAACTCTAAGTGGCTTAAACCATAAAAAGGGAATGTATTCATCATCTAAAATGCTCAGAGGTAGAAAGATACCAGACAAGGCTGCATCAAGGATGTCACCAAGTATCCAATTCTCTGCTGTTTTCCACTTCGCACACCAAGGCGTCAGCTCCATCCTGAGGCTGGAACCTCTCTTGGTTTTAAGATGGCGGCTACTTCCTGCTGGGGCTAATGCTTCCGCTTTCAAGTCAGCTGGGAAAGAGTGAGCATCTTTGATTGATAATTCCCAGCAATAGTCTCAAATTTGCTGGCATCGGACAGGCTTAGGTCACGTGCCTCCCACTGAACCAATCATTGGCCAGGAGATAGATACACAGGAGCCCCAGGCGGGCTCAACCTCCCTAGAACCACACTGAGCGTTAAGTGGAAGAGGGGAGATAGATGGAGAAACAACCATAAATGTCCCCAAAGATACTTAAAAAGGAAGAAGGCTCAGAATGTGTTGGCAGTTGTAAATTGACTATTTTAGGATTATCACACAGTCCATATGTTGTTACCTCCAAATTCTTATTTTTAACATTTTTGTGGAAACCCGAAGAGAGAACGTCAAGAAGAGCAGGATATTTGGAAAAGTGGGGACTGTTCCATAATAAGCTGTATGTAGGGAAAGCATGTTTCTCCTATAGAATAAAGAGTAGGAAAAGGTAATGCTATGGTGATATAAAGGGTTTAAGTTTTTTTGACTAGATCTAGTCTAGAATAATAGGCAAACCCTTAGAAAGTGCCTAAATCAACACAAGCCTGGGGGAAAACCATAGCATATCAAGCTGAAATTGAAGAGTAGTAGTGGTACATTCGAAAGGATTTGTTCAAAAGGTCAAACCATGTAGGACTAGATTCTCCAGACATCCCTAGATTGAGTTATTTATATTCAAAAAAGGATAATAATGTCCACCTTACATGGCCATCAGGAGGATTAAAATAGATACTATTTGTCTAAGTATGCAGGAGGAGTGAAGTAGGAGTGTATGAGGAGAGTATGAATAACTGTTGAAGATGGAAAAAGCTACCAAAGTTCATAATGTAAGATCTTTCTCAGTGTTTGATGTAGTAGTAAGTCTGATAAATGTTCCACTTAGCTGTAAGTATAAGGCACTGAAAATATAAAGATGTGTAATTGAGTGGAAGATTACACTACCTTTGGCTCCCTTTGTTACAACCTGTGTGAACACTGACATGCTATTTTCCCGCTACATCTATCGGAGGTCCATTAAAATTGCAACCCTAGTCTCAGGAGGGAATAAATTGCATCTATAATGCTGGCCTTGCAAATGCAAATCAATTGGTGATGGAAAATGCTGCTCAGTGGAAGAAAAAAAAAAAGGATTCCATAATTTCAAAAAATGTGAAAAAAAACCACAGTATTCTGGTGTGCATATGTGTTCAAGAGAGATTGAGTGATCATTTTAAGATGTCTGAATTTTGTCATTTTCATTCTGTTTGTATTACTTTGGTCAATGTTTGTTGTAAATACTGTAGCTCAGTATTTGATGAGCATTCTTTTTTAGGCTGGACTGCTGCCACAGTAGAACCATATAGTACATAATTTGCTCTACTAAATCAGATTATTTATATTAATCATATGTCCTTTTAACTCATTGGCATTAAGATTGCTAAACGATCTCAACTATGGTAGTAGTGAACAAAACTGTTCTGTGAGCATGGATTGCATTCGTCACTAGTCAATGCTTTGCAGAATACTGGGGTGTATTTTAGACTAATTTTTAAAAAGGAGAGAATAAGTGGCAAATGAATATGTTTCATATTGCCTAATACCTCATTGTATTCTCTCTTAAATGGGTAAATATTTAACAATTGTTTTGCCAAGTATTCTCTAGATTAATAGATGCTCTGAAGCAATTTTTAAATATTTTTATAGTTATTACAAATATGAAGAATTTATAACAAGCAAATTCATTGATTCTTGTGTTTGTATTAAACAGGTGGTAGAACTAATCACAAACTAAATTCAAGGTGTATTTCAGGTGCTTTAGTGACATAGAAATTTGGCCCCAACCACTCAGTTCTTGGCAAAGTTCTCATCGGATAAATACAACGGATGATATAAAAATGGCCAAAGTTTGTAAGGGCATTATTATCTAGCTTTATAATAATGATTTTGATAGTAGATCCTATGAAACACTCATCAGGGACCAGGCCCTGTGCTAAGCATTTTGCAAACAGAATTTATTGACTCTTCCAAAAAAGGAACATAATCCATATCATTTCTCCCATTTTACCATAAGAAGACATTGCAGGTTGGAGAGGATCATTAACTTGCCCAAATCCACAGCTAGTGGGTGATGGAGCTGAGGTTTGAACCCAGACAGTCTGAATTCCAAATCCATACCCAGGACAACTCTACAATAGAGCTAAGACTGCCAATAACTTATGGCTTTTATTTTGGGCTTTCATCTTTTTTACTTGAAGGGTGTTTCTTTAAAACATGCCAGTTTTTCACTTTTAAATCCTTTTCATTTTATTACGGCATCTTATAGCTTTATATTAAAAAGTGGAAAAGGTCATAAATCAATTGTGCAGATGGCCCTGACTTACGATGGTTTGGTTTAGAATTTTTCAACTTTACGACGGTGTGAAAGCAATACAAATTCAGTAAACTTTAATTTTGATCTCTTCCTGAGATAGTGATGTGCAGTCTGTGATTCTCCGGTGATGCCAGGCAGGGTCCCTGGGCTGCAGCCCCCAGTCAGCCAGAGGGTCAGGAGAGCAAACAGCTGATACACCATTCTATTGCTCACTTTCAGTACAGTATTCAATAAGTTATATGACATAGTCAACACTTTATTATAGAATAGGCTCTGAGTTAATTATTTTACCCAACTGTAGGCTATGTAAGTGTTCTGAGTGTGCCTAAGGTAGGCCAGGCTAATTAGTGAGGATGTTTGGTAGTTTAGGGAAATTGAATGCCTGTCCGACTTACAGTGGATGTATCAGGGAGTAACCCCATTGTAAGCCGAGGAAGATCTGTATTTCATTTTTATTTTTATAAAAGGAAGACAATAAAATAGTGTTTTGGGCTACAGTATAGGAGAGCTTCTGTGTGTGGTATGAATGCAATAAATTTTGATAATATTATTTAAATCTCTTTAGATTCAGCTCTGGAAAAGAAGAAATACCTAATGACAATGAACAATAGAGGGAAGTTTGATGACAAGTTTAAGACAGTCTTAAACTGAGTTTAGAGCTCTGTGTTTCAAACCTTTAGAGAAAAAAGTTATCCAGATCAGGATGATGAATGTGTCTTCAGTCCTCAAATATTAATTTGTTACTGCCTATCACAGACTATTTACTAGAATCGTATTTCTAGACCAAAGATAAGAGACAGACAACTGCTTGATAATATTTTTTATCAAATTCCACCTACTTCAGATATTTAAAAAATTTTTGTTAGCTGAGATGTTCAGAAAATTACCGGAATTATTGCTATGTGATTATAACAATTTATGCTATGATGTCTTCAAATCAACCCAATCTACTTTCTTCATGTTCCAATTAGTTCACAATATTTCAAGATAAATATTTATTTATAAATAAGAATTGGCAGTTGCCAATTTTTAAAAGCAAGAGATGTTCACCATGGTATTTATTCTCATAATGTCTACATTATTGAAAAATAGAAGATAAACCAAAAGACAGGAAAAATGCTATCAAATAGCCACCTTAAAAAAAAAAATGCCCCTTGGTTGATACTTGATCTGGGTCGTCCCTACGTTATAGACTCCACTGGACAAGGATTTAGATCTGGATTTGTAAAGACTAGGCAATACAGACATTTCTTCTCTTCTTCTACTTAGGATAGGAATACCACCTCTGCCATATAATGTGTGCTGATTTGAAAATGTTTTTTAAAATATGAACTATTTAGCTAGAACACAGTGAATAAAAGCACTACATCTTTGTTTAGCTAGGTCAATTTGAGGAATTATATAGGTTTAGTAGCAACAAAATGTTCGAGTATTCTCTGGCTTAATAATTTCAGTAATTTAGCAAAAAATCTATTCCTATTTATTATTTGTAATGTTTGGGGAACAAATATGCTGATAATTCTTTTGCAACTCTAACATGTATGCAACAGGACCCTTTCTAAGTTTGGGACCCTATGAGGTACTAAAGCAAGCATTCACTTCTCTCACGCTTGAGGTCACAAGTTTTTGCAAGTCAAAAAGGTTGAGCATGCCAAAAACATCATGCTGCACACTACCAAATAAAAGAACACTGTTATTCTTACAGGGAAAGGTTTGACAAGACAGGAAATAGGCAGGGTCAGAGAAGTTTACTTAATACTGAGACTTATTTAACCATCGTGAAGCCAAAATACAATGACAGTTAAAAAAAATAAACAAATAGCAGTTACACAAAACAAAACCCCAGGATACATGGTCTCTACTGGAACTGATTATTAGATTTTTAGCAAGTACGGGAAGTGGGTATCCCCAGAGAATCCTCACAAAATCCCTAGACATCTTCACCATTGACTTTTGCCGCATGCCTTTCACTGAGATAATGCGGATTCAAACGGCTTTAATCGGTGGGTAGAAATTTGAACAAAGAAAAATTAGGCTTAAAAGGCTGCAAAAGAACTTCATTGAAGGGAATCATTTTAAAAGCTGTGTTCTCTTAAAAATGGGGAGGGAGGAGGAGGAGGAAAACAGAAAATGGAAGATAGGAAAAATCTAGCTGTTCATTACAATTTTCCATTTTTTGTTTAAACACAGCAGGAGGGCAAAGCTGCTGGCTTCCCTTCATCCTTGCAAATGCCAGGAGGGATTATGCAAACCCCACAACCACCCAAATCTTATTTAAAGTTATAATCATTGTTCTCATTTAATGACTTTTGCCTGCTTTCACTCAAATATTGCTGCATCTTGTTTCCTGCCAGTTTGGACCCACTGGGAGTCGTCAATTCATAATTGCAGATAAACCTTTTAAAAAAAGAAAATGCTACCTTCACCAAAAAAGCAAACATCAAGTGACATCTAGTGGATGTCTGGATATTATTTTCTAAGGCCTCTGAAGAGCAGTATTCTCAACAATAAATTGTCTTAACATCGCTTATAATTTTTGTTTCTCAGGTGAAAGCCTCTGTCTTTTCCTAAGACAGAAGGACAAGTTGTCAGATAGAGAAGTGGCTGTTATGTTTTCTCAAAGAAAAAATTTTTCTTTTCGTTAGCATATGAATAGCAATTCTCAAGATAAACCATCCTGGAAGTAACGCACCTGAAACTCACACCATAGAGTGTGCCAAAAAAGAAGTCATGGTATATCCAATGTTGGACAATTATTTGGGCAGTTATCAACTGTGTAGATGGTTCTTAAGAGAAGATGACATTTCAGGTCCCCAATCCCTCTGTTTATCTATAAACCTAAGGAGCATTATTAATTTGACAAATCTGTATTTAGTCCAACTACGGTCCCCATTTTTCTTCCCTCCCCCCTCAGCCCACGGGAGAATTGTGTAGGTATCTAGGTCCATTTTCCATAAATGAGTAACATCTGCTTGTTCTTTGCAATTTATTAAAGAACAGTGACTTAACCAAAAGAGCAGCTGAAAACTTAATTGGGATTGGGATTGCTTACCAACTCTTCCCCAGCGATGTCATGTGTCCGAAAGGCGTCGTGGAGAATACATGCCTTGCTTTGGTTGTCTAAAGACAGCTTTTGTTAAAGAGACAGAAAGGGAAATTGCAGAGGAATTAAAAGATGGTGTCTAAATTTAGTATTTTCTTTCCTTTCAAGGAAAGGAAACTTGGAATATGCAACTGTAACCCAAAAGCCAGCTGTCTGGCTGTCCCCAAGACTTGCAGCATTTTCGAGCCGCTCTTCATTTTAATAACACACAGACACACAGAGTCCTGCATGAAGACTTCCTCTGACTTCCTGTAGAAAACCTAGCATTCCCTCCTTCCCTTCCTTTCCCCCCAATCATCTCAGGAATTCTTGAGAGTTCTGCTCTTTTTTTTTTTTTTTTTTTTGAGAGTTCCACTCACTGTTAATCTCAGCTCTGCCTCAAACCTCATAGCACTGTCTTGTTCTTTACCTACTTTGGCCCATATGCAAACTTTTCGGCTTTTTGTCGTCCTCCAAAGCACCACGGACACTAAAGCTGTGTGTACAGTCAACTTTACTGAAACGTGGGTAAGAGGAGGGAAGCTGCTGCACAGATGGCTCAGCAAACCCATGGCGGGACTTGGTGCAGTGATACAATGTCTGGGATTTGTTTCAAAATAATTCACTGGGGTTGGGGATGGGGGAGTAGGTGGGGTTACAGAAGAAACAAAATCAGCTATGAGTTGGTAAGTGTTGAAGCTGAGTGATGACTGCGTGGTTCATGCATTCTACTTTTGTATATGATTGAAATTTGCATAATAAATATTTAAAAGAACAAGTTCCTTGTCCATCCTCCGTGCAAGAAGTTTCTTTGTGGCTCCGGTCCCTTCTCCCAGTTAGCTTCCACCACATTTTGGGCCGCCCTCCCACCTGAGTCTCACTGCCCCTGCTCCTTCTCAGGCTGCCCAAACAAGCTTTGAGCTCTGGGACCCACTCTAATACTTAGGGAACCCATCAGAACAGCTTGCAGACTCGCTAAAAATAAAGAAACCAGGTTTTGCCCTAAGAGGAATTCTGCCCTGGCTTTATGACCTACCTGGCTCAGGTAAAAGTGATGGAGCTGGCATGCGGCCTGAGTATACAGCATTTTAAAAGGTTAGTTTCCTTCCTCCAGCGATTTTGATTCTAATTGAAGTTCTTACAGTTGATTCTAACGGAAGTTGGCACAGATAATTATATCAGGACAAAGCAGTTTAAAAGATAATATTCTATGCCTACAAATAAGTCTAGGAGAGAAAGCACAGGTAAAACGTAGCAACTGGGTGATTATTTTTGCCTTCTAACCAAAAGATGTTCAACACAGACATCGCGTCATATATAAATAGACCTATCTTTAGAAATAAACAATATATGTCTCTCTACCCCTCAGCTATGCTGCAGTAGCCAAGGGCCAGGCAGCTATCCCAGCAGGTTCAGCAGCGGTGCACTGGAAGCCTGAGAAATCTAAACACACCCGTCCATGAACTTTGTGGGAGGGGAGGGGGGCACACTGGCCTGAAGCCCATGTAATTAACCAGTTTCTCTCCCATCTTAATCAGCATCAACTGGCCACTGGCTCCTTTCATTTAATCTTGTCTACTTTAGCCTAGGAAAAATGCAGGTTTTACTTTGTGCAGCTCTGAAGTCACCCGAGATTAATGTTCAACACCGCACCCCACCGCCCCCACCCCCGCCAAGGCATGCTTATGAAGAGAGGAAACGAGGTTTATGTAAGGAAGAAGAGTTTTCACTTCGACATGCATGTGCAGGCAGAATAAGAGAATTCGCTCTGGGTGATGATGCTAATAATACGAAGGTGGAAACTGTGTTGCGCCTGAGAGGGAGGAAAGGGATTCAGAAATGAGGGGATGAGGAGGGAGAAGTAGCTGTGACTTCTGCAGCCCCTTGCCAAAAGCCTCTGAGCAAGGGATTGGGAAAGGGAATGCGTTCCCAGTGGTATGTGCCATTGTCCCCAAACACATGGGAGACAATGCCGGCACTTACTTCTGGCGCTAAATTGAGAAAAACACTTCCTCTCTTTCTGCCAGCACCACTTTTTTCTCCCATTCACCCCCGGAGTTTGACACAGTTTCCTTTCCAAGGAGACCGGCTAACATATTCCAGTGAAGGAGCTGGGGGATGGCGTGAGACGGGCACGGGGACCAGTTTAGGCTGAAATGAATTAGGAAACATTTTTAAGTTACCCTTTGAAGTTTTTATTGCCTTATCAAACAGCTTCTCTTCTTTGGCTGTATGTTGATTTTTTTTGACTATGAAAAAGTGTTTCAGCTCTCCTATGATGATCAAACACAGTCTCAGTTCAACGGGCACCTTCTTTTTTTCTGAACCGTACTATTCCACATATCATGGAATTATCCTACACTCCCCCTCCGCCCGCCCCCGTCGGACAGGACCTTCAGGGAGCATTAGTCTTCTTTCAATATTATTTTTCCTATCATTCCCAACAATATAATGTTTCCATTCCGAACATATAGCTGCAGGGGATTATATCATTATTTGCCTTTGTTCTAGTCAAAGTATATTTTATGAGAGCGTCCTGTCATTTGTCCTGAGCTAGGCTACTATTTGTCAAAACATCACCTCTGAGATTGCCTGCTTCTCTAAGATGCCAGAAAAAAAAAAAAATTTGTGTCAACTAAAAGTTAAGCCCTTATAAATCCCACAGGGGTTTCAAAATGGAACACACTTGGGATTTCATTTCCCTCTAAGTATAATGCCCTTTCTAAAACTCAGTGAATACTCTTATAAGAGTATTTTGTGACAGTATTTCCCTTCTAGCCCCTGGCATCTTAGAAAATAGTTACAAAGTTTCTTTCTGCCCGAGGCACCTGTACATATTGGTTTAGTGTTCATACCTGGGGGAAAAGTGGGATTAAATTCTTACCTGGGTGGAGAAGGCGTATTAGATCCGGAGTCAGGAACCTTGGAATCTAGTCCTACAACTGCTGCTTTGGTTGGTTCCATGACCCTAAGCACATCTTAGCCTCTCTTAGTCTCAGGTAGTTCATTTGAAATCTAACAATGTCTCAAGTCTTGGAAAGTTTCATTCTCGACTATGTTTTTATAGTTTCTCAGTGCTGTTTCTATTCACCCTTCCTTTGCCGCTGTCCTCTGTGCTTACTGCCCAGCTATTCTGGCGATGGTCTCTTAACCTCATTGTCACAGACATTAGATTAATATCAGTCTTCCTGAGATCAGCTCTGGGGATGTTACTCTTTGCCCCAACCCTTCCATGGCAGGCCATTGCTTCCCTTGCGCTTAGAACCCTCCAGAGTGGACCAGCACCCACCATTCTGGAACCGTTATCAGCAACTCCTACATGTCCTTTGTACTCCAGTCTGTTTGCATTTTGGTTGTGCCATTTTGTGGAATGTGCCTTGTGCCTTCTTTGTATTTTCAAGGCACATCACATGTTGCAATGATTTCCATATTTGTCTTACTTCCCTTCCTAGATGGTAACCTTCCCAAGGATAATTGCTACGATTTATTGACCCAATATTCTTTGCCGTGGACTGTGTGAGATACTTTACACCCATCATTTCTAAATTTTTCTAATCATGTAAGGTGGATTAGAATTTATTTTATTTTTCAGATCTTGAAGACAGACTCAGAAGCCATTAAATAATGTCCTTAGTCATACAGCTAGCATGTGACGGCTCACATCTAGAAAGTATCATCTAGAAAAACACTAAATTGAATGAACCATGATGCTGGCACTTGCCCAGCACACAGATGCTAGGCAAATACTGTATAAGCGTGAATGAATGAATGAATGAATGAATGATTTTATACCTTAACTACAGCCCCCGTTGTCTAAAGACAACGGCCACCAGGTGGCGGTAGTTTTCCACAGCCGTATAGTCTGGACTCCAAATTCACTAAATACGATAGGAGAGCCCGAAGGGACCCTGTGGATTACCTGACTCTCCTTACTTCATGCTAAAAAAATTGAGCAGCCATAAGGTTACTTTATTTATTCAAGATCTTTTAGCTGATGAAAGAGTAGACCTTAAAGTCGAGTCTAAAACACACCAAAGCTAGCGCTTTTCTATTATACCAACTTGTATGTTTTTTTCTTCAAAACTTGTAGTTTGTAGTCATAATCTTCCCATATATTTTCGATATTAAAAATGTTCATTAAAATAGTAAATATGATCAAAATTAAAAAAAGATGTTCATCATAAAATTTTAAGCTTTTTTCTTAAGCAAATAATATAGTTTTCATGTTTAAAATGATGAAATATAGATAATCCAAAAAGGAAAAAAATTACTTGCAATTCCAACAGTCAGAGACAAGCATTATTTTGCTACTATTCTACAAGAGGTTGCTTTACTTATCTGTAAAATCCATTTTGGAAAATTAGGAGCAAATCAAGACATAATTTAGTAATTTGTTAATCTTAAATTTTCTCTATAATCTTACTTTCATTTTTTTAAAGATTTTATTTATTTACTTGAGAGAGAGAGAGAGCACAAGGCAGGAGACAGGGAGAAGAAGAAGCAGGCCTCCCGCTGAGCAGGGAGCCTGATGTGGGGCTCGATCCCAGGACCTGGGATCATGACCTGAGCTGAAGGTGGCCGCTTAACTGACTGAGCCACCCAGGTGCCCCTATAATCTTACTTTCATAAAAAGTTATTAGGTATTTTCCTTAGGAGACCTCTTGGATCTTTTAAAATTTTTCCCAATTTAACCACGTTTAGTTGCCAGTAAGGGGAGACCATTTTTAATTTACTTCCTTTTTTCCTTACACTTTTTAAGAAGATTCCCTTGGTGAGAATTCCAATTTCATTTATGTTTCCCTTTTCTCATTCTTCTCAGTAAGGAAAAGAAAAGCACTGTCAAAACACTGTGTCCATAACCCATCTCCAAAGGGAGAGGTGTCTTTTCAGCAAAGGGCATTTTATTTTCACTTTTGATAAGTTATTTCTCCCCACGTCACCTCTCTTCTCAGAATGATGATATAATACTAGAGGGTTATTTCTCATCTAAAAGGATTGGGTCAGTTACATAAAATAGTAAATTTTACACTAATGAACAGAGGTACTATGGCTTAAATGCCTGATCAAAGATTACGCTGTTATCTTTACTAGAATGATTACATGCCTCTTAGCATGAGTTTTGCATGTAAAGCTCTCTCTATATTTAGGGATGCTCTCTGAATCTATCAATATTACTACAAATATCATTGAGCTTTGGTGCATGATTTCTACCGTTCTCTGTAATCTGTGGTTCTTAAGACCTACCGTTTATCACTGCTACTTTAAGGGCATGCAATGGAGGTTACCAGTAGGTACGGAAGTTGGGGGGCAGAGAGATGTCTGAACTCTTGGCACTCCCCTAACAGGGACCACTACTGGAGTTGAAGATGCAGGGAAAAGAAGAGAAATGAGAAACCGGACTAAGAGTGAGTTGGGGATGGTCAAAGCAGGACGCTTGCGGTAAGGAGCCCTGCTGGGAATGCTCTAAACGCCAACTTGGACTCACTACCTCCCGTAACCATGCCAGGGTGTCTGAGGCCCATTAACTGCACACTCCTATATCTATTCACTTCACACAACTCCAGGTGCCTCCGTATCTTAGCCCTCTAGTCCTCCATCATTCTTCCATTGATAAGATGGAAAACGAATTTGAGGAAATAATTATGTGGTATGTCCTGCCAGGGGGTATGGAGAGGGCCCTGTGGCAGGAAGTACTGTGGAGGGAAGGTGCTCTGAAACCCAGATCTTGGGTCTTGGCCTCCCTATCCACCTAGGCCAATTGTTCAAGTGCTGGTACGTGGTTTCCTCTGCTGATAGCCACCCAGGTGAGTTAACTGATGGAGCAGCGGATGCTTGTAGGCATCTCCCTGATTATTTCTCTTCTGAGGTGTCCAGCACTAAGGACAGGAGTGGATGGTGGGAATCATCAGTGAGGCAGAATTGTCAAGGAAGAAGGCTTCTGCCTGGGAAGTTAGTGAACTGATCGTGTGGTGATTATTCAATCTGTAGTTCATCTAAAGATCATAAGGTGCGGTCCTACGTGTGAAAACAAGGCTTGTCTTTGGACATTGGTAAAAAAAACTTTGGTTTCCTTTCTGCTGGGGAGGAAGAACTTGCCCTTATAAATGGATGCTACTGGGCTTCCCTTTTCCTACCAACTGAATCCACCCAGTTGAAATCAAGCAAAACTGATGTCAGCTTAGGAACCAAGCCTTATTAGCAGAGGGCTTTCACCTCCTGGAAAACCAGCCTAGACTACTACTTAGGTGTTCTACTTTGTAATTATTTACTATCTTGTACACTTTTGTTTTATTCACTTTTCTAAATGTTGTATTTCACAATAAAACAAAGTAAAGATAGTGGAAAATATCCAAACTTTGCATATGTAACACAGAAAATTAGTCTCCAATGAGCCCAACCCAATTGACTGGTAGGATACGGCTCTTGCATATGGCACGTTCTTTGCTTTCTTCATTAAATTTGCTGTCTTAGGGAAGTTCCAGGCGTCTGCCCTTATGCCGCTGTAAAGAATCATCAGCTGTTTCCTTCCTATGTAGGGAAAAACCAGGTGTGCCCTCTGTCTTTCTTCCCTGTTCGTCTCCTTTACTACTCACATTAAACACCTCAGTTCGGGGCACTCATTGTTTGGAGGCTTTTCCACACACCAAACAATTCTCCGAAATACCAACAGGGTGTCCTACGATTTAACTCAGTTCTGACACGATCTACCCAGAGATAGCATCAGATCCCACAGGTTAAAGGCTCAGTCCCACAAGACTGTCCCCCCCACCACACACACTTCAGATGCGTCACAAGCCCAGACTGTCACCCGTGCTGCTGACCAACTGGCTACAGACCAGAGGTTCCGTGACCCCCTCCTTCAATTCAATTTCCTAGAGTGTCTCACAGAATTCAGGGAAGCACGTTCGTTTACCAGCTGACTGAATGACATGAACAAAGATCCAGATGGAAGAGATGAGGGCAAGGTATGTGGGAAGTGTCTCAGAGCTTCCACACCCTCTCTAGGCTCACCACTCTCCCAGCACCTCCACATGATCACCAACCTGGAAGCTCTCCTAACCTCTTATTTTGGGGATTTTATGGAGGTTTCATCACAGGGGCATGATCCATTATTAATTCCAGTGTTAGCCCTTCTCCCCCCTCAGGGGGGCAGGGCTGGAAATTCCAAGCTTCTAATCATGGCTTGGTCTTTCTGGTGACCAGCCCACACCCAGAACCCATAGGAAGCCACCCAGAGTCACCTCATTTGAACAAGACAGTCATCACCCAGGAAATGACAAGGGTTTCAGAAGTTCTGTGTCAGCACCTGGGGTCAAAGACCCATATTAGAACAAGAGATACTCCTAGTGCTCTTCTCACTTAGGAAATGACAAGGGTTTATGAGCTCCGTGCCAGGAACTGGGGCCAGAGACCAGTACGTATTTTCTCTTATAGCCACCATCTTCTATGGATTAAATGCGCTGATCTTAGGTCTAGTCTCTTGGGTCACATATGACAAACCTAGTTCCCTTTCTGAGTCTTTAAAATCAAAGATCCATCACACCCCCAGGAACCTCCTCTAGCCACTCCTCCTTCCACCCCACACACACTTTTTCTCCAAACAATGCCGCCCACCCGCCACCTTGGCCCACCCCCCCCATCTTCCATCCATCCCTCATGAACATGGTTCCAAGTCTCTAACTTTCAGAGTAGCTTCAGATATGAACAACTTCCCTTGAGTATGGTGCCCAGACGGAAACAGACGCCAGGTACGGATAAACTAGAGGGCTGTCATTAGTCCTCCTCGCTTCTGTATTCTCTCTGCCACTTGGAAGACTGAAGAGACTGCAAAGAACATGGACTGTGAAGCCACAGGACCCGGGAATTTTAACAGTGCTCATTAGTTGAAATGCTAAGCAAGTTACTCAATATCTCTGTGTCTATTTTTGTCATCTATACAGAATGTCTTATCTACTCTCCCACAGGTAGGCTCTGAGAAAAACAAACCAACCAACAGTCTGTAGAAGTAAAGCAGACTTTCAGTAAGTGGGAACAAACATTAACTGTGTGAGCTAAGCCCGAATCTCTTGGCAGTCACATCATACCATTTGTTCTTACTCAACTGTTACTGTGTACTGGTCAGGGTTCAGAGAATAGAATCCACTAGTTTAACAGAAAGAGATTTATTTAAATTTTATTGACTGCAGAAATAATTTATATCATGACCCAGTATACACACAAACACACAAATATGTAATTCAAACAATGTTCACAATATTTACCCATCTGACATGTGTTGTCCTCTGCTGTTTCTCTATTTAATTTTTAAAAATGCACTCGAGGAGTTGATTTCATGACTTACTAATGAATTGTGACCCACAGCTGGAAAATACTACATTGCAGGTTATAACAAGGCCTAAAGAATCACTGGGAGGGCAGAAGAAACAAACTCTAGCCTGTGCTTCCAGGAATCGGGCAGCTGAGAGCTGCTGGCTCCAGAAGCACTCCATCTGCATGACCCACATTCGCAAAATGATGTCTCGTGACCTAAATGATGAATCTGACCCTAGGACATCTGACCGGCAAAACCTACGTGACACCCGAAGCCCTGGTGCAAAGGGGTCTGGGCATACAGCACAGGAAATACGCCTGGAAGGTTGCAAATGATGTCCATCAAGCTAATGCACAGACTCAGCCAACTACCTGCAATGACAGGCTGCGGACACATAGTAACTCAAAAGTACCTGGGATGGACAAACCCAGTGGCCTCAACACACATCATTACGTACTTTATCCCTATTAAATTGCCTGCTTCCTTGGCTATGGCCTGTTATCGCTACTCTAGTGAGGGAAACTCACACAACTTGTACAATTTATTTGATGGAATGAAATCAGAAGAACAAACCATCTGGAAATCCCCAGGTTACATCTTTCACAAACATAGCTTTACCTAGCCAACCCGGGGCCTACCAAAAGGATGATTAAAAAATTATAATAGGGGTGCCTGAGTGACTCAGTTGGTTAAACGTCCAACTCTTGATTCTGGCACAGGTCATGATCTCAGGGCCCTGAGATCAAGCCCAATGTCGGCTCCGTGCTGAGCATGGAGCCTGCTTAAGATTCTCTCTCCCTCTTCCCACCCCTCCCCCAAATAATAATTAAAAAATAACCTGAGGATTCTCTTCTTCCCAATGTCATAAAGAATCTTAAGATCCAAAACATTTTTTAAAGATTTTATTTATTTTATCTCATTTATTTGACAGAGAGAGAGCACAAGCAAGGCAGTGGCCAGCAGAGGGAGAGGGAGAGGCAGGCTCCCCACTGAGCAGGGAGCCCAACTCAGGGATTGACCCCAGGACCCCGGAATCATGACCTGAAACGCTTAACTGAGCCACCCAGGTGCCCCAAGATCAAAAACATTTTTGAGAGCAATGAAGAGAAGGGACGAACAAGGAATAACTTCAACTTCTTTTTATTAACTTTTTAGTCACTCATACAATAATTTGTATCTATGAAAGAATTCAAATTTATTGAATGAAAGGCACTGCTTACGATTTACAAAACAAGTAAGTTGAAGAGGAAGCTTTCAGTGAATTAAATAATACACGGTTTTTTGGATCTGTAATTGATAAACATTTAATTAAAAAAATAAACAGCTTGTATTAGGTCACCACACAGATTTATACAACAATCAGATGTGTAAAAACATAAGTAAGGTTTTAGGGACCCCAACACAGGTATCTTTTCCTAAATCCTAAGAGAACCAAACAGTTTTAGAAGCTAAAGCTATTATGTTTACAGATGTGCAAAACACTAAGCAAAAATCCTTTATTTTTAAGAAAAAAGTACGTTTCCTCATTTTCTATTCTTGGCATAAATGTTAATTCTTCCCCGTGGAACCAAAACCTCCTGAACCCCTTTCAGTGTCATCTAAAACCTGAAAAGACATAAAGGTGGTTGCCAGGTAGTTAATTTCAGTTCTCTTTCGGTTCTCTCTAGCTCCTAACCGCTAAGACTTTTATTCTTGCTGTATAAGCGTGAATGAATGAATGAATGAATGAATCTCCTCTTCAAAAAGGAGATTACAAAAAGAAAATTAAATTTTTAAAAAGCTCCATAAATAAGATACTGGACAATTTTCAAAAAAGCTAGAGAAATAGAATTTCAGGGTATATTTAAATGATTTATTACCCAAAGTAATGCTATATAACAGCTATGAAAAACATTTCACTAAATTCTAAAACTAAGCTTTTAATTTTCCTTTAAACAGGACTATTATATGTGCTATTACTTAGTTACAAATACCATATGGAACCCTTGAAATTGTATTTTTCCCTTCACTGAAGATGTTACATCATTTATTCCCTGCTCAGCTGTTATGATACTTACCTGAACTTCCTCTATTTCTGGATAAAAAATCCGTTCACAAATGAGCTGTGCAATCCGATCGCCCTTTTTGACTTGAAAGGAAAAGAAGAGTTTATTACTGATATTTTATTGATCCTTTCTCTATATCTTGCCTGTACAGTGAGAATTTGAGGAGGGAGCATGTGTTATCTAGACACTCAGAACTCAGAAAACTCACTGCATTTATGTGATTATATGCATCTAACGTACCTTGAAACTTTTCTTTGCCAAAATTAAATAGTACGACACCCACATTTCCTCTGTAATCTTCATCTATGACGCCAGCTAAGGAAAAGAAAAATAACAGAAGCATGGTTTATGCGACCAAAACACTGAGGGTGTAGGATTACCTCAAAATCATTCTTATGTAGCTCCGAGGTTTTAATCCGCAAGAATGAGTAAGTGAATCTTGCTCTGGAACTAGGTAAAATCTCAAAACTAAGAAATGAGTCTTACTAAAATGCAAACACATAGAATTTATAGAACGGCCCTAATTTTCCCACCTGTCACCCTTACAAATGGTGACCATTTCCTATTCTAAACTGGGAGTAGGTACTTCACATCTCAGATGGGTCATCCTGAATTGCTCACTCCAAAACTACTGTTCATCTGCTGCACACCTGCTAAAAAGACTAGAAGAAAATTACGACTAGCGTTTTAAAGGTTTTTCCTGGCAGCACCTTCCCACTAATATCCAGAATGAAATATGATTGAGTCATAAATAAAAATGTCCAACAGCCTGAAGATCTGCTGTGGAATAAGCCAATGCTGACATTGTTAAGCCGCAGTCTAGCTAATATCAGAACATTCATTTTATAATAAAAATGGAGGTGAATCCTTCCGTTCATATTCCACCTCTCCTTTTAATTTGAGCCACCGTCCTTTCTTAGAGCGTGATCTCTCAGAAGACATTAGCACATCCGCTTAACAAGGAGTACACTTTTCTATAACACCGTGTGTAATCAGTACCTGTTTGAGATTATGAACACAGGGACAACAAATCTTTGCAGGACAAGACTTGAGCCAGGGCCCTAGTACATTTACCAGGCTTGTTAGCATTTAACTTTGAGCCAAGAACTTAAAATGTTTCCATAAACACAAGCACAGATAATGCAGGTGTATAGCAGGCCTTCCCATTTCCTCTTTCAATATTGAGACATAATTCACAACTCAACGGTTTCTAGCATATTCGGAATTGTGCGACCATCACCACAATCAGTTTGGGGGACCGTTTTCATTACCCCGAAACAAAATCCCCTATTAGGAGTCACTTCTCTTCCTCCTCATCCTCCCCACTGCCAATTTCCTTCTATACACGTTCATTCTTTCCCCTCAGTTTGTGAAATTTCATGGCACCCTAATTAAATGTAGCTCCATGTCACAGTTTACATATTAGTAACACCCCACCTCCTAAAAACCAAACACACAAAACTCTTATTAAAGAAAAAAAAAGAAAGTAAAAATAATCAGGATTGTAGCTCAATGGGTATTAATGCTGATTGACCAGACTCATAATTATTTTGAAGGTCAACTGAAATTTTTTTTTTTTTTTTTTTAAGAACAAAGGTAAGCATTCCCCTTCAATTTTCTTATAGGGGAAAAATACTCAGAAAAACCAACATTTTAGATTTTTCCAGTGGATTATAGAAGTTTACATGAATCCCTGTGCTTTATGAATGATTTACTAGGGAGAAATGAAATCAAATTGAAGCATTCTTAAAGGTTCCTGATACACTTTTAAGAGTTTGAATTAAAGGTCAGTAATTTTAAACAGTGAGAAGAAAGGGTAGGTACGTAGCAGAACGGCAGCAGAGGAGGTTCCTATCATGTTAGACGGAAGGAAACAGTCTATTCTTTTCTGGCTGCACAGAAACAAAGCCTTGACCAATTCAAAGAATCCTGAAGCCTGGCTTCTTTCCCCACTGCCACTTGACCATTAAATTAGTTCTTACTGTGTCATTGGTAGAACAAGGGGACCAGCTGTTTTCTCTATTATCTATATGCAGCAAAGGTCTGGCTGTAGGAACAACCTGGATCAGATTCACTGGAGAAACCCCTGTGGAGAACATGCTATTCCCTACTAGAACAAATGAACCCAGAAGACCACGGAATCTCTGAGCTGCAGATCTCAAGTGCGGGCTAGTACTCAGTTGCCTGGAAGGGGTTCGATGAAGACAATGTGGACTGACTTCTGAAATCTTAGTTTCTACTTTATAAGAAAGAGCTTAGATTACCCAAATAGTACACATACATATAAAACTAATACTGTTCCCCTACCTTCCCTCGGGCAGCCAATGTTACAGTAATGGATTTTACGTATTACTTTCTTATATATTAGTCAGATGTCAGAAGTCCTTGTATTTTAGTGATTTTAGTCTCGCATCAAAGTATTTCCAAAAGGCACTTTCCTGATCCAAAGGGTGTGTACATTTAAAATTTTAATGCATATTTCTAGATTACCTTGCAAAAAAGGTGTAGCAATTCAAACTTCTATCAGTGATATTTAAGAACGCCCATTTCCAAAGTCCTTGCCAATACCAAACGACAGCAATCTTTTTTTCAAAGATGTGGGAGGAGGGGCAAGGGGAGAGGGAGAGAATCTCAAGCACACTCCATGCTGAGCCTGGAGCCCAGAGCCTGACTCAGGGCCTGATCTCACAACCTGAGCTGAAACCAAGAGTCAGATGCTTAACCGACTGAGCC
Source organism: Callorhinus ursinus (assembly GCF_003265705.2). NCBI lineage: Eukaryota > Metazoa > Chordata > Mammalia > Carnivora > Otariidae > Callorhinus > Callorhinus ursinus. Next base: position 14,770,989 of record NW_027397087.1, on the reverse strand, counting down.
ACCCAGACACCCCCAGATGGCAGCAATTAAAAAAAAAATTCTGGCCAATGTGATGAGTGAAAAATGGTATCTCATGGCTTTACTTTGTATTTCCCTGATGACTAATAAGGCTAGAATGTTTTTCCTCTGTATGTTTGTTGCACATTTGTATGACCTCTTCTGTATTTTGTTTATGATTTTTCCCCTTATTTGTTTGGGTATTTAATTCTTTTGCCTATGACCTGCAAGTATTTATGTTTTTACTTTATGGTATCTTCTCCCATACAAAAACACTCCCTTTTTGGAGAGACCTTTGCTATATATCTATAAAGTAGTCCCATCAAACTCAAATGGTTGGGTGTCTTGAATTCTGTAAAGCCAGATATCTACTAAGATTTTATGCTTGGCACATAGAGATGTGAAAAGCCTTTTAACTAACTAAAAGAAATGAAGTTGTTTGAAGTCAATTAAAATGTATCACAGGAAAAAAAGCGCCCTCAGTAATACTTTTTTTTAGCATGAATGCCAATAGTATGAAAAATGCAATTGTTCCAAGTTTATTTATTACTCAAAGGCAATTTGACCTTCAAGAAAAACCCAAGACATTCTTTTTCTACATAAGGAACATAAGCATCAGGGATATTTCTCTTCATGAGAAAGCAGAAAGTATTTTGAAGTTATCACTGGAAAAATCATACATTGGAACTGGCAGAGTAATTAACTGACTTCAGGCACAAGTTTTTCTGTGTCAAGACTTTGGCATGTCATTTGTTGGAAACCTTTAGTGAAAACTATCCACACCTACCAGATGTGAATTCTGAACAGAATCCTGCATACTCAACTTTTCCCTTTGACCCTTATTTACAGCCTGGGATTTCTAACAACATCTCTCTTCTGAAGTAAAAACTGTGGCCAACTATGATAAACGTGTGCCTAAGAGACATTTTTAAGATACTCTGCATCCAAGAACACACCACAGTGTGATTTTATGAATAATACCACACCAACCACCAGGCAAACTAACTTTCCATTTCTTTTACATGAATGTTTTTCAGAAGGTTGTTTTAAACAGAGCAAAAATTAGTAACAAAGTTAGAAAAAAAAAAAGTTGCCACATTAAAAAAAAATCTTTGCATTCTCTAGGGGACAAATATAACTTACAGGGTCTAATTAATATGAGCCAAGCAGTGTGAGATGCTTTGCATATATTATCACTCAATCCTCCTATCCTTGTGAGGCAGGCACACTAATTTTCTTTTTATGGAAGAGCAAACTGAGGGTCAGAAAGTACGAACTAGCCAATTAATGACAAAGCTGGGACCCAAGTCTAGTTGTTACTCCAAAGCCCATGTTCCTTTCACAACCCTTTGACATTTCTTTAAAAATATATGCAATCTTCTATATCCTGAAGCGACAGTCCTAAATTGCCATACTTGACGTTATAAAATTATTTCTGAGAAGCAAGCATAAGAGCACACAACCCCAGCGGGCTGTTCATCCCTGCTTGGTCAAACCTGGCTTCTCTTCAGTCCCTAAGAAAGGACTACTTTGGGGATCGTGTCTTGCCCCACAGCACCACCTAGTGACACCAAAGGGAGACTGAGGGGCAGGCCAGAGACAAGGCCAGGGACAGGCCTCACTCCTTACTTGATGCCTGCAGCGCAGGTTAACAGCTAATTCAGGACAGTGCCTGGCTGGTGCAGGGATGGGGTGAGGTGATACCTAGCATTTAATTGCAGTGTAAAGAACAGAGGGACTGGAATCACGGATGAAGATTCCAGGGTTTAACATGTCAGCTTGGGCTCATTGCTGAGCCAGTTCTTCCATCTGTTAAAAAGTAGCTTTGTGAAAATGGAGGGATTTGGAGAATCTAGCATACCGCTCATTGGAGGGCCAAGATGACTAATTAGGTGAAGCACTCTGCTCACTAAGATGGGAATAAAAGTCAGGACAAAGGTCAGTGAGGTCCGTACCCCAGAAAGGAGGAGATCCAATGCAAGGGAACCATACCAGAAAGGTGAGAATTTCCTTATGGTGAGGGTGGTTAGAAAGCCTACAGCAAGACAGCCAGCAGAGACTTGGGCTCTTTATGAAAGGGGCTCCACGACGAAGTTGTTGACTTTGGGAGATGTGAGTAAGGCTTTATCATAAGGGAAACAGGAGTCGCTGAGTACTTGTTCGACAAAAAATGTAGATAGGGAAGCATAGTGTTTTCTCTTCTCACTTAGGGAGAATCTCTCTTTATATTTTGCCAAATGTGGATGGCTCTCTTATACAGATATGAAAATTCATACAAGACTGACCTGTATTTTCTATAACCTTTTGCTTAAATAATTTAATAATTATTGCTTAATTTCCTAATTATTTAAGCAAAACATAACTCGCTTAAAAATGACATAAAAGCTTTTCCTACCCTTATAAAACTACCTTTCTTCTAAGAATAGAGTCATTTTTGGACTAAATGCAGATTATCACTAAGCCAAGGCAAAAATCCTATCCGTCGGATAATGTCTAGTTAGCCTATTAGTAAAATAACATGCATTTCACGTCATGGTCATTTTAAAATTAGACATATTTAAATAATATTTGAAACTACATCACGATCGTCTATTATTTAAGAGGTGGAAATTTCTAAAGAGGCAAAACACAACAAAAGTCATTTCCTTTCCTTGAATCTGTCATTTGATTACTACTTCTTAAGCAAAGGCAACGTAAACACATACACATATTTACAGAAGAAAAATGGAAACATATTACCTCCTACATCGATGAAGTGTTTTGCAGCCAAGCCAGAACGGGGAGCTAAAAAACAAAAAAAAAAGAAGTTGGCTCCTTTGCAGGGGGAAGGGCGATACCGGATGTAATTTACACAATTTAAGCATGCCACTCTCATCTCCTAGGACATCTACCTTTTCATCTTTCAGATGGTTCTGGATTCAAGAATATCTTTATTATACTGTATTATTAAAGCAGGAAAGAACAGTGTAGAAAAACTTGACAAAGTTTAACTCAAAAGCAACTTAAACCACTCTCATGCGACTTCAGTCCATTGAGGATTTGTGGTGGTGTGGTCAGTGGACCATGGCAGCAGACCGTGGCGGGTAGACTGAGAGGTAAGCAAGTGGGGACAACCTCGGACAACGCTTTCAAGCAGTCTGGCCACAAAGGGAGGACCGTAGCAGGCAGCGACACAGGACTGCAGAAGACTTATTTTAAGATGGGAGATCTGAGCATGATACAGTCTAAATGGGAAGAGGGCAGAGGGGGAGGGTGGAGAAAGGTATAAACTTAACCAATGGTTATCCTAGAACTTGGGACCCTTACTCATGATTCAAATGCCAAATGACATGTCTGTATAAACAAATGAATCAGAGTAAGATAAAAGGCCTCGTATCAGTCAGGCACATGGTCAAAAACTAAACCTTAAAAATTCAATTCCAATGTTTTTTATTTGTAAAATGAAAACATAGAAAGGAACTTTATACCTTACACTTGCTGACTTGAGCATCAGGCCTCTCATTAATTATTTTGGCTTCTATAATAATTAATTATAAATAATTAATTATTCCAGAATAACTTCAATCTGGCACTTTGTCAGTATGTGCTGCTTCTCCCTGCTTTTCCTTTTATTTCATTCCATCTCCTTATCCCCACCCCCCAAAATATTCTCAAAATGCAGCCATATGCTGCCAAAAGGAGATGAAGAAAGAGCCCATCTCGGTTTTTCTGTGAAAGGCAGAAGTATTAGCAGTTCTCACACTCATGGCTAACAAGACAGTGGTGGTCTAGCCCCTCCCCACCCATAGTTCCATTTGTTCCTTTACATTTACTCTGAAGTTAGAAAGTGATTATTCAATTGAAGAAAGTTTTGAACTCTCTCTCCAATGACAGCTGACTTGCTCTTCATTTTGTCATAGCTCCTCCCACTATAAGGCATTCAGTCCCCTCTAGGGCCCTGAAGGGTATCCCTGACCCCAACATACCCCATGGGAAGACACCCAAAGCAGGAAAGACGAAATGGTCTGATGGACTCTGGGAGAACAGAAGCCAGAAGTTTTACTCTCGGGATAAAAAATGCCATGTCATTAGCCCAAGCCTGCCTCTATTTTCTTATATAACAAATATTAGCCATTTCATCATCATCTTCACGAAGACACCTGACCTCAGATGCAATTTGATCCTTGAAGGGGGAGCTCCAGTTAAAAATCATCTGTATTTTCATTTTCTCAGTGAGGAGTTGAGAGAAAAACTCCTGGGCCAATGTGAGCCTCCTAAGAGCTCAAGGAATCAGAAAAAAAAGAGGGGGAGGGCCGGGGGGGTAGGGGTGTGTGTGAGCACAAAAAGCAGATATGTAAATGAAATGTAGTTTTCAAATGGCTGTATTTGCCATCACAGTTGACACTTCTTTATTCTAGGACACATGCCAAACAGTATCTCTTCCCTCATTTATACCCTAAATGAAACTAAGATGAAGGAATAGATGATAAAGGAAAAGCTTGACAAATAGTTAGCATGTCTTAAATCACTTACCTACTCTTCCATAGCACCCAGACGGAAGAGCTACCTGAATGTCCGTTTTCACAAGGGCTTTCTCCATAGGTGGTAGGGTATAATCATAGGCACTAGGAAAGTGATGAAAGAAAATAGCAAGTATTTATTCATAAAATTTTTATATTTTCTTCCTTGTGACTAAGTATATAGAATTGCTTCAAATACATCTCATAAAATAATCACAAAATAATTCATGCAATCTTAAATTTCAATAACCCATCTGACTCTGACTTCAGTACTCTAAATTTCCAATTCAGATTAAAAAAAAAGTTTAGGGGTGGCTGGCTGGCTCAGTCGGTGGAGCGTGCAACTCTTTCTTTCCTACTTTTTTTTTTTAAGAGAGGGAGAGAGAGAGACAAGGGGGGGGAAGGGGAAGAGGGAGAGGGAGAGAATCTTCACACAGGGCTCTATCTCACAACCCTGAGATCATGATCTGAGCTTTCTGAAATCAAGAGTCAGATGCTTAACCAACTGAGCCACCCAGGCGCCCCAAGTGTGTGACTCTTGATCTCGGGGTTGTGAGTTGAAGCCCCACATTGGGTGTAGAGATCATTTAAAAATAAAAATTTATGAAGAAGGTAGTGGTAGATATTTTTAGTCCATTATTAAAATGGTGCTACCTTTAGATACAGTCATTCTGGTGAATTTTTTTGGTTTAAGAGGTTATCAACATGTAATCTTGTTCTCCCCTGAACAAAATTTTGTTGGGAAATTGAAGTGCATATTAGCAGGAGGGGGCAGAAAGGCAAACTTTTGAAAGATGCATGCTTCACTAACATGATATAAAAAGAGGAAGAGAAGAAAAAACCAAGGGGAGATGTGCAAAGATGGTGGCATAGGAAGATCCTGAACTCACCCACTCCCACAGACACACCAAACCTAGAGCTACATATAGGATCATTTCCCTCTGAAAAAGAACCAAGAAAGAAGGGCAAATACTCGCTAATAAGAGCTAACATTTACTAAGCCCTTACTTACTCTGTGCCAGGTACAGTCCTAAATGCTTTATATAACTCATTTTATTCTCACAACAATCCTCTAATGATTAGGGAAGACATGCAGAGGGAAGGGGAAAATGGGTGGACAACATGGGGGAGGGCGGAAGGTAGAGCAGTGTTGTATCTGTTCTGCTGGTCTCGGTAGTTAACCACACTTACCAAGCTGATACCAAAAACCTTACTGGCTGGGGGACAGAGCTGATCACTGGGAAGAGGCCCTGGAGAAGGACACTGCTGAGGACCCGATTCTCTAAGATCCACCCGGCAAAAGCTGCTACTGTTGCTATGACTGTAGCCCCCTTCTTGATGGAAATGTGAGATTTTAAAACGAGCAGAACTTTGGCGATCTTAATGAAGACTAGTAATGCAGTATTACGTTTTCACTTCTTTCATTGGGATTTCCTCTTTCAATAGTTAGACCCTAATTTTTTTTTTAATTTTATTTATTTATTTGAGAGAGAGAGAATGAGAGAGAGCACATGAGAGAGGGGAGGGTCAGAGGGCGAAGCGGACTCCCTGCCGAGCAGGGAGCCTGATGCGATCCCGGGACTTCAGGACCATGACCTGAGCCGAAGGCAGTCGCTTAACCAACTGAGCCACCCAGGAGCCCTAGACCCTAATTTATTAAAGAGAAAAGTTATTTCCATGTCTATTTCCGGATATAGTCATCTTTGTTCATTAGGAGGATATTTTAAGTATGTTAAATCTCTCATATGACTCACAACAATGCCCAGACATGGTACCACATCATTCCACTTTTATCCATGAGGACGAAGGGACTGAATATATCCCTTTCAGCTATAACAGACCATACCTCACTTTTCTTTTCCTTTCCTTTCTTCATTACTATCATCACACACTCCTTTTTCCCCTTCTCTGTACTTGTATGACTTAGACCAGTAGTTCTCACATTAGAATTACCCGGGATGCTTTAAAATAATTCCTAAGGATTTAGTCATGTAGTAAACACCCACTCCCCCCAGTATCGCTGTTCACCTGCTTTAATGGCTTCAAAGACCTGGACACAGTAGTCAAGGCAGGGGGAGGGGAGCACTGAACTAAGGGTCAAAAATCTTATTACATTCAAACTCGGGGGCAATCAATTCAGCTCTTCCCAAACTCCCTCACCTGTAAAAAGGTAAGTAACACTTATCTACTTCAGGATTGTTGTGAGGATTAAATAAAATCGCATACGTAAAGTTTTTAGTAGAGGTAAAAAGTGCTGAACCAATGGAAGGGTGGTAGCATTACTCACATTCCCGCTGCGTTTCATATTCGTGCTCTTTCGGACATTCCCAGTCCTTGGGGTGAACTTATATATGGACATATAGAGAAATTTCACAATTCCTTTAAGGCAGAAGCACCCTTCATTAATCCTCCCTGGGTATTTTTTCACACCCAGCACCCAGACTTCCCCCGTGGCTTTTCTTTCTATTGTGCACTGCATCACCCTCAGGCCACGCTTTGAAGCCAAGCCGGGCCTTATTCATCTCTACCTTCCATTTGCAAAGGGTACAATAAATGTTGCAAAACAAATAATGCCTTGATGGACACTTATATGTAGTTACCATTCTGCACGCTTGTGTCAAATCCTTATTGAATTTCTGCTAAAGAGAAAAGCTGAAATTTTCAACACTAGGAAAAAGACAGAAATCCTACATATATGCAAAAAGGGTTTGTTTCTGTAATCTTTTAGGTCAAAGTTTCAAGCTGTGGCAGCAGATGGCACGAATATAAGCGAACATGATTGAGAGCTCTAGAATTCCAGAGCTGGACCTTCTCTGCGTGAGGTAGGGATGGCGCCGGCAGAAGGCGGCCGGAAGTCCCCACTCACCTGTACAGGTCGTAGCCTGCAGCCCGCGCGGACCCCTTGGTCGGGGCGGTGGCGTGCTCTGAGAGCCGGACAAAGCGGAGCCGCATGCTGTCCTCCGCAGGCCGGGGCCGCTTGCTGGGGGAGATGGCGGGTGTCGCTTCAGAGCAGGGCATGGCAGAACAGAACGCAAGAAAAGACAGCAGCAGAGAAAACAAACGCACACAGAATGAGAGCGCCCGCCAGAATTTAAATCTCCCGCCAGCAACTCCTCGCCCCGCCCCTCCCCTGGGCGAGCCCACAATTCTAGCTGAGAGGGGAGGCAAAGATTCAAATTTGGGGCTGGAAACCCCTCTTGGAAAGCGGATTTGGGATAGGAAACTACTGCGCCTTCTCAAGCTTTTCCAGCTCAGGGTACAGTACCAATGTGTGCTGGGACAGCTTCGGGGCCTCCCGCTCACACAATAGAAAGCAACCACTTCCCCCATTAGGGGGCCCTAATGGACTCGCGCGCGCGCGATTAGAGGCTGCATACCCTCCCAGGCCCCTCCCCCCCGCCCCGCCCAGATCTAGAGGCCTTGCTGGTCCCCGCCCCCTGCCGCCCCCTCCCCCCCTCCTCCCCTCCCCCCCTCCTCCCTGGGCGGCCGCGGGGAGGGCCGGCCGGGCTCCCAGCCTCCGCACACGCCCTACACGGCGTATCCTTACAGCCTGGGCCCCGACATTACTGGCGCGGCGGCAGCCCCGGCTCCGGCTGCGAGTGCTGGACAGCGGCCAGAAGAGAGGCCCCGCGGCTTCAGCTCTCCGGCCGGCGCTGTGCGCGCACACTAAGCGGAGCACAGACGTAAGCAAATCGCCGAGCGCGGGGCGAGAGCAGAGGGGAATCATCTGCCCCGAGGTTTGGTGCTGGTTGGCTCGTCCCCTCCCGCAGGCGCGCGCCGGGTCTGCAACCCTAAAGCCGCGTCCGAGTAAGATGACCTCGGAAGCAGTAACCGCCGCCGTCTGACGAGGAGCGCACGGAGGCGGCGCTTCGGCCTCCCTCAGGCTGGCGCAGACGCTGGGACCCCAGGCACGGCGTCTCTGCCTCCCTTCTTCGACCCGCATCTTTTTTGTGGCCCCTGTTTGCCAAGACCATCCGCGAGGCATAGGGCCCGGCCCCTGCGCACTGCTGAGTTACCTGGGGCGGCGCCGCTCGCGGCCATGGCTCCTCAGGTTCTAATCCCAGAGACCCCCAAAGCAACGGAACCTGATCACGATGCCCGTGACAGTCGCCACGCTCAGTGATGCGTCCTAGGCTGTGGGCAAGGCAGCGTGTCCCAATTCCTAACAGCACCCGCAGTGCACGGCGTGTCGTTTACCCTTAGAGGAGGGCGGGGGGCATGGTTTCAGGATGATCCCAAGGACAACTCAGTTGCTAGCGCTGTTTCATAAGACCCACAGAAGCACAGAGAGGGAGACCCCCAGTGGCTGTGACTCGATCAAAGATCTTGGGCTACCCTGGAATAACAGCAGGGATGAGTAAATAACTTTATAGGTAATCATAAGTTGGGTTTTCTAGGATATAAACATATCCAGTAATTTCCAGAACTGATGCAAAAAGCTGAAAACCAAAATATAACGCAGCTTGTCAAAATAAAGGCGAACTATAGGGCAGTTTTAGAAAAATGACAAAAACGTTAGGGTATTGTTGAGGAAGTTCCCAGCCTTTCCTGCTGTGCCTTATGGGCCCCACGTCTGCCGTTTCTTACTAGCTCCTTTTAAATGTTGGAATTCCTCTGGATGAGGTTATGGATTATACTCTATACTCTCTTCCCATGCCTTTACAAAACGCACAAACAAAAAATATCTACCACCTGAGACTCCACTTGCTTACCTATAGCAACATGATCTGGGCCCTGCTAGGTCTCCAAACTCAACAGAGCCATCATCTTGCTCACCTCTGGTGCTTCTGGCCACAGTGGCTTTCTAACAAGTTTCTATACCCACCAGACTTTCCTGCCTGGGAGTCTACACACATCCTTCCTTGGTTTGTATTTTGTGTGTTTCATCTCAGCTCATCTCAGAAGGACTACTTCAGTTAAGTTTGTCAGGGAAGGGCTTCACCACCACATTCTATCACAATAATCTTTCCTAATCATACCATGTATTACTACAATCTGTACTTCTTTCATTGTTTATTTATTTTTCTTATTGTCTATTTGCTCTAGTAAACATAAGCTCCAAAGTTTAGGGGCCATATATGTCTTCATTCACTACTGTATTCCTGGGGTCTAGGTTAGTGCCTGGCTCAGAAGAGTGCTTGGTAAGTGTTTGTTGAATGAATGAAAGAGATCCATCTGGCCCCTGTATAGGATCTCTTCTCAAAATCTTGATTTTCCTGTTCACCCCTTTAATTTTTTTTTTTAATAGAGTTAGAGAAAGAGAGAAGGGACAGAAGGAGAGAGAGAGAATCTTAAGCAGGCTACACACCCAGCGCGGAGCCCAATGCAGGGATCAATCTGGCAACCCTGAGATCATGACCTGAGCCAAAATCAAGGGTCGGTTGCTTAACTGACTGAGCCACCCAGGTGCTCCATGCCCACCCCGTTAATTTTTAATCAATGTGTTTTGTTTTTCTATATAATGCCTTTTCAAGGCCTGCAATGAAAAACTGGTCTACCCCTCCACCAAAACCCTCCCTCAGATTTCACTCCTCAGGGGAAAATGCTTCCGACTTTTTTTGGTTCTTTCTACTGGAGTGTACTTCCCTATTTCTAAATTATATGTTGCTATTTTTTTTAATGGCATAGAAACTTTCTTCAGAATTAGGGTAGTTGAGGATTAAGTCTCTTACTGCTTTTTCCACCCCATTCTGCAAATAGTTTTGTCATAATTTTTGGATAAGTGAGCAGTACTTATCATGACTGTAAATATTATCCACTGTTGAAATGAGTAATGTGATATGATTATTTTTTTTAACACCTGCCCACCTCAAGTTAATAGGGATGTTGATCTTCCATTTGTCTTTGTTGGTAGTGGTGTTTTTGGTTCACTTATTGCTTGCTCCCCCCACCCCCGCCACCGCCCACCAAAGGCTCCAGAGAATCCAATACCTCACATCTGTCACATCAAATGAAACACTGAAACACATCAAATCCCCTATCAATTCCATTTCTCCTCTCCCTCACTCCTCTGTTCTTTTGCTCCAATCTGTGCGTGTGACTCTCTAGTCCTGCTGAATAGCTATCATCCTGGCACTTCCCTTTGCCCTTCTCTTATATTGGAGCCTTGGTTTTATGGATCTATTATCTTCCTTTTAGTTTATTCCTTCATTTTGCTGAAGCACTTTCTCTAGTAATTACCTGAGGAAGTTCACATTAGAGATAAATTGAGTCCTAAAATATAATAATTGTAATGACTCCCTTTACCCAGACCCAAATAAAAATCTTACTTCATTCATGAAACTTTTTTACAACCAGTAGTGAGCTCTGCCTTGTCTTATCTCTTACAATCCTGACCATATCATTCATTAGCCATATCCTCCCATTGTGTAATCACCTCACTTTATGCATTTTATCTTTCACATTAATAAGAGCCAGAAACTTGTATGAATCCTTCAAAGCACATACTTCAGTGTTTTATACAAAAAGTTATTTGTTTGACTCTTTGTAATACCTAGTACCAAGAAAGGATTCTATTTCTTCTCTTAATGTGGATAAAATTTTTATTATTGTCACTTTTCATCTGAGTTTATTTTAGATTGAAAGGAGAAAAGGGTATTATCCAACTGCAAAAGAGTAATAGGTTAGCGCTCTGAACCAGTGAGCATTTAGTAGGACATTCCTTGTGACAACTGAAATATAACTTGATATGAAAATACATCCTAAATTCAGTACTCTACAGCAAAGAACTAGACGTATTCCAACCACAGTTTATTTCCTGCTGGTTTTTTATCAGAATATAATCATCCTATCAGTCATGCTGATTAATTAATTACATAAGTCTAGTGCCAACTTGAACCTGTTGAGAATGCAAGTTGGTACTTTACAAGCCAAATTGTCCTTCCTATCTTTACCATTATAGGGAGATTTCTCTCTTTAACAAAGACTTAATGCCAAGTATATTTTAAGTGCTTTATGAATATTAACTCACTTAATCGTGACAAGCAGAGGAAGCCAGTGCTGTTATTATCCCCTTATTACAGGTGGGGAAACCAAATTACAGGTTAAATGATTTGCCACAATCACACAGCTCACAACTAGAAAGAGATGGAGCCAAGATTCAATTTGAGGTAGTCTGGCTCCAGAGTCCTTACACTTAGCCACTGTGCTCTGTAGGTTTATATGAGCCTGCTGAGTCTGTGATTAACTCTTCTTGATGCTGAGCCTGCTACTGCCCGTGTTCCCCAGGTCTGGGGAAGATGTGGGTAGTAAATTAGCCAGGCATTCCTAGTTTCACAGTTGATCATGCCCGCCTTGTTGAGACACTTCCTCGCCAGGCCATACTCTGGTTTAACTCTTACCTCATTGGCTGTCTCTTCTCTTCTCGACCTCTCTTCTTTCACAAGATAAAAAGACTTGGAGGGGACGCCTGGGTGGCTCAGTCAGTTAAGCATCTACCTTTTGGCTCTCGTCCTGATCCCAGGGTCCTGGGATTGAACCTCGAACCTCAGGCTCCGTGCCCCGTGGGGAGTCTGCTTCCCTCTGCCCCTCCCTCTGCCCCTGCCCCTCCCCCTGCTCATGCTTTTTTTTTTTTTTCAAATAAATAAATAAAATCTTAAAAATAAAAAAAAGTCTTGGAGTCTTGCTTCCTCTTTCTCTTTCTGTCAGATCTTCCCTTATCTAAAAATAGTTTGCTCATAGGTACCACCTGCAGCTTTACCCCATTTGGTTTTTCTTCACAGAACTGTTACTTGCTATTACATATTGATTCATTTCGCTTGTCAGTTTATGTTTTCTCCCCTAGCATGTAAGGTCCATGGTGGACTTGAACCTATCTTAATTTGAGTTCTTTTCAGATGTTCTGTTTCTTTTTATCCTTCCTTCAAATTTTATTATTATTAATTTTATTTTAATCAATTTATTTTACTATTGCACATTTCCCTTTACCAATTTAGAGATTTTGCTCTCTGATTCTATTTGTTTTAGATAAAACATGTGCTTAAGTCATCTAAAATCTAAAACAAAATTTTTATCTTTCTCCCGGATAACATAAGGACCTTCGAATGCTTTAACTCCATTAACTCTTTTTTTGACATAGATACAATTATTGTCTAGTATTTTAAGTGTATCTTTTCTTTGAATCTCAATAAACATTATCATTATCACTATTTTTAGAGTCATTTAAAAAAATGTTTACCCAAACTTATATCACTTTCTTTGCTTTTCTTTCCGCATCTCAGATCTCCATCTGGGGATCGCCGTCCTTTTGCCCAAACTTCCTATGGAGAGGTTCTCCAGTAGGTCACTTTCTCAGTTTTTGTCAGTTAGAACAAAACCCTTGAACTCTTCCTCAGGGGTAGTGCATTCTTTGACAATCATGCAGGAATGGAAGAGGTGAGAACATTAAAGGAAAATTACCGTAATTCCCCATAACTGCATAGTTCTGCTGTATCTGAATTCAGAACATTACGCCATGGGCAACAATACTTCATTTATCCTGGCACAGCTCACCTTTACCAGAAATATGTGTAAGCCAAGAAGAGGCAGAAGCCATACTTTGGGTTCCAGTACCAAAATATAGAAGTTCTTTCTTTCAAGCCCAGATTTGTTTACACCGTGGACAAAGCACCAGAGTAAGGCTGAGGAGGGGTGAGACATATACCTATCTTTTATAGAAGGGCAATTGAAATACGGGAGGTGGGGAAGAAGAAGTATACGGGCAGATCAATTTCATTAAAAAACACCACATATGTATGTTAACTATCTGGAAGTTTGTCCTTTGGTCCAGGATACCTCCTAGAATATCTTGTGTTTCCCTAGGAGTTATCTATAGCCCAATTCGAAAACACTAAACTAGCATATAACTTCTGAATCCATAAGAATGTTCCTGCCAGGCTCTTAGGAAGAATACAAAAATTAAATATATGTAGTCTTTCAATTTCATGAGAGCAGTACATGGATCTCAAGCATATAAGTTGCTCAGGAGATCGACATTATGTTGAGATTCAGTTCAGTAAACTGGTTAACAAAATAAGCATTTATTGCTACAAGACTACTTTGGACTAATTCACAAATGGCTGCTGCATGGTACTACAAAAGTTCAAGGGGATCGGAATAGTTAACATACAAACTCAGAACTGCACTTTTCACTAATGCACTGAATGCCCAATCTCTTAACGTAATCATCATGAATAGTCGACTCTGAATTATGCCAGTGTGTGTAGGAGTCCCAGAAGGTGGAATTTCTGTAATTACAACCCAGAGAAGGACTATTGTTATTTCATTTTAAAACATCGCGGAGTTTTTAGGAAGAAAATGAAAGCAGATAGCTTGAGAGCCAGGGTACACATGAATATCACCCAGAAACCTTGGTCAAATGCCCATGTCCAAACCCCACTACAAACTGACTACTCAGAGTCTCCAGGGTGATTCTTGTTGGCCACTTCTGGCTAAGGACGACTGCCTTAGGGGATTTATTTCTAGAGAATATGCTGGGGTCAAGACATGCTAGAAAGAATTCCTTTACATTTAACCAGTATCATGAGCTTCAGCCAAATCCCTGTACTCTGGACTGTTTTGATAGAGATGTCATTACTTTAAATATAGAGGCCTTTGTTCTCAGCAATAAATTTGTAGTATAATTTTACTAAGAATAATTGCAGCCCCGCCTGCCTTCAGAGTATTGCTTGTTTCTTGGATAAACCAAATGGAGACCATTAAAGCAAGTCACAAAATGTGCCCCAACTGTTAAATAGGACTAAAAGGCTGAAACTTACTGTAGTATGTAAAAAATGAAAATTTGAACAATAAGAAACTTGATATATTTGACAGTTTGATTTGCAAGACTAGACAAAGGGGAAAGGGCCAGGGGAAGGGGGATTATATCGACTAAACTAGAAAGCTTTTTAAGGACTAAGTCACCTCTAGACTTCTACTGTCTCTCCCGGCTCACACGACCCCTTTCAAATTATGTCTCCCTCTTTCATCTTTGAAGAGCATCTGATGAGACTGGAAAATTAGCTTTTATCATGTCTTACAATGTAACCACGCCTGCTGACTAGTCCCTGGTTCAGAGATGAATTGTATGATCCACTTGGGCCAGAGTAGCAGAGCTGGTTTCACTCCAGCACACAGACACTTTCTGTCAGCAGGGCAGCATAACTGGCCAATACTGCAAGACTGCAAACTGTCCAGTGTATCCCTTCCATTAGTGATGTTTGGTGATGCAACCCTTGGAAAATTCTGACCAGTGTCTCCAGGAAATTTTTTCAGGTCATCTTCAGCAGTACTCACTAACCTTCCAGTCAAACCTGTGGCAGGTCCAGAGGAGGCACCTCGGATCTCCTGACATGCAGAGGAACTTAGTTGGAAAAAATTGCCGTTTGTAAAGACTGCATAAGTTTTCTACTGCTGCTGTAGCAAATGACCACAGCAAATTACCTTGGTGGCTTAAACAATACAAGTGTATTATCTTATATTTCCTTAAGTCAAAAGACTGCCACGTGTCTCACTGAACTAAAATCAAGGTGTTGGCAAGGCTGCAGTCCTTTCTAGAGTCTCTAAGAGAGAATCCATTTCCTTGGCTTTTCCAGCTTCTGGAGGCTGACCACATTTCCCGATCTCCATCCTTCATCTTGAAAGACAGCAACGGCAGATTGAATCCTTCTTATGCTGCTGTCTCTCTGGTTCTCTGATTACAGCTGGGAAAGATTCTTTGCTTTTAAGGACTCGTGTGATTAGATTGGGCCTACCCAGATCATCCAGAATAATCTGTCTATCTCAAGAGCAGTAATCTTAATCACATCTGCCAAGTCCCCTTTTGCCATATAAGGTAATATATCCTTGGGTTCAGGGCACCTGGGTGGCTCAGTCGGTTGAGCGTCTGCCTTCGGCTCAGGTCATGATCCCAGGGTCCTGGGATGGAGCCCCGCATCGGGCTCCCTGCTCAGTGGGGAGCCTGCTTCTCCCTGTCCTCCTCACTCATTCTCACCATCGCTATCTTTGTCTCTCTCTGTCTCAAAGTAAATAAAATCTTTATATGTCTTTGGGGGTCATTACTATGTCTACCATTAAACACCCAGAACAGATATTTTAAGCAATCAATAAGATTTACCCTTAACTGAGTCAATGGCCCATAAGTCAATTTGGTATAGAAATGTGGTGGAAGAGGTACAAGAAGATATTGAGATCAAGCATTAATCAATTTTACCCCCTTTTAATCATTCTAGGATATATAAAGATCTCTTTGCCTGCTGTCTTTAACAGGAACAACTTGGTAGTCAGAAAAGCATGGGTTTCCTGGGGAAGCTACTAGATCTGGGAACAAAAAGCCTTAAAAAAGCAGGCCTGGTCTGTTCTTGAGTGTTCCTAGGGATGGGTTTATTTTTCCACCTTCCCTGAGAGCACTGGAGCCTTTCCTGGTGGCTCCTAGTTGCTGAGGACCATCTGCCTCCTTCTGCTCCTCTTCCCCAATATGGGCCCCATTTTGGTCAGGCCAGTTTCCTGGTTGAAGCAAATGGGTCCATGGAGCAGGTTTGGAGAACGAATATGGAAAAAGAAGATGATGTTAGGGCCACACTGGACAATTCCAGTGTGAGTGGAAACCCACTGGATGGTTGGTTTGGGGCAAGCGAATGTGTGACAATCATTCTGAGCAGAAAATGAGCCTGAGAGCCTTACTATAGAATTGCAGGTGACTCCGGGAGAAAGGGTGCCTGGTTAAAACAGTACCTCAGACAGTTTTGATCTCTCTATTTCTCAGGTCTTGTTGGTTGCACCTGATTTCCTCCATGACATTAAACAACGGTTGTATGATTTTTCTGTTGGTAGCACACAGTTTTTCCAAATTAAAAAAAAAAAGACAGGAACAAAAAGGTTATGCTTTTCATCTATGTCTGTGTAAACAAACCCAGTAATTACCATAACTCTAATTGCTGCTGAGTGCTCTTGCTACTAAATCTCTGCATATATCCTGGGAAGTTAATCCTGAATTAGGAAACAAAAACTGATTAAAAAAATTTGGGCCAGGTCCATGATTTTTATATTCATAAGATTCAAAATTTCTGTGAGGAAATGTGCAATGCAAATTGAATTATCTTCCAGAGCAATAACAACAACAAAAAAGAAACAATGGTAAAATATGAGTATCCATGCAGAGAGATGTATGAATTAGGCTTGCTAAGGTTTCAGTTGATTGTGATTCAATATTCTGCCCCTCTGAAACAACCTTTACTTACTAGGCTGCACAAACTCAATTCTTTTCAGTCTTCAGTGGATATTATCCAGTTTTCATGTAGCAACGTTTTGTCAAATTTTACACTCTGATCAAAAAGGTTTTTCGCTGAACTTTGAAGGTAGCATTATTGGTCCTTATAAGTGTTTTTAATCACTGTCCTTCCTGATTGCCTTTAGGACAAAAGAGCAGTTGTAAATGTTCAAAGAAAAGTTAGGAAGGCAAAAGAGCATTGCTTTTGTGCCTATAGGCATGGGCTAGGTGAAATTGAATATTAAGGAAATAAGGTAGAAAATCCACGTCTCCACATTTTCTTTCAGGAAATTGGACTAATTGGAATGTTTTTACTACATCTCTTTCTTTTTCCCTCCAGATCCCCTCTGTGCCCCTCTCTGCTCTCTGCCCCAGGAGGCTGAGCTCTTTGGACCTCACCAGTGAGCTCTCTTGTCTTCTGGCTTGTCTTGGGGTTTGACAACAGAGAGCTCCAGCAGGAGGTCAGAAGGAGAGGGGAGGGTAAGTTCTGGGTCCCCTCTGGATGGCCGTGTCCCTCCACTGAAAACCACTGCTCTTGCCAAAGTTGCCCTTTCCTCTAAGCTCTGGAAACTACTTTCTCCCCTTTCCCTTCAGGCCTGGCACTATTACAAGCTTCAGGGTACTACACTCTCCTTTGTAGTTTTGATTTCCCATATCTTGGCCCACACCTTTATAAATACTCCCTTCAGCTGGGAGTCCTACACTGGCCCAGAAGCCCCGTAGCTAGGCTCTAGCATCCCTGGCATGAGCACCTGAGGACTACCTTCTTTGTGGGACCGCACATGTCTACCACCATAGGTTGGCTGACCTGTGTGTATGTGGCCATCAGGATCAGTCCCACCACCCTCCATCCATCACAGGGAAGTCCCCGCCTCCCCTTCCCCCCAAGTGCCTCCATCTCTTCTCTGTGTCACATGCCTCCCCACCTCCCAGTAAAAAAATAGCCCCTTTAGTAAACTCTGCTCAAATTATCCTGATTTGACTGTGCTGTTTCATATTACAACCCTTACAGAGACAGACTCTGGTTTATCCAGTCCTATATTTGAATTCTTCTCACATTCTGGGGCCACCATCATCTCTTACCAGAACTGCTAAGAGATCTCTCTACTTCTACTCTTTATGACTCAAAATCTTCCAAATATAAAATCCAAATTCCCTCCCATGGGCCAAGGCCCTGTACGGTCAGGCTCTTATTCAACTTCATCTTGAATCGTATTCATCTGCTAGGTTCTAGAACACACAGACTTCTCTTTTGCTTGAGACTGTTCTGCCTGGACTGTCTGTTCCCTGCTCTTCATGTGGTTAACACGATCAAAGACAAAAACTGACTAAGGAGATGGATTTTATTCAGTCTTTTGCAATGGGGAAAGCACCCCAGATCCAAAGATTCGAGTGTGTATTAGTTTCTTATGGTTGCTGTAACAACTTACCACAAAATTAGTGACTTAAAATGATAGAAAGTAATTTTCTTATAGTTCTGGAGGCCAGAAGCCCAAAATGAGTCTTAATAGCTAAAAGTGAGGTGTGGGCACAGCTGTGTTGCCTCTGGAGAGACTAGAGGAGAATTTGTTTCCTTGCTTTTTCCCACATCTAGGGCTGAATTTCTTGGCTCATGGTCTGTTCCTCTATTTTCATAACCAGTGGTTATAGCATCTTCTCTCTGACTCTGATTCTCTCTGCTTCTATCACACAGCCACCTTCTGTCTATGGTCAAGTCTCTTGTATTCCTCTAACAGGGACATTTGTGATTATACATAGGGTTGATCCAGATAATCCGGGATAATTGCTCCATCTCAGGCTCCTTAATCACATCTTCAAGCACCCCTTTTTCATATACAGTAACTTTTATAGATTTTAGGGATTAAGACCTAGATATCTCTTAGGGGTCATTATTAGCCTACCCTACTGTATCCTAGTACAGTGGTTGTGCCTTAGATCTTTATAAGGAGTTGAAATGGGGAAATGTTTATTTCTGTGTCTAGCTAGTTTTAGGGGAACAAACAATTCTAATGTCAGCTAATTATTCAGAAGCCAAAGAATAAAGAGAGTCTGTGTCTGACTTTGTCAGCAGATGTAGGCAAAAGAGGAATGGTTTAGGTTTGCTCTTGTCAGAGGTAAACATGGTAGTCATCTATAAGTCTTTGGGGACTTATGAGAAAGGGTAGACACCAAGTCTTATCTAAGCTACATGGGGAATGGTAGTTCATTGCAGTGAGCCATTTTCTAGAATACAAAAGGGTGGGAGATTTGAGGGCAGGGAGAAAAGGTTGGGGAGATTTCTTAACCACCACTGTCTTCCAGGAGCACAGAGTTCAGGTGATGTTCAACATTGTCAGCACCTTCTCATTCTTAAATATTTTTTCATAGATGTTCTCCCTGACCACTCTAAGTACTGCCTTTCCATTATTCTCTGTTACAGTTTCTTCTTTCTTTCTTTCTGGTATTTTCCATAATCCATAATTATTTTGTGTATTTATTTGCTTATCTATCAAGACCATAAACTCCTTGAGGACAGGGAACATGGTTGTCTTACATTTGAAGAGCTTAGGACAATGTATCTTTATAGCTTTAGAACATGTTTGTTGAATTGACCAAAGAAGAAATACCAGATGGCCAATAAACTCAGGAAAAACTGTCTAGTAATTACCTCCTTGGTAGTTAAAAAAACCAAAAACAAAAACAAAAAATAACAACAAAAGAAAAAACAAACAAGGATGAAAATAACAAGAGAGTCAGAAATCCCAGGCAGGAGGACCCACATGTTCAGAGATACACAGAGGTGTGTGTGAAATGTGAGTCACAGCTGGTGTGGGATGGGGTCTGAGTGGGGTGGGGTGAGGCTCCACAGTGAGTCAGAGATCAGACCCCAAGGGAGCTTGGGATTTATACTTCCTTTTCTCCTCAGTGCCCTGCATCCACTCATCCTTTTAATAAATATTTGTTGAATGTGTTTCATGTGCATGGCACTGGTCTAGACTTTGGGGACACAGCAGGGAACAGAACAGACAAAAATAAGTCTGACAGTAAGTGGAAGTGATTGAAATAAACAGTTCTGAGCGTTACGGAGAAAAGTAAAGAAGGAGAGTAAGATGTGGAATGTAGGCTTGTGATTTATAGAGTGGCCAGGAAGGGCCTCAGTGAGAATAAACCATTTGCCATGTGTGGAGTTGGGGGGCAGGGGGCCCTTAACCACACTTAAAGGAAGTGATATCCTGGAGAAGGGCATTCCAGGCAAGGGGCACAGCAAACACTCAGATCCTAAGGTGTAAACTCACCTGTAAGATGGCTGGTGTGGTCCGAAGAGAGTGACAGAGTGTCTTACAGTTTTAGGAGATGAGATCACAGGAGTGGAGAGCGGGGTGCACTTGTAGGGCCTGGTAAGCTTCTGTAAGGACTGTGGCTTTTCCACTGAGTGAAGTGGGAAGCCACTGGAAGATTTTGATAAGAGGAGTGACATACTCTCTTTCATTTAACAGGATCACTTGGGCTGCTATGTGGAATGGGACAAAAAAGGATCAAGGCCTGATGCAGGAAGACCCTTTAGGAGGCTGCTCAGTGATCCAGGGGAGAAATGACAGTGGTAGCACGGATCAGGGAGGTCACAGTGATGACAGTGAGAAGTCACTAGATTCTGGATATATTCTGAAACTGAGTCAGATGTGAGGTGAGAGAGAGAGAGGTCAAGGGTGACTCCAAGATTCACGGCAAGGATGGGGTTGCCATTTACTGAGATCTGGAAGATGGCTAAATGAGCAGCTTTGAGAAGGAAGGTCAAGAGCTCAGTTTGGGACGGATTAAATCCAAAGTGCACAAGTAATACTTTTTCAAAAGAGAATTAATTTTGTAAATGTACCTGTGAGCATTAGGAAATCACAGAACTGGCAATCATGTCTCTCCAATGCGCTGATTGCTTTAGTGGCTGGCTAGCTTCATACCTTTCGAGACCTGTCATTGCTTTCTTCCCTAACTTCCCACCTCCCCTGAGAATGTTTCCACCTCTCCTTTGTTGGGAGACAAGTACAATAGGAAAATTAGAAAATCCAAGTATTTAATTGCTCTGGAAATAGTAACAGCAAAGTCCATCTGTTGAAATAACTCCTTTTTCTGACCTCTTGGGTATCCAGAAGAGCCATTCAGAAGCTCAGGAAAGCCACCAGCTTTGGGGAAGGGGCTGCATCAGAACAGAGGCCCATGCTTTGGCCCCCAGAGCTCTGCATCTGGGTCCACAGCCTGGCATGTCTTTCTCCAATAAGTCAAGTGCTTAGCTTTGGCCCCAAACAGCCCTCTGCTGAGAGGTCTTCCAGGCTGAGAAAGCAAGCAAAGGCTCTTTCCTCCAGATGTCTTTGCTCTCACCTTCTCTGAAGCAATGACATTCATAACCTGGATCTTGGCCTCAACTTCTAAGTTCCTTCCACATTCCTCATCTTGAACTATCCAACCTGAAAATACACTCTTTTAGTCCTTATTCAAGAGTGTCATGCATTCTGCTTCACTGCAGTCGTTCCATGTAAATTAATTTTCCAGATAACTGAAGCTGAGCCATCCCTTGACATCAACTATATGAAGGAGAATTTTCCCAAGGATGAACTGCACCTATTCTTGCTGCCTTAACCAGAATACATGGAACAAAATCAAACTTTTCTGCCATAAGGCTGTCTGTCCTCTCACAAGTGACGATGTCCTCAGGCTCTCATGAGGTATGGAGAGTCTGTGTCTGCTACACTTAATGACCTCAGACGGACATGTTTTTGAGGTGTGTATTTCTTCTTAAAAAAGTGTTTTTAATGTTTTGCTGCATTATCCCTGTTGACATTTGTTGTTGAGTGGCTGCTCATTTAACGTGCTGGAAAATACTGAAAAGCCATGTAATCAGAACTGTGCATGAATATTCTGTCCAAGAAGCTTGATTTAGTGCTAGAGGATCTCTGAGGTCTTTTTCAGCTTTAATTTATTTTTATGGTTCTAAATTTCCTGAGAAATGAGCATAATTCATTATGCATAGATTGTGGGCTTTTACTTAGATACAACTCAGGGCATTTTTAACTTATTATCTAATTGCCAGCTCAGCTCTTAGTGGCTGATACATGAATCTTCAGAAATGTGAGATAACATTTGTGATAGAATTCTAAGATGGCCCCTTCATGGTTGCCCTGTGTCAGTTCCTTCTCTTGAGTTTGGGCAAGACCTATGAGTCTGATGAGACAGCACTCCAGTGATTAGGTTACCTTATATGTTTGGCAAAGGTGAAGGGATTTTTTTTTTTTAAAGGTGAAGGGATTTTGAATATGTAATTAAAAATTTTAATCACCCAGCTTTAATTTAATCAAAAGGGAAATTGACCCAGGTGGGTCTGGCTTAATGAGGTGAACCCTTTAAAAAAGGGTCTGGAAGGAAGAGGTTTTCTCCCCTGCCAGACTTGAAGAAGCTAGCTGCCATGAGTTCTACAGTTGCAAGGAAATTTAGCCAACAACCATGTGAATTTGAAAGACGTTAAACCTCGGATGAGACCATGGCCCCCATCAACACCTTGACTGCAGTTTTGGAAACCCTGAGCAGAGGACTCAGTTAAGCTAGGTCTGTACTCTCCACCCACGGGAGCTGTGAGATAATAACTGGGTATTTTTTTAACCTGATAAATTTGTGATAGTTTATTATGGAGGAACAGAAAATTAAGACAGCATCCCAGTTGGATTTTGTGTTTAAAAAGGTAAAAGAGCATACTACACTTGCCATGCATGGGTTCATACAAACTTAATCACATTATTATAATGACCTCATCCTCCTATGGATAATATCAATTCTGAGTTTTATTCAGACCATGAAATAAAACCCAAGGATTTATTAAGATTATACTTGTCTTCTCCTGAGCTTCAGTAAATAAAATGTGCAGGGTTGTAGTGAGTAGTAAGTCCAATCCAACCTTTCTCTATCACTGTTTTTGCCCAGGAGAGAATCATAAGTTTTTTTTAAAAAAAGATCTCACATTAAAAAAAAACTAAACTAAACTTAGTGGGTAGGAGGTGGGATCAAAAATTTTTTACAGGGATGCTTTTGTTGCTTACTTATTTTATAGATAAGTGCAACAGAATTTAATGATGCTGGCATTTTTCTGTGCTTTATAAAACTTTTTAAAGCTTGTTACATATGAGCCTCATGATATATGTCACTTCCACATGAGTTAATTAAATACAACCTGGCAGGCAAGTAGTTATTTATGGATTTCATTTTTTAAATTTTAATTCCAATACAGTTAACATACAGTGTTATATTAGTTTTAGATCTACAGGATAATGACTCAACAATTCCATACATTATGGATTTCATTTTTAAAATATTATTTTTGAGTAGTCGTTATGACAGAGTACAAATTAGATCTCTCTCTCACAGACCTGTCCTTCATTCATCTTGTTTTCTTCTTTAGAGTCGGCTCTTACCGGTTATCTGAGCATTCTTCTAGAGGAATTCGATGCAATAACAATTAAATATTCAAATAATTACGCATAAATGTAGCTAATGCTCACAAAGTGTGATTAATTAACTGGTTTTCTGACAATAAGGTTTATCTGTATTCCTGATTATGGCAAATTATTACTTGAATATATTGATAAAAGTGAGTTGTTAGTATTTTATTTGGGATTTTTTCCATGCTTATTCATACAAGAAAGCTATTTATCCTTTCTAGTTTTTATGGTCTGTCATTTTTTGGTATTGAGTTCATGAGAGTTTCCCAGACTAACTGAAGAAGAGAAAGACTTTTATCTTGCTCCACTCAGCAACAGCTTAAATAGGATTGTAATTATCTTTTCTTTGAAAGTTTAAACAGTGTCATCTAGGAAAAAAATCCTTTGGCTTGATACCTTTCTGCAGCTAATTATTTGACAATCTTTGAGTTTTATTCCAAAGTATTAGATTTTGTCAGGTATTTTGTCTTCTTCTGTTAATTCTAGTAAAAAATGTAAATTTTACTGGAAATTGATATATTTCACTGAATTAAAAAATTTACCTGGCTAGAGTTTTAAAGAGCCATTCTTCTTCAAAGCTGTACCAATAGTCTCTTGCCCATTTGTAAATTTGAATGTATTTTTATCTTTTATGCTTCGATGTTCCTTTTTTGTTTTAGCAGTAATAGCAACGAGCAGCACTCGAGTTTCTCAGCTGTACTGTTTTTGTCTTTTCTGAAAATAATAATGTCTAACACTTAGTGAAGTATTTACCACCAAGTGCTCAGCTATTAATACACATGATCTCATTTCTTTGCAACAACCCTCAAGGGTAGATTTTTTAATAATCCTCAAGTTACATATGAGAAAATGGATTCTTCAGAAGGCTAGGTAGTTATCCTTCCACCACTAAGTAGGGAAACTGAGACTCAGCTCCTCTCTCTCTGACTCCAGACCTGGAGCTTTTGATTTTACTTCCCTGCTTTTCTTCCTTAGTTTTTTCTTCATGCCTTCCTGTAGTTACTTGGCACAACTTCTGACTTCATGAGTTGAATGTTAACTCTCATTTTTTCTTATGTATGAATGAATCTATTTATAGGTATAAATCTACCTTCGAGTCCCACTTTCTCAGCATACATTTTGTTATGTGTAATTATCATGTTTTTTGCTAAATATTCTAAAATTGCATTATTTCTTTTTTTGAATTGAATTTAGAAGAATTTTCTTTTCCCAGTGAGTAAGGTTTTTGATGTTGCTGTTTACATATTTGTAAGTAATGTTAGTTGGATTGTGATAAAAATATATTTCCTATTTCCACATTTGGCATTTACTGAGGTATCTAACATATAATTTGTTTTTATAAACATCCTCTAGATTTCTAAAAGGCAGTGTATTCTCTGTGCATAAGCACTATCGCACCTATTAAATCCATTTTTAAATGTAGTTTGAATTCTCTTATGTTGGTCTGTCAAAGGTTGTGATATAGGTGAGCTGTTTCTCAAGAAAATTGACTTTCTGTAACTCTCTTTTTGTTTCCAACAATTCTTATATTATTTGTCAATGTTATGCTATTTATTTACATAAAGCTCCATTATTAATATAACTATCGTGCGGCGACATATTTTTTGGAAATGTAAAATGATATTCTCTTTTTCTTCCTAATTCTTTTAGTCTTAAATTTTGAATAATATTGCCAACTCCACTTTTTTGTTTGAATGTTTCTGTATATTTTTGTTTATTCTTTTGTTTTTAGCCTCTTTGATACATAATTTAGAATATGATGCTGGCAGATTGAATAGAGTTTGATTTTATTTTTCATTAAGTTTGAGAATCTTAAGAAAGATAAACACATTTATAGTTTCCGTTTATTTTTTGTATGTGTGATCTTCTAGTGTATGATCCTATGACATGATTTCCCTTTTCTAATGAGAATTTTGACTTTTCTCTTGTAGATTTTTCCCCAGTTTTTGTGTTCTTTGTGTATTAAAATTTACACACAATGTTTTAAATTCCATTAGAAGACACATTGATTTTTTTAAATCAAACTTAGACTTAGAGTTATCCAAAATATTAATGCCAATAACAAAATAGTGTCTCTTGGTTTTCCCTTGTAAGACACTGCATCGCCAGCTCTCCTGGTGGCACGGAAGTCCTGTGATGTGGGAAAATGGGGACATCAGCTCTGAGTGGAAAGATGAAGAGAAGAGTAGGACCCTGAAGTGGAACCGAATTTATTTTACTTCTATTTCCCTTTTTTTAATATGCATAAGAATGGTATATGACTTAAAATTCTATGCTTATATAAGCCTTAAGAAGGTATCTCAAGGAGTGCCTGGATGGCTCAGTTGGTTAAGATCTGCCTTCAGCTCAGGTCAGGATCTCAGAGTCCTGGGATCTGGCCCCATGTCAGGCTTCCTCCTCAGCGGGGAGTCTGCTTCTCCCTCTGCCCCTCCCCCCCCCCGCTCATGCTTGTGTGCTCTCTCTCTCTCTCTCTCAAATAAATCAATAAAATCTTTAAAAAGATGCTTTAAAAAAGGTATCTCAATTAATATAACAAAAATATCAAGTGATTGAATACCACGTCATAGTTTAAATGGCAGAGATTTTTCTTCTTAGGGGGACCTAAAATAATAGTGTGTTTAGGATGGTGTCATAGATGAGAAGAAATCTTACATTTGAAACACCTTTTTTTGAAAAGGTGTTTTTTGAAAACACCTTTTTCTGCACAAAAAAGGAAGGCTGAGATCATTGTTTCAACATCAGAAATCCTAAAAGAGGTAAGTAAGATGGGCCACGCCTCACTCTGCCTCACTGTGGAGAGGAGGTTGCACCTGGTGACCAGGGCTCCTGGGGTGTGGGAGAGCTGGGGGGTCTTCAAAAGCCCCTGGGGCTGAAGCAAGGGGCTGACTTCTGGGCTGTTACTGCAACTGATGGGGGTATCATGATCTGTCAGCAGTTGGGACAGAGTAGCACTAAAGTGAGTCACACCCAAAGAGAAAATTCTCCTCTTCTCCTCCTGTGGAACCCAGACAGATCTCATCCTTATGTCAGCGTGTCCCTAAATCTCTGCGGAGGAAAGCATTAGAAATACATATCTGGGTGACCCGGGCACCAATATCGTCAGTAAGGACGCCAGGGGCACTGAGTCTTTTATTTTATTATTATTTTTTTAATATTTTATTTATTTATTTGACAGAGAGAGACACAGCGAGAGAAGGAACACAAGCAGGGGGAGCGGGTGAGGGAGAAGCAGGCTTCCCACCAAGCAGAGAGCCTGATGCGGGGCTCGATCCCAGGACGCTGGGATCATGACCTGAGCCGAAGGCAGACGCTTAACGACTGAGTCACCCAGGCGCCCCGCACTGAGTCTTTTAAACCATACTCATGACAAGCAGATGTGGCAGGACTTGTGCTGCACACAGGGACCTCTACCACACTACTTGGTTATGGTGACAACCTTCTTATTTCATCTGAGCCAGAGGCCTACTTGATAGCACCATACAGTTGCCAGGTTAGTAACCCAGCAGCCTGAGAACAGAGACCAGAGAACAGAGACCAAGGGCTAGGATTGTCCATCTCTGTGAATTTTCTTCTTTGCATTAGGAGAAGTTGTGGACTGAAAGTTGATTTTCCTCTTTGGCTCAGCCTCTATGGCAAGAGCATATATTTCTGGTAGGTTTCAAGGGCATTCATGAGATGCCCCATGGCAACAGCCATATCTGCTTCAAGTGCATGGGGGGGGGTCCTCTCTGAGTAGTCTTTTCTGAATACTCTCTCTATCCAGCAAAACAGATCCCACGCGGTGCTGTTCTCTGTCCTACCTCCAGCTTCTCATCTCCAGATGCAAACTGTGGGAGGGGGTTAGTGGAAATCTTTCAGGGTCTCCTGGTGATTTTTTTCCTCTGGAGTATTGGTTGCAACCTGACCCCTGATAGCTTCCTTTAATCTGGTCCCAGGCAAACTATAGCTTGACTGTTTTTTTAAAAGTGTTAACATATGGATGGCATCCTTCCTTAGTTTCCTACTGTGATGCAGATCTTTCCTACTTTTATGTTTCTTTGGTCATTTCAGGGGGGAGCTGAGTGAGAGACAATGGAGCAAGACTTTGCTCTAGTTGTGTGTTTTGGGTGTGTGTTTGTTTTTTTTCTTTTTGAACAGAAGTCTGGTCTTCCTGCATCTGTAGGACTTACAAAGAGAAACACTGTGAACATAGTAGTTGACTATTTGGCTCTGAGACTTTGGGGAGATGTGGGTGAGAAATATAAATTTGAGGGACATCAGCCTGTGGTGGCAGTCAGGTCACAGGAATGGCAGGGACTGCCTGGAGCTGCTTCCAAAGTCTTGAAGGTCACTGGTCCCTCTCTAAGATACTAATTTAGCAGGACTATGGGTCCCAAGAATCTACAACTTTTTATTTTATTTTATTATGTTATGTTTAAACTTCCAAATAAAGATTTCTAGAATTGGGTATTAAGAGATGAAGTTATAAGACAATGCTCCCAGGATGGTCCTATTTAGATAAGAAGGGTTTATGCCTGTTGCACGTAGATAGGCTGTAGGGATGGTGGCAAGGTTCTCAACTGAAAAAGTGACGAAGATTTTGAGAAGTCAATGTGAGGAAGAAGCAGGGATGCTGATGGGAACGTCAACAAAGCGAGAGGGCAGAGAAAGCTTGACACCAATGCACGTGATCATGCAACTTTTTCCATCCTGCTCTGAACGCTGAGGGTAGACGTGGAGGTGATGAGTGGTTGGCTTAGCTGAGTTGGGTGAAGAAGGGGACAAGGGCAGGACACCAAGGGCTACAAGAATCTGCTGGTGTCTGACCACAGCCTCCATCCATTCAATTTCCTGTGACCATAACCTGTTCCCAGTACAGCTCCTCTGGACCTCAAAGCCACCAGTCCCTATTGCCACCCGTCCCTCCTCTCTGGGGCCATGTACCGCTCTTTCGTTAACCCGGAACCCAGGGACATACATCACTTCAGTCACTCTCTTGCCATTAGCCCTCAGGAAATTAAGTAACTAGTTTAAGGTCAAACCACTAATAAAGGGTGAGACTAAAATTTGAACTCAGGCCAGCCCAAGTTTTTTGTTTTCTGTGTGTGTTTTGTCTTGTTTTGTTTTAGACCACTACTTTATATGACTGCTGTGGCAGGCACGGTGATGTTGCATCAGACCCTGTTTAACGAAGGACTCATTGTCCCAGCAGCCGGGAGTGCAATCAGCAGATGGACTTCAGCTCTCAGGCCGCTCAGGGATGCCTCAGCTGCAGAGAACTGCCTCACCCCAGGGCACATCCCTTTCTGGGCAGCACACATCTAGTGAGGGATCGATGCAGGAGTATAGAGGCCTGGCCTTCTCAGCCCGGCTTGGGACTATTCTGAAGGAACTTTCTGTCTCCAGAGCTCCCTGTGGGGTCAGCAGAGCCTGTCCTTGGGCCCACATCACAGCTTACCTTTTCTTTCTCCCTTCCTGCTTCCTTCATTTCCCTCCCCTCCACAGGTGTTGATCCCAAAGGCCCTCCTTAGTAAACCTGCTTTATGTTAAATGCTCTTTCAGAGTCTGTTTCCCAGGGAACCCAGTGTGCGACCGCCTTTCCAGGATACAAGAGCCAGACTTTCCTATCACAGAAGTCCTATGACTTCTCACCTTTCCTGGAGACCCTCTGAAGTATTTCCAAGAATTGTCAGGTCTAGATGAAGCTGAATGTTCCTTCCCCTGGTCACTGGGACCACGTCTCATCTAGTCTTCAGATTTCAGGTATATAGGGCTCAAGAGAGATGGTTTAAATCTGGGGCTCACTGAGGCACATGGCCCTGGATTTGGAGAGTGGCTAGCCTGCTGCTTAAGGTTTGTTGACTGTTTCCCTTTCCTTCCCCGTCATCCTCTGGGCTCGGAATTCTGAATCTTGATTCCCAGTTTTAGACAAGCGTCAGACGAGACAACTGATTGAATTTTTAAGTTCACATCTGATATGCCATTGCACGGTGATCTTAGTAACTTAAAAGCAAAAACATGACCTGGGCTGAAGCAAACAAATTTCAGTGTTTTTATTTCAGGTTCATTGTTTACCTTGTATTTTATCAGTTAGAATAAACAGTCAAAACATGTTAAGAAAAAAAAAATCAAGTCATTCATCAAAAGAAATTTGTTGGTTTTTCAATGTGATTAAGTATTATAGGAATATTAAAATGAAAAAATCAATACTTGTATGTTGTATACAACACACAATTTTGTAGTTTTGTCAGTTTCTCCACTTCACATTTTAATTATTCCTTTCAATCCATACAATCAGTATATAGAGTAAGTATATGATTCAGGATATATTTCTTTATAATGGCTTGAAAATTTGTGGCATTTGGTTTTCAATTAGACATCTACGAAGATCTCATCTGTGCTAAACACTTTATTAGAAACAAATATGCAAAGTAATCCTATGGAGATTTCAAAATATTTAGCAGGCAAAACAAAGTTTATATATTGAAAATGGACTCTTGTTCGTCTAATTGGAATATTGCCTTCTAATCCAGCTGACATACTCTACAGTCAGCAACAAATTGAAGCTGT
This sequence comes from Callorhinus ursinus, assembly GCF_003265705.2. Classification (NCBI taxonomy): domain Eukaryota; kingdom Metazoa; phylum Chordata; class Mammalia; order Carnivora; family Otariidae; genus Callorhinus; species Callorhinus ursinus. The sequence continues at coordinate 14,741,239 of NW_027397087.1, read as the reverse complement.
GTGTTATCAATGATCGCTCAGATCACCCTAAGTATATACGCTGCATTACATTAAATAACCTTATTTAGGTAATTGCTTTAAACATTTTGTAGACTCAAGTACTTCTTAAAGTTTTCAGTTATTGATTTTCAAATCTTCTTTGTAGGTATAAGCCTCTCAGAAGGCCAAACGTAAACACGGTTCCTGCCCAGCTGGTCTTCTCCTTTGATAACCACCCATCGTTCTCTACTAGCCTGTCGATAAGCATTTAATGAGGACCTGCTGTGGGGCTGAGGCCTCCTCCGCAGCCTAGCAGCGAACACAAGATTAGGTTTGCCTGGAGAAGTTTACAGTCAAGTTCATGGTTTTCAGGAGCATAAGCCAGCATGGTTTCCTTAATTTCCTTGTCTATCACAACAACAGCAACATTAAAGATGTTTTTCTAGGGGTGGCATTGTCTTAAGCTGATAGAAAAAAAAATAGCCCCCAAAACTAATAAAAAAAAATAATGACATAGTTTATATGGAATCCTATATGATTGTCTCAGAGGTTTGCATATCCATAGATCAGATTTACAACATAAAGCACTAGGACATATTTCTTAATTATTCATACATTAAGTTAAGATGTGTTCTAATCTTTCATGTATTAAGAGTAAAACGTCAGGACATTTTTGTGGTTTCCTCTAACTAGTAAAACAGGAGGGAGGTTCTTCGTGAGGATTTCCAACCAAGCCATGTACAACCAATCTGATATAGATCCTTTCCTTGCCACTGGAAGGCTCCTGACAGTATGGAAGAAAAATTTTAGAAGTGACAATTACTACAGGCAGTAACATCAATAGTCATCTGAGCTATTTAATAATCAGGGGCCTGAAACTTTTGTAACCCTCCCCCAAACATGAAAGCACCGAAATTATTTTGAATATAGATATTAAACTGATGTATTTCTCAGATAAGACAAATTATCTGTAGCCAGAAAAAGAGGCTTAGGCATTGTAGAGCAGCAACAAAAAAGAACTATAAATTTTCACTCCTCTTTAAAAGGAAACTTGATCAACCAATATACTCCTTTTTTGATGTTAATGATTTTCCCTATAGTTTAAAGCTCTTATATTTGGCAGAAACCTCAGAAAACAGGTAGGTGAAAACTCCTACCCAATTCGGGAGACTGTTCTAGGTCTCAGGTGGGTAATCCTCCAGTGTAGACCTTGAAGACATATTACTCTTCATATATAGGAATCAGGTTATGAGGTATAAATGTGAAATAATTGTTTTTCATGTTTAGCTCTCAATCCTTAAGTAAACATTCCTATTTCCAACATGTACACCTCTAACATTTGTGGGGTGAAGGGCAAGAGTAGAAATGGAAGAATGCCCTCCCTTTTTCTCCTACCTTGGCCTCCTTTAACATAGCAAGGAGCCTCCTGAACATGCTGTGGACTCTCTCCCTCAGGAGCACTACGCAGGGAAGGAGCCCATGAGCCTCAGTGGCTGATTTGAGGCTTGTTAGGCAGGGGGTTCCAGGGGCAGGTTCCTGGAGCATGGTCTGAAAGAGGGGAGCCAAGGTTCTACGGGTGGGGCACGCCAGACAGAAAGTCCAAGTGGCAGGGTCCCAGGGTGGCATTTATTTTCCTTCACTGTCAAAAATCCTACATGTTCCAATTTTTTAAAACTTTCCACATGAATAGTCATGACTTTTTAAGTCGATTAACCCATTTACCTAAGATTCCTCTGTAACATCCTTAAAAGTCTGCAGGGATACTTACAGGACAATGAGGTTAGCAGCTCTCGAGTGCTCCTGTAAGAGTTCATTCAGTCGAACTTGGCGGTAACTCTGTGGACAACATTGATTTTGTTGAGGGCAGTTCTACCAGAATTAGGAATGAGAATCTATCTCCTTACCTCAAATTATGGAGAAGTAGAAAAACCTCACTTAAAAAAATTACAATTAGGGGGTGGAGCAAGATGGCGGAGGAGTAGGAGACCTAGATTTCGTCTGGTCTCAGGAATTCAGCTGAATAGGCATCAAACCATTCTGAACACCTATGAACTCAACAGGAGATCGAAGAAGAGAGTAGCAACAACTCTCTGAACAGAGAAGCAGCCACTTACTGGAAGGTAGGACGTGCGGAGAAGTGAATCCGAGGCGATATTCGGGAGGATAGACGGCGGGGCGGGGGGGGCCTCCGTCGGCCGCTTCTGGCAAGTGATAGAGCCGCGGAGCACAAAATCGGACCTGTTAGAAGTTGGCTCCGCTGAGGGATGTCACTCCAGTGGCTAAGCGGGAGGTGGAAACCTCGTGGGACAGTGTGGACTCAGGACCCTCGGGGTCACAGAAAGACCGGGGGTGCCTGAGTGCGGCAGAGCTCCCAGGTATCGGAGCGGGGAAGCCGGCTGCAGAGACGGAGCCGAGACGCGGGCTCGCAGCTCGGGGTTGCCATAAACTGTGATCCGCGGCCCATTTGGGCCACTGCACCTCCAGCAGGGACCCAACAAGCAGCAGAGCTGGGGAGACTCCCCACCCTCCCCCGGGAGGAGCGGCACGGAAGTTCACAGCAGGGATCTGCTGGGTTTGGAGACTCCACACGAGTCGGGTGCCAGAGATAGAAACGCTCGGTCACAGGCCGGGTGAGTGCGGAGTGCGGCCGGAGACTGGGGAGACGGGAGTGATTGACTGCTTTTCTCTGGGGGCGCACTGAGGAGTGGGGCCCCGAGTTCTCAGCTCCTCCGGGCAGAGAGTGGGAGGCCACCATTTTCACCCCGGTCCTCCAAAGCTGTACTGAGAGCTTGCAGGGAACAAAAGCTCCTGAGAGCAAACCCGAGCAGCTTGCTTAGCCTGGACCGACAAGGGCGGGGCAATTCTGCCTCCAGCAAAGACATTTGGGAACCACGGCAACAGGCCCCTCCCCCAGAAGATCAGCAGGAACAGCCAGCAAGCCAAGACCAAGTTTACTGATCAAGGAGAACGGGAGAACTCCAGCGCTAGGGGAATACTGAACATAGAATTCATGGCTTTTTTACCATGATTCATTAGTTTTTCAGAGTTAATTTTTTTAACTGTTTTTTGTTTTTTTTTTTGAATTTTTCTTTTTCCCTTTTTCAACCAACTTCTTATCAATCCCTTTTTTTAAAAAACATTTTTTATTTTTCATTTTATTTTATCCATTCATAGTAGTTACCCTTATTTTTGGCATATATATATGTTCTTCTCTCCTTAAAATTTTGATATACAGTTTCTTCTAACAGATCAAAATATACCCTAAATCACTAGTGTATGGCTTTGTTCTAGTCTCCTGCCTGATCACAGTCTCTCCCATTTTTTTTTCTTTTCTTTTTTCTTTTTTTAAATCTTCTTCTTTCTTCCTTCAAACAACTTATCAATTCCGTTTATAAGTTTTTTAAGTTTCAGCTTTACAGTCATCTTCCATCCCTTCATTGTATCAACCCTTATTTTGTACATATATAAGTCTTTCTTCCTTTAAAATTTTAGGAGGCACTTTCTTCTAACAGACCAAAATACACCCCAAATCTAGTGTGTGGCACTGATGTATGCACTAGCCTGAACATATTTGATCATATTCTGTTTTTTTTTGTTTTGTTCTGTTTTTGTTTGTTTTTATCTTTTTTTTCCTCTTTCTTTTTTCTTTCTTTCCCTTTCTTTTCCCCTGGTTTCAGGTCTTTTCTGATTTGTATAGAGTATATTTGCTGGGGACGTTGTTAACCTGTTAGCATTTTGTTCTCTCATTTATCTGTTCTCCTCTGGACAAAATGACAAGACGAAAAAAATCACCTCAGCAAAAAGAACAAGAAGTAGTACCGTCTGCCAGGGACCTACTCAATACTGACATTAGTACGATGTCGGACCTAGAGTTCAGAATCATGACTTTAAAGATACTAGCTGGGCTTGAAAAAAGCGTGGAAGTTATTAGAGAAACCCTTTCTGGAGAAATAAAAGAACTAAAATCTAACCAAATCGAAATCAAAAAGGCTATTGATGAGGTGCAATCAAAAATGGGGGCACTAACTGCTAGGATAAATGAGGCAGAAGAGAGAATCAGCGATATAGAAGACCAAATGATGGAAAATAAAGAGGCTGAGAAAAAGAGAGATAAACAACGACAGGATCACGAGGGCAGAATTCGACAGCTAAGCGATACGATAAGATGAAACAACATTAGAATAATTGGGATTCCAGAAGAAGAAGAAAGACAGAGAGGGGCAGAAGGTATATTGGAGCAAATTATAGCAGAGAACTTCCCTAATGTGGGGAAGGAAACAGGCATCAAAATCCAGGAGGCACAGAGAACCCCTCTCAAAATCAATAAAAATAGGTCAACACCCCGACATCTAATAGTAAAAGTTATGAGTCTCAGAGACAAAGAGAAAATCCTGAAAGCAGCTCGGGAGAAGAGATATGTAACCTACAATGGTAGAAACATTAGATTGGCAACAGACCTATCCACAGAGACCTGGCAGGCCAGAAAGGACTGGCATGATATCTTTAGAGCACTAAACGAGAAAAATATGCAGCCAAGAATACTATATCCAGCAAGGCTCTCATTGAAAATAGAAGGAGAGCTAAAAAGCTTCCAGGACAAACAAAAACTAAAGGAATTTGCAAACACAAAACCAGCCCTGAAAGAAATATTGAAAGGGGACCTCTAAGGAAAGAGAGAGCCTAAAAGCAGCATAGATCAGAAAGGAACACAGACAATATACAGTCACAGTCACCTTACAGGCAATACAATGGCACTAAATTCCTATCTTTCAATAGTTACCCTGAATGTAAATGGGCTCAATGCCCCAATCAAAAGACATAGGCTATCAGATTGGATTAAAAAACAAGAGCCATCCATATGCTGTCTGCAAGAGACTCATTTTAGACCCAAAGACACCCCCAGATTGAAAGTGAGGGGGTGGAAAACCATTTCCCATGTTAATGGACACCAAAAGAAAGCTGGGGTGGCAATTCTTATATCAGACAAATTAGATTTTAAAACAAAGACTGTAATAAGAGATGAAGAAGGACACCATATCTTACTTAAAGGGTCTATCCAACAAGAAGATCTAACAATTGTAAATATCTATGCCCCTAACATGGGAGCAGCCACTTTTATGAGGCAATTAATAACAAAAGCAAAGAAACACATTGACAACAATACAATAATAGGGGGGGACTTTAACACCCCCCTGACTGAAATGGACAGATCCTCTAAGCAAAAGATCAACAAGGAAATAAAGATTTTAAATGAAACACTAGACCAAATGGACTTCACAGACATATTCAGAACATTCCATCCCAAAGCAACGGAATACACATTCTTCTCTAGTGCCCATGGAACATTCTCCAGAGTTGATCACATCCTAGGTCACAAATCAGGTCTCAACCAATACCAAAAGATTGGGATTATACCCTGCATATTTTCAGACTACAGTGCTTTGAAACTAGAATTCAGTCACAAGAGGAAAGTCAGAGAGAACTCAAATACATGGAGGCTAAAGAGCATCCTACTGAAGAATGAATGGGTCAACCAGGAAATTCAAGAAGAATTAAAAAAATTCATGGAAACCAATGAAAATGAAAACACAACTGATCAAAATCTTTGGGATACAGCAAAGGCAGTCCTGAGAGGAAAGTATATAGCAATACAAGCCTTTCTTAAGAAACAAGAAAAGTCTCAAATACACAACCTAACCCTACACCTACAGGAGCTAGAGAAAGAACAGCAAATAAAGCCTAAACGCAGCAGGAGAAGAGAAATCATAAAGATCAGAGCAGAAATCAATGAACTAGAAACCAAAAGAACAGTAGAACAGATCAACGAAACTAGGAGCTGGTTCTTTGAAAGAATTAACAAGATTGATAAACCTCTGGCTAGACTTATCAAAAAGAAAAGAGAAAGGACCCAAATCAACAAAATCATGAAAGAAAGAGAAGAGATCACAACCAACACCAAAGAAATACAAACAATTATAAGAACATATTATGAGCAACTCTATGCCAGCAAATTAGATAACCTGGAAGAAATGGATGCATTCCTAGAGATGTATCAACTACCAAAATTGAACCAGGAAGAAATAGAAAACCTGGACAGACCTATAACCACTAGGGAAATGGAAGCAGTCGTCAAAAATCTCCCAACAAACAAAAGCCCAGGGCCAGATGGCTTCCCAGGGGAATTCTATCAAACATTTAAAGAAGAATTAATACCTATTCTTCTGAAACTGTTCCAAAAAATAGAAATGGAAGGAGAACTTCCAAACTCATTTTATGAGGCCACCATTACCTTGACCCCAAAACCAAAGACCCCATCAAAAAGGAGAATTACAGACCAATATCCTTAATGAACATGGATGCAAAAATTCTCACCAAAATACTAGCCAATAAGATCCAACAGTACATTAAAAGGATTATTCACCATGACCAAGTGGGATTTATCCCTGGGCTGCAAGGTTGGTTCAACATCCGCAAATCAATCAATGTGATACAATACATTAACAAAAGAAAGAACAAGAATCATATGATCCTCTCAATAGATGCAGAAAAAGCATTTGACAAAGTACAGCATCCTTTCTTGATCAAAACTCTTCAGAGTATAGGGATAGAGGGTACATACCTCAATATCATAAAAGCCATCTATGAAAAACCCACAGCGAATATCATTCTCAATGGAGAAAAGCTGAGAGCTTTTCCCCTAAGGTCAGGAACGCGGCAGGGATGTCCACTATCACCACTGCTATTCAACATAGTATTAGAAGTCCTAGCCACAGCAATCAGACAACAAAAAGAAATCAAAGGCATCCAAATCGGCAAAGAAGAAGTCAAACTCTCACTCTTTGCAGATGATATGATACTGTATGTGGAAAACCCAAAAGACTCCACCCCAAAACGGCTAGAACTCATACAGGAATTCAGTAAAGTAGCAGGATATGAAATCAATGCACAGAAATCAGTGGCATTCCTATACACCAACAACAAGACAGAAGAGAGACAAATCAAGGAGTCGATCCCATTTACAATTGCACCCAAAACCATAAGATACCTAGGAATAAATTTAACCAAAGAGGCAAAGGATCTGTACTCAGAAAACTATAAAAGACTCATGAAAGAAATTGAAGAAGACACAAAGAAATGGAAAAACGTTCCATGCTCATGGATCGGAAGAACAAACATTGTGAAGATGTCAATGCTACCTAGAGCAATCTACACATTCAGTGCAATCCCCATCAAAATACCATCCACTTTTTTCAAAGAAATGGAACAAATAATCCTAAAATTTGTATGGAACCAGAAGAGACCCCAAATAGCCAGAGAAATATTGAAAAAGAAAAGCAAAGCTGGTGGCATCACAATTCTGGACTTCCAGCTCTATTACAAAGCTGTCATCATCAAGACAATGTGGTACTGGCACAAAAACAGACACATAGATCAATGGAACAGAATCGAGAGCCCAGAAATGGACCCTCAACTCTATGGTCAACTCATCTTTGACAAAGCAGGAAAGAATGTCCAATGGAATAAAGACAGTCTCTTCAACAAATGGTGTTGGGAAAATTGGACAGCCACATGCAGAAGAATGAAACTGGACCATTTCCTTACACCACACACAATAATAGACTCCAAATGGTTGAAAGACCTAAACGTGAGACAGGAGTCCATCAAAATCCTAAAGGAGAACACAGGTAGCAACCTCTTCGACCTCAGCCGCAGCAACTTCTTCCTAGAAACATCGCCAAAAGCAAGGAAAGCAAGGGCAAAAATGAACTATTGGGATTTCATCAAGATAAAAAGCTTTTGCACAGCAAAAGAAACAGTCAACAAAACCAAAAGACAACCAACAGAATGGGAGAAAATATTTGCAAATGACATATCAGATAAAGGGCTAGTATCCAAAATCTATAAAGAACATATCAAACTCAACACCCAAAGAACAAATAATCCAATCAAGAAATGGGCAGAAGACATGAACAGACATTTTTCCAAAGAAGACATCCAAATGGCCGACAGACACATGAAAAAGTGCTCAACATCGCTCGGCATCAGGGAAATCCAAATCAAAACCTCGATGAGATACCACCTCACACCCGTCAGAATGGCTAAAATTAACAAGTCAGGAAACGACAGATGTTGGCGGGGATGCAGAGAAAGGGGAACCCTCCTACACTGTTGGTGGGAATGCAAGCTGGTGCAACCACTCTGGAAAACAGTATGGAGGTTCCTCAAACAGTTGAAAATAGAGCTACCATACGATCCAGCAATTGCACTACTGGGTATTTACCCCAAAGATACAAATGTAGGGATCCGAAGGGGTACGTGCACCCCAATGTTTATAGCAGCAATGTCCACAATAGCCAAACTGTGGAAAGAGCCAAGATGTCCATCGACAGATGAATGGATAAAGAAGAAGTGGTATATATATATACAATGGAATACAAAAAGGAATGAGATCTTGCCATTTGCAACGACATGGATGGAATTGGAGGGTGTTATGCTGAGGGAAATAAGTCAATCAGCGAAAGACATGTATCATATGACCTCGCTGATAAGAGGAATTCTTAACCTCAGGAAACAAACTGAGGGTTGCTGGAGTGGTGGGGGGTGGGAGGGATGGGGTGGCTGGGTGACAGACATTGGGAGGGTATGTGCTATGGTGAGCGCTGTGAATTGTGCAAGACTGTTGAATCACAGGTCGGTAGTTCTGAAACAAATAATGCAATATATGTTAAGAAAAAAAAAAGAAGAAGATAGCAGGAGGGGAAGAATGAAGGGGAGTAAGTCGGAGGGGGAGACGAACCATGAGAGACGATGGACTCCGAAAAACAAACTGAGATTTCTAGAGGGGAGGGGGTTGGGGGGATGGGTTAGCCCGGTGATGGGTATTAAAGAGGGCACGTTCTGTGTGGAGCACTGGGTGTTATGCACAAACAATGAATCATGGAACACTACATCAAAAACTAATGATGTATGGTGATTAACATAACAATAAAAAATAAAAATATTAAAAAGATTACAATTATTTCCTTCAGGTTTGGAAACTAATTTTTAAAAACTCACAGGAAATTCTAGAAATATCAAGAATAAGACCAGGTGGTTGTTGTGCTAGAGTGGCTTATTAAATTCTAAGGGAAAAAACAAAAAGTGAGCAGGAAACATGGATAATAGTAAAGGGAAGGTGAGAATGGTCAGTTCTGGGAACAGGTTTGAGGTAGAAGAACTAATCTTGATGACCATTTTGATATCTTAAGAACGTAAATTATATCCTAGTCTATATTGTTTAGGCTCTTTGAATAAAAGTCAGCCAAGACTCACTTGGAAAAATACTACATTTACGATTTTGCAGCAATAATACTTATTATTGTGTTTCCTTAGTTCAGATACCAAGGCTTAGATGCATGATTTGCTCAATTATGTGAAAAATCTTTGTTGAAGTGGGCAGTTTATTAAAAAAGAGAGAGTGAGAGAAGAGGCAAACCAAAACGCGGACTCTTAACTATAGAGAATAAACAGAGTTGCTGGAGGGAGGTGGGTGGGGATGGCCAAGCTCTAAGGGGCTTGGCTCTAAGCCCATCTGGAGATGGGCTCTAAGGAGGGCACTTGTGATGAGCACTGAGTGTTGTATGGAATCACTAAATTCTACACCTGAAATTGATATCATACTGTATGTTAACTAACTGGAATTTAAATTAAAATGTGAAATTAGGGGCGCCTGGGTGGCTCCGTTGGTTAAATCACTCTTGATTTCGGCTTAGGTCATGATCTCAGGGCTCTGTGCTGAGCATGGAGCCTGCTTAAGATTCTCTCTGACTGTGGACTCTGAAAAACAACTGAGGGTTCTAGAGGGGAGGGGGGTGGGAGGATGGGTTAGCCTGGGGGGTGCGTATTAAGGAGGGCACGTTCTGCATGGAGCACTGGGTGTTATATGCAAACAATGAATCATGGAACACTACATCAAAAACTAATGATGTAATGTATGGTGATTAACATAACATAAAGAAAAAAAAAAGATTCTTTCTCTCCTCCCTCTGCCCCTCTGCCGGCTCTCTTTCCCTCTCTAAAAAAAAAAAAAAAAAAAAAAAAAAAAGTGAAACTAAAAAAACAAAAATAAAAAATAAAAATAAAAATCCTCCCAACCCCCCCAAAAAACAAACAAGCAAGCAAGCAAAGAACTGGGCGGTTTATTATACACAGTTTATAAATCTTAGCTCAGTATTTTCTCCACTAAATTTGAAAAGCTTTAGTATTTCTTGTCTAAATTGTTTCAAGTTCAGCTCTTACTGTAGTTTGTTTATTTATTTATTATATCCCTCCTACAACATGTGCCTGATCCAACTTTCATAATCACTGTTCCAATTACGTATTTTCTCAGATTGCTTTGTTAGTTTTCATAACCTCATCAGGTTAAAATTCTTTGTTACTGTGTTAAATTGTGAGTCAATTACCTTTATCTACTTTGCACACATATTGACTTGACTTAAATTATTTTAGACCCATGGATTCTGTCTTCTGCTCTACAAAATTAAATTTGAAAGGAGACTTCATAATATATATCAATAATCTGGGTTTTTTTAATCTTTTAAGAAGAGAATTGATTTTACCTTAAGAAATGAAAACCAGTTTCTAAATCCTCATATCCAGTAATATGATTGTAAAGCACTTGAAAAATGCAGAAACCCTAGATCTTGAATAATGACATTCTATAACTGATGCATTACTTCTTGATCTTTGAATCAACCATTGTTTTCTTTTTCAGCTAGTTAGACAGTAAAGTAAAAATTAAGGAAGACAAGTCCTTACCTTTTCCTTGACTGCTTCCAGTTCTGCATCTGTAATTTTCCACGGGGTTTCTCTCTTTAATTTCTCAGCAGTTGTTAAATCTTTGCAGCTTTCATGGAGACGGTATGGTTCAATCATCTCTTCAAAGACTTTCCAGCTGAAATTGGAATTATAAAGGAGGGCTCACAGTGGGAAACTAACTCATTATTTCACAGATACTCCAGGTATGACTGGCTCTGCTGGCTACAGAATCAGAGCTGAATGTCATGCAAATCTTTTAAGAATTATCTTTGCAGGGGACTTACTGTGAGTAAAGCCATGGATATAGTACTGCCTCCCTACCCAAGGAAAGGCCTTAACACGTTGAAGGCTTGTTAGCCTACTGTGTTTTAGATCCTCAATATAAACGCACCAACACACAGATAATAATTATTCTGCAAATACATTTCCTACATGGTGTAGTCAAAGACACCATTGTAATGTAGACACTTTAGCCCATAAGTAAGTTTCCATCTGCTTAAATGAGTTTCCATCTGCTTATTGTACAGACTGTCTAGGAGACATACATGAATTACTGTGGGAGATGAACTAGGTTGCTTGAGATGGGAGTTGGCTAGGCCTGCCCTCTCCTTTAGTCCATGCCACCCTCCCCCTGCTGGCAGGGGACATCGGTGGGCAGCTAGAAGAACAGCAAATTCAATGGTTATAGAGGAATTTGGATGTTTGCTGCAAATAATGCAGCCTTTGTCCTTCTGATGACTACTGTTGCTGTCTGAGATTTTTAAATGACTATTTTTCAGGTGCATGTTAGAAGAAAGAATAAAAATAATATTTTAATGTCTACAAATCAGAAGCCACTTTAAAGCAATTAAGAAGAAGTCATTGAGTAGAAAACTAGCAGCAGTATCTTACAGCTGTGGAACATTTTAAAAAAGTGCTAGAAAAATCTCATTTTGTCTTTCATAAGAACCTCAAAGATTTTTTTTAAACCGTAGTACAGAACAAAGCTTACAGTTTATGAGAGTAGTTGTCTTCAGTGTGTTACTAGGAGATGATGCCAAATATAAACAGTGTCTTTTGGTTTTATATAATGTGGCTTACTTATAACTTAGTAACTTTGAGATGAAGAGTAACTAGAATCAATGCACTGTTAGGTTAAGGAATTAAAATGATGGCATGAGGTCAATGATCTCATCGGTTGCCCTGATTTAGGATCTGCAGATCAAAGTGCAGAGATTATAAAGGAGCACCTACCAGTGCCTTTGTTAAGGGATTGAAGAGATACTTAATATCGTAGATTTCTGACACTTTGATTTATTTAGAATGGTGGACAACAACGGGGAACCACTGATATGCCCTATTATTCTTTCCACTACATAATACTTTTATTTACTCTTCCTCCTAACAGTGCCATGTCTTCAGAGACCTTTGGCCCTAATCTGTGCACTGGAAAGGTACCAGTCTAGGAGAGAAGAACCTTGGTTCTCGCGCTGGCTCTTCCATTGTCCTCCTGGACCTGGATAACCTTGCCTATAAAAGGAGGTAATGGTGGCTGCTCAGAGCTGGCCTGAAGATTGGTGTGATGGTTGGATGGTGATTCGGGTGACAGTGCTCTGAAAAGTGTACAGCGCCCTGTAAAACCAAGGCACTCATTTTTACTGAACAGCCACGGGACTGAGGTGAGCAATTGAGAGGCTCTCTGTTTAAGTTCTCCATATACTTATTTTGATCGGGATAAAAGTTCCTGCATCTCAGCCCAGGTGCTTATTAGAAAGACCAGTTCAAAAATAGTTTCCTAAGAAATTGAAGTGGAGTTAGAGGTTGCTCGTTGTCTCCCCAGCATCCATTGTAGTTTGGGTGGGAGTGACTCCATCCCCAGCATCAGCTAATCAGCACAATTCTATTCTGTCTGCCAGAGTGGTTGGCCAGGGTAGCCCCAGAGCCCAGGCAAGCTTGACCAAGAGGCACCTAGCATTCCACTGACCAAGAAAGTGACTGAGTTGCTTAGGTTGGTCCAACTTGAATGGAGCCCATGACTTGAGTTCAATGACTAGAGAAGAGACAAACTTTCTCTCCCACTGAACATAAATGAGCAAGTATGTAGCCCTGGTTGCTGTCATCTTGTTTTTATGAGCTAAATCAACTTTGATTGATGATTTCATAATGGACCAAGGTAGAGCAGAGATAATGGAAGAGAATTAGTCTTTGATTATATATAAAATTAACCTTCTAGATCAAGCTTTGCCTGAAAGCCAAAACATAATTGGATTTTTCAGTTATGTTTGCCAATAATTTCATTATTTAAGTCATCATAAGTTTTCTTTTCCTTGCACTGAAACATGCTAAGTGACATAATAGGTTATAATGGGGATGTATTTGCCCATTTATTTTCTCTCAACTCTTACTGTTCCTTGTCTATGTTCATCTTTGACTTCATCCTAAGGTTCATCCCTGAACTGGCCATTTTGCATTCTCCTAGCTAGGTGATGCAAAGGTGGCTCAAGATTTCTATCCTGATTCTCATTAAATCTGATTTTTCACATAAATGGTTTTTAATTGACTCTAGAATGGGCCAAGTTGACTCTAGAATAGGCCAAGTAGTTGATTCTAGAAGAGGCCAATAGACTCTAGATTAGGCCAAATAGGCCGTGCTTTGAAAATAAATGACAATTAATTCAATTTAAAAATTAACTTACACCTGCCTTGCCTTTCCCATCTTTATTCTTCATAACAAAGTTTAAAAATTTTTTAATTGTAAAAAAATTTTCCCCTAAGTTCATATAAGATTTCCTTTCTCAAATTAATATACTAGTTGTTTTATGACCACTCTAGTATCTTTTTTTTTAACAGATTTTATTTATTTATTTATTTGAGAGAAAGAGAGTACAGGGAGAGGGGAAAGGGGGAGGGAGAGGGACAAGCAGACTCTGTGCTGAGCACAGAGCCCCACACAGGACTGGATCTCATGACCCTGAGATTATGACCTGAGCTGAAATCAAGAGTCAGCTGCTTAATGGAATGGACCACCCAGGCATCCCACCACTCCAGTAGCTTTAAATTATCCAGGTAATTGCTTCTACTTTCTCTTTAATTTCTGTATAAAGATTGTTGTCTTTTCGGCCTATGACTTTTAATTCAGTATATTCAATAAAAAATGAAATTTAATCACAAGAGATTTTCAGTTCCTCCAGGCTCAATCATTTTCTCATTATCTTTGCTTTTGTACTCCCTTTCACCCTTGCCCGGCCATATTTATGATGTTTCTTTGGTAAAATATCTCCATCAACACTTATGTTTTATGGGTAGTTGAAAGATTTATTAGAGGCAATTTAGGTACATTTAACATTAGCCTCCAACATGGAAATAATTGACAAACTATTACCAAGAAAAAACAGTGATGAGGAGATAATTGTTAATGGTAGGTAGGGGCTGCCTGGCCAAGAAGAGCTGAAATTGAACTGGCGCTCTAAGCATTGGGCCCCAGGACAGGGCCTGCATCAGCCCAGAGGAAGAGTCTTCTTACTTGAATTGAACTCAGAGGAATTGCCTTTTAAAAATTATCACAAAGGCCTCAACAAAGTAGGTTTAGAGAGAACATACCTCAACATAATAAAGGCCATATATGAAAAACCCACATCTCATCATAATCAACTGTGAAAAACTGATAGGTTTCCCCCTAAGATCAGGAATAACACAAGGATGTCCACTCTCACCACTTTTATTCGACATAGTACTGGAAGTGCTAGCCATAGCAATCAAACAAGAAAAAGAAACATTCAAATTGGTAAGGAAGAGGTAAGCTTTCACTACGTGCAGCTGACATGATATTACATATCAAAACCTCTAAAAATCCCACCCAAAACTACTAGAACCAATAAATGAATTCAGTAAGGTCACAGGATACAAAATCAATGTACAGAAATCCACTGCATTTCTATACACTATATACTAATATAGTATATATTTCTATATACTATATATTACTATATTACTATATATTATATACTATATATAGTGTGCTATAGATACTATATATTACTATATAATATATATTTCTACATAATATAGTATATATTTCTATATCCTAATTGGGAAGCAACAGAAAGAGAAATTAAGAAAGCAATCCCTTTTACAATTGCACCCAAAATAATAAAATATCTGGGAATAAACTTAAGGAAGTGAAACACCTATACTGAAAAGTATAAAACATTAATGAAAGAAATTGAAGATGACACAAACAAATGGAAAGATATTTCATGCTCATAAATTGGAACAAATATTGTTAAAATGTCTATACTACTTAGAGCATTCTACAGATTTAATGCAATCCCTATGAAAATACCAATAGCATTTTTCACAGTACTAGAACAAATAATCCTAAAATTTGTATAGAACCACGAGAGACCCCAAATAGCCCAAACAATCTTGAAAAAGAAAAACAAAGCTAGAGATATCACAAGTCTAGATTTCAAGTTATACTACAAAGCTGTAGTAATCAAAATAGTATGGTCCTGGCACAAAAATAGACACATAGATCAATGGAACAGGATAGAAAGCCCAGAAACAAACCCGTGATTATATGGTCAATTAATCTTCAACAAAGGCGGCAAGAATATGCAGTGGGAAAAAGACAGTCTCTTCAATAAATGGTATTGGGAAAACTGGGCAGTTATATGCAAAAGAATAAAGCAGGACCACTTTCCTACACAATACACAAAAAATAAACTCAAAACGGATTAAAGATGTGAGATCTGAAACCATAAAAATCCTAGAAGAGAGCACAGGCAGTAATTTCTCTGACATCGGCCATAGAAACATTTTTCTAGATATGTCTCTTAAGGCAGGGGACATAAAAGCAAAAATAAACTATTGGTACTACATCAAAATAAAAAGCTTGGGCGCCTGGGTGGCTCAGTTGGTTAAGCAACTGCCTTCGGCTCAGGTCATGATCCTGGAGTCCCGGGATCGAGTCCCGCATCGGGGTCCCTGCTCAGCGTGGAGTCTGCTTCTCCCTCTGACCCTTCCCCCTCTCATGCTCTCTCTCTCTCTCTCATTCTCTCTCTCAAATAAATAAATAAAATCTTAAAAAAAAAATAAAAAGCTTGTGCACAGTGAAGGAAACAATCAACAAAACTAAAAGGCAATACTGAAGGGAAAGAGATATTTGCAAATGACATATCTGATAAAGGGTTAGTATTGAAAAATATATAAAGAACTTACACAACTCAACACCCCAAAAATAAATTATCTAATTAAAAAATGGGCAGAAGACATGAACAGACATTTCTCCAAAGAAGACATACAGATGGACAACAGACACATGAAAAGATGCTCAACATCACTCATCATCAGGGAAATGCAAATCAAAACTACAATGAGATACCACCTCACACCTGTTGGAATGGCTAAAGTCAAAAACACAAGAAACAGCAAGTGTGGTGAGGATGTGGAGAAAAAGGAACCATTGTGAACTGTTGGTGGGAATGCAAACTGGTGCTGCTACTCTGGAAAATAGTATGGGGGTTCCTCAAAAAATTTAAAATAGAACTACCCTATGATCTAGCAATTGCACTACTGGGTATTTACCCAGAGAATACAAAAACACTAACTTGAAAGGATATATGCATCCCTATGTTTATTGCAGCAGTATTTATAATAGCCAAATTATGGAAACAGCCCAAGTGTCCATTGACTGATGAATAGATAAAGAAGATAAAGATATGTACATATCTGTACATATGTATATGTGGTACATATATGTACCATATCTTCTTTATCCATATATAAATATATATCCATATTTGTATGTATATAATATATATAATATGTGTATATATATATACACACAATATATATATCATTCAGACGTGTAGTATATTATTTATATACACAATATATTACTCAGCCACAAAAAAGAATGAAATCTTGTCATTTGCAGCAACATGGATGGAGCTAGAGAGCGTAATGCTATGTGAAATAAACCAGAGAAAGACAAATACCATATGATTTCACTCCTATGTGGAATTTAAGAAACAAAACAAATGGACAAAGGAAAAAGAGAGAGAGAGAAATAAACTAAGAAACAGATTCTTAACTATAGAGAACAACCTGATGGTTATCAGAGGGGAGGTGGGGGGTGGGGGGATGGGAAAGAGGTGAAGTAGATTAAGAGCACGCTTATCATGATGAGCACTGAGTAATGCATAGAATTGTTGAATCACTATATTGTACACCTGAAACTAATATAACATGGTTAACTATACTGGAATTAAAATAAAAAACCTTAATAAAAAATTATCACAAAGGTACCAGGTGTGCTACCAATGGCCATCTGTGAGATTAACTGAGTGATCATTCTCTGTTTTAAAATAGGGGTGCCTTTATATATTTGAACATCATTGCCGGCACCAGATACGTGACTGTTTTACAAAGCAGTATATGATATCAGTTACAGTGGAGAGCTGAAGGGAGGAGAATGGCATTTCCAGCACCTCTCTTCTTGGGGGGTATTTTGTCTTCACACCAGGGTACAATAGCTGCAAAGATTCTTTTATTCCAGTAAAAAATGGATTTTTGGTTTTCTGCATCTTCCTCAAGACCTTGAACTATCAGAGAAAAAAATCCCCCAAATTGTGAAATCCAATTCATTTTTTTCCCAAGAAAGGGAACTAGATCTCTTCATTGCAGGATGATGAGGTTATATAAGAAACGGCACATTAAAATGGTGTCTAAAAGCAAATTTAGATACCAGGACAAAAGCAAAAATGCCTGGTCCTTCGTTTTTTACTCCTCTCCATAATGTTGGCTGCCTGAAAAGAGAAAAACATGGCACAAAGTTGAGGGTTAGTCAGAGAAATTGTGTCTAGCCCATCATGGGCACTCAGACAGTGAAAGGCACCAGTGGAAGGGTACACGGACCTCCTTGGTGATGAGACAGATAGGACAGGTATGCAGGGGGAACTATGGCAGCTGGACAGAGACCAGCAGGAAAGAAAGGGAAAGAAACTTGGGTAGAGAAAACCAGATTGATCCGCAAAGAGGCAAAGGATAGAGGAACAAATGAATCAGCAAGCACAGACAGTCCTTAGCTGCTAAGACAAACAGCAGGAAGAATTTGGCTACAAGAAGTAGATGACTAATTTGTGCCCAGCACCGAGCCAGGGCTAATAGAAAATCTGAAGTCAGTAGGGGACACCATGACTACCCTACAGACAACAGTAAATGGCCCTATGCTTGTCGCGCTCTGGCAGGCTCTGGCCTGTTGTGACGTGGCACACGCTAGGAAATCATTGTACCTGCTGTGTTATGAAATAGAATGCATTTCCACCAATTAAAGACATAAGAGGAGGCTGTTTCATCACATCACTGCAAAAGCCAAAGAGGCAATGTCTTAGAAATTAGAAATTCTTCAAATGAAATGTGGAAGGCTACCAGAGATTACTACATGACAACCCAGTTAATGGCAGAATGTTAATTCCTTTTACCAAGGAGGATTATAAACTCTTCTTAATTTTTCTTAAGTTTTTAAAACTGTAGAAATATAGGAATAGAAGGCATTCTATTCTATTCTAGAAGTGGTATATACGATGTGAGGAAATATGGCACAGTAATAACCCAGGTGAGTTCTGTCGATTATAGCTTTCTTATCACAATTAGGATGTTTTGGAAAGCCATTTCGACTGACCCACAGCCTTGGAGGACTCATGAATCCCTCAAATGATATGAAGTTCAAGGTTGTTGTGTAGTTGATAAGACTGCGTCTTACATCTGGATGATTTTCTGTTAGGTATTAAGCTCATATAGGATAACAATGAATCCAAAGAAGGGAGGAAGGGTGAGACTTGAGTGTGGAATTGAAAGCCATCAGGAGCTGCAGGAGGAAGGAGAAATGACGGTGAGCAGAAGTGCGAACAGGTCCGAAAGGAGAGGGAGAACCGAAGCTACACTGAGATCCTTGCGTCCCTGTGTACTCTCAGCCTTGAAGGCCCCACTCCACACCAAATCCCATGTATTAAATTGCTTCCAGATGCAGCAGTAAATATGATTTTGGACTGTAAACAACTGAAAAATATTATAATTGGTAAGTTATCACTCTAAGTAGTTTATTTAGTATCGGCTATCATTTCCAGTCCATCTTCTTGCACTTCTGGGAACTCCCGTGAGGATCTAACCTACAAGCTGTTTTCCAGTATCATGGACTTGACAAATTTAACAGTTAACGAGGGTTAAAATGATGTCATGATTTGAAGACGTTTAAACAATTATTTTCAGCATTTTAAAATTTCGGAGCCAATACACTTCCTTACCAGGCTTCAGATAGTTTTAGAGGACACCCAAAATTCCATAGCTCTAAGTGCTGGGTCCTTAGTGCCTGAAAGTGAAAATGGCCATGGAGGGTCGGTTCTGTCATTGTGCCAGGAAGACTCAAGAGGTTTCTAGCTTCTCTATCAGAGCTCCCTCATGCAGGATGCACCACCAGTAACTTTAAAAAAAAATTTTTTTAAAGATTTATTTATTTATTTTCTAGGGAGGGGAAGGGCCGAGGGGCGAGGGGAGAGAGAAAATCTCAGGCAGACTCCCCGCTGAGCAAGCACAGGGCCTGAGGTGGGGCTCGATCTCACGACCCTGAGATCATGACCTGAGCTGAAATCAAGAGTGGACGCTCAAATGACCGCGCCACCCAGCCACCCCACCAGTAACTTTAAATAATGAAAACTTGCCCTGACTGCCCAGTCCAGAATATCTGGGTTTGTGTCTCCTGCTACTCTTGCCGCCATAGAAACCGAGAACATGAAGGGCAATTCTAAAATGCTAACTAACCTGTGTTTCAACAGTTCTCCCTCTCAAGCTCAATTTTACCATGAAATCTTTTTCCTTCCATTATAATTTATTTGACCACTCTGCATGGTTATTCGAAGTTCGTTTTTATTATATTTTATTAGGAGGTCACTGCAGTCGGTAGATGACATTTTTACCCTTTAATAATCAGCACAAAAGAAAACGAGAGAGTACCGGGGCAAACCATGGATCTCGTTAAATGCTTCATACCTCTCTTTGTTTGGCTTAATGTTGATGTCACCAATGATATGGATATCTGCAAATTTTATCCTAAATTTGCTCAGAAGAGAAGCCATTCTGGAAATATAAGAGAGAAATACTTCATCATTGCATATGTAACTATTTTCAGGCAAAGAGTTCACGTCTTATTTCAGCTTCATATTCAGACAAAGGCTGTGTTTAGTGTTCGATTTCCATCACCGTATACTAAAGGTGGACCAAGCACATTCCACTGAAGGCAAAGACAAATTCATGTCAGTGCAGACCCTAGGAATAGCAAACCCAACTCTGCATTCACATATTATTGACTATTATCTTGCTGATCATTTTTAGAGTTATTGACAACATACTAACAAACTAATAATTATGATATATCATTATCTATTGGAGGTTCTTTCCCTGGCAACTGAAATTTTTGATACAATTTCAAAGTTACAGAAAAATTGCAAGGATGGTGCAAAAAATCCCAAACTCACCAGTTGTTTATACTTTGCCCCATTTGATGTAACACCTTTTTCTCTTTCTACACAGCTGCATCTGTCTATCTACATCTTCCTTCTTTCTTGCTTGCTTCCTACTCACTTACCCAATTGCCCAGCTGCCGCTATCAAGCCTCTTTACCTATAAATACTTCAGTATTTCCTAAGAATAAGAACATTCTCTTACACAAAGTACACTTTTTGAAATCAGGAAATTTAACATTGATGCCATGCTATCATGTAATCCACCAACCATTTTTAAATTTCATCACTTGCCCCAGTAAGTTACTGGAGGCTTTAAGAAAATATAAATTGTTATAGCCATCATGTTAGTTTCCATTATAATACGACTCTCTTTAAGGGGAATTAAGTGTGTGTGTATATATCATATACATATATAATATATATAGTTTACATTATATATGAATATATATAATATATTTTATGTGTGTGTGTGTGTGTGTGTGTGTATAATCCTCCCAGGAAGGGGGGAAAATATGAAAAATTACTAAATAAAAGCCTGTCATTATTTTGATTTCTGGAAGAGCTCGGGACTCAGGCCTGCCACGAGGGCCCCAAGGCTGCTAAAGGTGGCTCTCCAGATTTCCACCAGAGACCTTTGGATGCATGGCATTCCTAACATGCTTGCTGTTTCCACAACTACACATTAGGCTCTCCATGACTAAATCAATGACAAAGATGCAAATTTACATTTTGGAGACTGATTTATTTTTTTAATTACAAGAGTTTTCAACAGTCATCCATTTAAACTCTTTCAAGCTACAGATGAGAAACTGGGAACCCGGGTCTGGGCTGCCGCGACTGTGGCGGAGTCCGGGAGCTTGTTGGGGGCGGGGCTGGGACGAGGACGGGGTGCAGTCTCTCAGTTCTATTTTTTAAGTGTGCTGTGCTGGAGTGACCATCACAAATCAACAGGTTCGACCCGCCCCAAAGAAGCTACTCGATACGAATTGCTTTGGGCTTTTCCTTTCTTGGATACATTCACTCGTCAAATCAAAGCAAACATTACACAAGATAAGGAGAGTCTCATTCAAGACGTGAGATGAGGCTTCTGTGTCAAATTCCTTTTTGAAAGCATTTGTGGCAGGGGATCAAGGGACGTGAAGACAGTGATTACAAGAAGTACACAGATAATTTAATGACCAGAAAACCAAGTAAGCACGAGGCCCATCACGGTGGTTTTGTCTCTTGTGTCTCAAAAACACTTACAGTTATTAAAATTAAAGCATTAAAGCAACAGATGTCCAAAGTGCTCTAACACAGAAGTGATGAGTTACTTACGCTATTTTTTCTTCTTCAATGCGGTTGATCTTTCCTCCAACATAGATTCTTAATTTACAGTCTTTCCATTTTTTTCTGAGAGTCAAGATATAGGGGATAAGAAGTGTTAACCCTGAAAAAAGAATAAATATGACAGAAAGAATGAATGTATTTTGCTGAAAGGAAATGAATAGCTTTAAATCTTTATTCATTCTCACATTCATTGCTCCTAAATAATTTAAAATGGTGGGAAAACACAGAAATATTATTCTTCAACTGATATCATTTTCATATACCTTCCCATGCAGTTTGTTAAATTGATCAACATAGCAATTCTGCTCCCTAGTGTATATTCTGGAATTGTTTTTACCTCCATCATCAAACAACCACCACACATCAATTGTGCCCTTTCCTTGCTTCTTTTTAAATTGGGTGCTGGCTTCTACCAGTTTCTGGTTGAACTCCCCCACGTGCATCGACTGGATTGTGTTCATGCTGCTGTCTGTAATGAAAGAAAAAGTAGTAGACCTATTTGTCTTTTGAAGAAAGAAACAAAATAACTTGCCAATAAATCTATTCAGGAAAATAGAGAAAGGGTCATGAATTTGTAAGCTTTTTTATCCTTATAGGTAAACAGTGAGCTTGGAGAAAGGGAGATACAGGTCAAGTCCCACCGTAATTTAGATCACCTTTAATAGTTCAAAAGAATTTGATATTGGTTTCATGATCACAGTTTTCATTATAAAGCAGTAGATTATTTTCAGGTCTCTAGTAATCTCAGGGCAGAATTATTACTTAGGCAGGTAATGATGCTAAATGATCTGCTACAATAGCCAAAATATTCCTATTTTTAAAAACTTCAACTATAACTTAATCCTATTTTCAAATTTACTTGAAAGTAGAAAATGTGGTGATTGGTTTTCTAGAGATAAGCAATAGAATCAGAAGTATTTCTTCATTGGAGCATTCATGTGAGTGCAATTGGTGTAAATTCCATGCATATCTGGATTATAAAGGTGGATAGGGACCAAATGCATCTTGACCCTATGACCCTTTGGTCCTAATGTCAGCCTGGCTTGCTTTCCTGTTTTCAAGGAGCCTTATGAAGTGAAGGGAAAACCACTGAGCTATTTGAATCTCTGTGAATGAGATGGAAAAGCCAGGAAATACGGAGAGACAAAATTCCTTCACTTGAGGTAGAGATAAGGGTGCACAGAAAGAACTTAAATTTTTTTTTAAATGCACTTTCCACCCTATCAAGGATCCAGCGAAAGTATACTAGGGAACTAGGCCAGTGTTTGAGCAGGACCCTGGCTTCTATTTGCCAGTTGAGATTTTCGTTGCTACACCAAAGATATTATTTCTCATTTCCGCATCTTTTAAAGTTGTGACTTCGTTGCTCCGTTTCAAAGAGATGGTGTTAGCAAAGTGCTTACAACAGCTGCTTCAGAGCTTCCTCTCTGATCTGAGAGGTTCTAAAGATGCTTTGTTCTGTCTTTTGCCGTTTCCATGTTTAGGGCCTGTCAGTTCTGAAGCAATTATCTTACATGGCTTCTCTCTCCCTAGGACTGCAGAGGGAGAAAGTAAATATCTTTACAAAATGGACCAAACTCTGCCCCCACTTACATGCAAATCAAAGCATCCAGAGGACTCAGGCATTCGTGCCTGGAGGTAGGGTTTGTCCTGATCTAGAACTCCAAAGAGTTGTCAATCAATGAAAGCCCAGAGCGGTGAAGGAGCCTCCTTTAGGGATGCGTTTGAAATTTGAGGTGTTGGAAATAAAACATAACATCATTTCGCTTTTCTGAGCAATGAGACCTGTTGACTTGCAGAGGAGTACATTTTTGCCAAAAGATTTGTGATGCAGAAACAGGATTCCAGAATAAATTATGAGTCCCTTTTCATTAATAAGAACATCGATGCTTCCCTCCTCCCCCATCAGCTAAAGAACAGTATTGGGCTATGACTTCTGAATTTTCCATTGCTTTTCCAGACTGTAACTAACATTGAATGATTGAATGGTAGAACAGATTCAATGAATAGTTCACATTTCTCATGAATAAAGCAAATAATTGAAAAGGAAAGAAAAGGAAAGAAGACAGTTAGCATCCAGATGGTCTTATTCTAATATTTACACTCTGGAGGTCCTGATGTACCTCCAACTTGAGATTCAAACACATCATTTTCCTAGACAATGTCATGTTAAGGTGGGCAATACTTAATAGGTTTTTCTATAGCCCATGGAATATTCCAGGAACCCAAGGGTACTTCTAGTATTTGAGGAGGGGCAATGTTTACCTTTCATGTTATTCTATGTAAATATATAAAAATATTGTATTACAGGGGAAACTTTGTCCTTGGGCTATAGTAGGAAAACAAGCAAACAGAATCAAACCTTTTCCAGGGTGTTAGAAGGCCTCATTGAAGGATCTCTTTGAAAGGTTGGATCCTGTCAAACTGGACCAGAAGCCTGCTAAGTCTCAATTTGGATCTTGCTGTTTGACTTGAAAACCCTCCAGGAAAAATGATCTTTTCTAGGGCTCACACCAAATGATTTCAGTTAAGTGTAGGATTATTTGTGTACGTTAACATTCTAATTTTCTACCAGCAGAGGTCGCCGTGGACCTCATTAAATCCAAACCTGCACTGTTTCAGGAAAGAAAGCAATTTTCAATTTTCAAAAAAAGATGTTTGAATCACCTGTTTATAAGTTTTATAAAAAGCTCTCGTTCTGTAGTCTTCCATGCCTAGGGTGCATACTGGACATTCAGAGGTAAGTGTACCACTCAGCTGAAATCTACAGGTAATTAGTATCAGTGAAGTTCCAAGTCCAGAATTCTGGTTTGTGTTAAAGATAGATGCTTTTTCAAAATTAGGGTTCTCATTTACCTGTACTAGTCAACTTTTAGTCTCCTGAAATGTCTGCAAGGGGTATGTAAGGGGTATGTGTGTGTGTGTGTGTGTGTGTGTGTGTGTGTGTGTGTGTGTAGATAAATCCATTTGGATATTTGTTCTTAAATTTCTATCCCCTTTCCATCTTAAATAAGAAATGTCCATTTTATGGCACTCTAATCCACGTAGGCACTATAGGACTCCCAAACCAATATTATTATTTTAAAATTAAGGTTTTACAGTGAGATGGCACAAAGGGCTTACTGTTACTGATAAATAACTTATACATTTCTTCTACACTACTGTCTTGAAAGAAGCGTCTTTCAGTCCTTCGCTACTCAATGCCCCCAACATCTCAGATGCGGACTTCTGACCCCTATCGATACTCAAGCAGTGGCTCATTTCGTATCTTTCTTGTGAATTTTGGAAGTACTTACCTTTCTTAGGAGCTGGCTTAGTAATGTTCAACTTGCTAGCTTTTTTAAACAAGCCTCGGATGCCTCCACTTCCTTCTTCACATTCGTTATCTTTGATAGTGGCTTCCAAAGCCAGTCTCTCCTGTTCCAATTTCTCTAATTCATCTAATGCAAGAAGACAAAAATCACTTACTTAACTCAGAGTGACAAAGTTTCCAGGAGCAACCTTATAAATTGTTTTAATATAGAAAACGGGGTCCCATTTGCAACAATGGGATGGAGCTAGAGTATTATGCTAAGTGAAATAAGTGGAATATTCCACTATATGTGGACTTTAAGAAAGAAAAACAGAGGAACATATGGAAAGGGAGAAAAAAAGAGAGAGGGAAACAAACCATAAGAGACTATTTTCTTTTTTAAAGATTTTATTTATTTATTTGACAGAGAGAGCGAGCACACAAACAGGGGGAGCAGAAGAGGGAGAGGGAGAAGCAGACTCACCAGTGAGCAGGGAGCCCGATGCGGACCTCGATCCCAGGACCCTAAGATCATGACCTGAGCCAAAGGCTCACGCTTAACCAACTGTGCCACCCAGGTGTTCCCATAAGAAACTCTTAATGAGAGAGAACAAACCGAGGGCTGCTGGAGAGGAGGTGGATGGGGGATGGGCTAGGTGAGTGATGGGTATTAAGGAGGGCACTTGTAAAAGAAAAAATGGAGGGCACTTGCGATGAGCACTGGGTGTTGTATGTAGATGATGAATCACTGAATTCTACTCCAGAAAACCATATTGCACTGTATGTTAACTAAGTAAAATTTAAATAAAAAGTAAATAAAAAATAAAACATGGTGTCTATGCAATAAAATTATTATACATCATATGATTTTTTTCCAAATGATTATTAAAAAGTAATATATATCAGCAAATTATATTCAGAAAGTAATAGCTAGCTCAGGAAATAGCTCTATGTGTTGTTATAATACATGAAGTTACTAGGTTTTTATTTGTGAAGGTAAGGGAGTCTATTTAATGACATCTTCATTCACTTCAGGTAAAACCCCAAAAGCCAGATCCGCTGTACATAAGATCTTGTACACTGTATGCCACTGATTTACTGACCTAAAATCCTGGGTTGGGTATTTGACAAGCAGAAGTGCCAAAGTATACCAGGTATGTATCAGGCACATAACAGTGCCTCCTGAATTGCAGCATAAAACTAGACAGCAAGAATTAAGGAAAGATAACCAAACCTTATATAAAGCCTTGTATGGGCTCTGAATAGAAATTACAGTGAAAAATGTCCACTAACCATTCTTTTTTTTTAAGAGAGAGAGAATGCACACACAGGGGGCAGGGAGAGAGAGAATCCTAAGCAGGCTTCACACCCAGCATGGAGCCCTCACGACCCTGAGATAATGACCTGAGCTGAAATCAAGAGTTAAATGCTTGACCGACTGAGCCACTCAGGCACCCCAACAATTCTTTCTGATAAGCAAAATACTTCCTGGAATGAATGACCAAAGTGAAAGAAAGAAAAACTGAGGTTTCTGTGTGCCTGTCAGAGTTCAAATGGCTAAGAAGGGTCTCACGACAGTCGAGTCTGGAGCAAGAGTTCAGCTGTGCAGCCTCCTCTCCAGGGCTGAGACCCACTATCCAAGCTTTGATGTGGCATCTGGCTGCCTTTTATCTTTTTTGGATTCTGATCGTGACCCCAAATTCCTAACTGCTATGTAAGGCCTTGCATCCCTCTCTGACGTCAACCTGCATTGGATCAGGGTGAATAAGACCTTAAGAGCCGTCAGGGAACAGTGTTACAGAATGACAGGCACTCTTGCTTACAGTGGGCAAGGAGGCCACTTGTCAGATCCCCTCATCTTTTTGCTTTCTGGGAGCAGAGACTTAGAAGATGAGCAATATTCTGAGGAACACAGTAGAAAACCTAGCTTCAGTGTTACAAAACACTGGTAGGGCTTCTGTAAATGTCAACCCTTGGAGCCTGTTGCCTTATCTATCTGGGAAGCGAAGCTATACAAATTCTCGATTTATCAATTATGTACTAACTAAATCTGTCAAAACAGTCACATCCCTAGACAGTGCTGTGTTATGCAGCTCCACAGAATTGTCTGGCCCCTTTCCAGGTCTTAGCAATTAATCTTTTGCCAGTGGCATGAGATTTAAGGTCAAATCACCCATGTGATTTCCCCAAAGCTTCAAAGGTTCTCAAGATCAGCAACTGTAGAAAATATGAGAAATTAGACTGATGGTATTAAAGCTCA
Organism: Callorhinus ursinus; assembly: GCF_003265705.2. Lineage (NCBI taxonomy): Eukaryota > Metazoa > Chordata > Mammalia > Carnivora > Otariidae > Callorhinus > Callorhinus ursinus. The sequence continues at coordinate 14,714,082 of NW_027397087.1, read as the reverse complement.
GACAGGAGTTGCTTACCCCTGACTTTCGAAAGGTGAACACAAGCTGCATTGCATGGGAGGTCATGACCGGTGACAGCTCTGCGGCGGGCTTTCTGTGACATGAAGCGAGTCATTTACTTTTCCTATGCCTCTGATTTCCTATCTGTGAAATGGAAAATTGTAACCCTTCCCCTTTCCAACTCTCCCAGCTTTGCAAAAAGAATAAACAACAGTTTCTGCATGGTGCTTTGTGGCTCCTTAAAGAACAAAGCAACGAGCGTGTTCTATAGGCGGTGTATTCATGCAACCACTGGAAATGGACTTAGTCATGCAAAGCAAATTGAGTATTTTGAGAAGCTTGGGAGTTATTTTAGCAATTACTATGTATTGCACACTCTTTGGGTGCCCAGTACTGTGCTGCATATTATTCCTTCCCAAATGACTCTGAGATAGTTACTATTATTACTCTCATTTTGTAGATGAAGAAACTGAGGCTCAAAGAGGTTAAGTAATTTGTCTGATGCCACCCAGAAAATAACAGGGTTCAAATGAAAAGAGGCCGGCTTGACTCCAGATCCTGCATGCTTTCCCTTTTGCTTTTTGCTCATTACTCTTATCTCAGATTTGTTCCATTAACCTCCAACACTTCATTGTCAGGCGAACCTAAACACTCTCGGGCATATGGTGTAATGCCAAGTTAGCTCCCCCAAAAGATGGCCCCTCCTGCATGTCATTGTAAAGGAAGGACCCTGAAGACACAGGTACAGATGACAGGCTGCCTCCCAGGGCAGCACCATGGGAGGCGTCACCAGCCCAGGGAATGGCCCCCTAGCTATTATCTACCATTTGGGATGCTGCAGGGGTCCAGCTGTGGTTGGGATGCTGCAGGGGTCCAGCTGTGGGGTAACCTCCTCTTTGCAGTTCTCTGGAAGGTGCATATTGGCGAGCTTCTTTGGGGAGCAATGGCAAGTGCCACGCTGGGGAAGGGTTTCTTTTGCTTTCTTTTTTTGGCAGGCTCCTGCACGCCCTGTGATCAGTTGCCACGTTCCTCATCCTCGGGTTTGGACAAAGGAGGAAAAAAGATAAATCCTCCTTTGTCACAGAGTCAGCTGGCTGAGTGAGCCGGGAGCTACTCCAACTATTTGCTCAAAGGTATGTACACAGCCCATCCTGGACAGAGCAGACTGAAAAATCCTAGGCCCCAGAGACAAAACCAGACTTCATTGGAATGCATCAGATTCAGCAGTCCCCTCAAAGACAACAGACAGCAGTCTGTTCTATGCGCGAAGATCTGCTTGCTTGGCCATCTTGGATTTTCACATCCACCAAGTGGTCTGATCCCTTGCACTGTGATTTTGCAAATTCTTATTAGAGCTAATGCTTAATTATTCACTTTGTAGTTGATCTAAGGCCTCCTCCTGTCCAATCCATCCTTTCCTAATTTCAGTGCTAAGCAGAAGTGACGGTGTGACGATCTGTTCCGAATGATCTATCTGGTGTACTGCTCGCCTCTGTTCGCATGGGAGTCCAGAGTAGACTTAGTCAAAACATTTCTTTCAACGAGAGTACTGGCTAGCCGACTTGCAAAAGTGTACCATTGGACACAAGGGGGTGAGCCCAGGGAGTATGGATTGATAGGCATAAACTGATTTCCCCGAGGCTGACGATAACAATTACTCATTCCATCACAACTGCATTTGTGATGTTCCGGATTCACAAACCCTTCCCACAGAGGACCTTATCTGATCCCAACGCCAGTACTGGGATGCCCGCAGAGCTAGTGGCATTCTCCCCATTTGACTGTGGAGGAAACCGGCTCAGACAGTTCAAGGTTGCACAGCTGGTGATGCAAGGTCCTGCTTCCAATCCTAGCGTTCTCCCTCATTACCATCCTTCCTTGGCAATATGCTCTGATCGCCAATATCTGCCTGTTGAAGAAATACACAGTCTGCATTTTTTTTGAAGAGGCCATCCCCCAATTATAATGCTTCATCTTTCCATGAGACTCTGCTTCAAACTTTATTCCAGTAACTACACCTGTGTGATGGGGAATAGAGTTTTAAGACACATGTTTATTTTAATTCCTCTGGACTGCAAATTCCTAGAGGGTAGCTTATGTCATATTTCATCGCCCCCATTTACTGAGAGTTTCTTTTGTGCCACGTACAATGCCAAATATTTTTGCAGCTGTAATATCCTTTAATCCAAGATAGTAAATCTGTGAGCTAGATGCTATAATTATTTCTACCTGAAAATGTGAAAAGTGAAACAGAAAAGATGAGTAATTTGACTAAGGCTACTCAGCCAAAAAAGCATCGAGCTGGAATTTAAACCCAGGTCTGACAGATTTCAAAGCCTACGCTTAGAGTTCTCACATTCTTAGCTGTGCCCACGCCTCCCTACTCATGCCTACCACCAGGACAAACACTCAAGAATAGTCTGTTGGAATAAAAGAACAAGTCAGTGCTATTCAACACAGTTCAATACATTTAAAAGTATCTCTATAAAGGAAGGAAAACAAAAGGATAGTTGTCAGGGCTGAGTGTGTGTAAAGTACTGTGCGCAGGGGGTACAAAACACAGTGTTGAAAAGAAGCAGGGTTAATGTTGTACCCAGAGTTATAAAAAGGGGACCTAATAGAGGCTGATGGTACAAACCAGGATGGAATGTGACAAACCAGGATGGAATGTGACAGGCAGGACTGAGCAGAAGAACGATGAGAGGCAGGGAAAGGGATCCTTTCCCTGGAAAGATCCGCCACCTGAACATCAGGTAGGAATTTGAAGCTTCCATAGTAGATAATTCTATAGTCTATCATGATTTACAAAACCACAATGCTAGCAAGAGACAGTGTGTGTGTGGGAGAGAGAGAGAGAGAGAGAGAATGAGAATCAAAGCCTGCCGGTCTCTCATTCCAAGAGTAAGGGAATCCCTGAGGTTCTAATGACGGAAGAAAAAGCTTAGGCCTTTCTGTTCTCTCAGCTGAATGGGTTTCTAACCAATTCTTCAGACATAACCCCAAACAGTTCTCATAGTAAGAACCCTGAGCCCCGTCTTCATACTAATGCCAAAACCACTTGAAGAATAGTTACCCATTCTCTAGTGTTTTATAAATTGATCGTAGGGTAACCAACTGGAGTGACTATAGTTTTGAAATTCAACTTACTTGTCAGGATTGCCTCAAATGTTCTATCCTCAGTCTTTTTTTTTTTTTTTTAATGTTTTTAGAAATAGGCAGGGGTCTACACATTATGATTTACTTTGAATCTCAAGGATGGAGAGCAGTCAATTATCTGACAGCCGAAGAGGGAGCAGGGAAACCCACTGAGGAATTGTGTCCCCTCCCACTTCACAGCACTCTTTCTCTTTATTAATTATTAAATTATGATTCTTTCCTGAGTCAATCAGCTCAAAGCTGTAAATGCTTACATGAATCAATGTGACTTACCCTAGGTGAAGTCTCGCCGAATTGAAGGCAGGAAACCATCCTGCAGTGGTTGTCTTCCAATCAAGTAATTATTTACTACACTGCCATCTGTCTTTATTTTGCTAAGCCACTCCATCAGACACAGCAGAATCCCTGTGCTCTGAGACGGTCATAAATCTTGTAGTACTTACACCAAACACTTGACCGCAATATATTGCAGATCACGTCTCATCACTTTATTCCTACCAGTACAATTTGGACTCTTTGTTGTAGTTGGCAAACTTGCTAAATACCTCTGGGAGGCCAACAATATGAAATATCACATTTTTGGTGTTGTCAGGCAATAAATTGATTTATTAAGAGAACTATCAGCCATCGGTATCGGAAGAGTTGCTGCGGTATACAAGTTAGAATGTTATGAGCATTGATCTTATTTATATACAAAAGTTATTCTCCTCACATAAGCCTGTGGCACAGTATAGAAATAATTGTCATTAGCTGGTAAATTACCTATAAAGCTGATTTCTATTCACTGCTTTATTAACTACAGTATATGGGCACTCTGAATTGTTAATATTTCCTTTAAATTATAATCTGTGATGACACTGTCATGCCTGTGTTGGAAAAGCTATGATGATAATCATTAACATAGTGTAATGCAATACTTAAGATTTATCAGGCTCTTATTAAGCCCTATATTACAGTATAATATAATGAAACACAAGCTTATTTCTTCCAATTCAAAATCTAATATGAGGGTGGTGTCATAAATTACATAAACTTCAAAACAATGCATGGAAATGTGGCATAAAGTTAATTTCTATCATTATGCTGTTGTTTTTCTGCATGTTCTTCATGTATTTGTATAACACTGTTTTTTGTTTACCCTAGATAATTGGTACTTATAATTATTTTATTAGCATCCAACTGTATTTTTCCTTTCTTGACTAAGAAGCAGAAAGATTTCAAACATCAAAGTTGATATAAATTGGATACATCCCTTGGGAAATTAAAAGGGGATGCAGTTCACTGCCAGGATTCTTTCAGAAATACTACAAAATTTGCTTGCTGTTTCGCCTTACAGGACTAAATTGATGGTGCCATTTTGGCGGATGGAGCAGTAAAGGTGGGAGCAATATTTTCCAGCTACATCACATCTTTTGGCTTGAAGAGATCACCATAACGTACAAAGCAAATGTGTAATCTAAATACAAACTGTATTTTGTATTCTCATTTTTTAGATGGAAAAACATTATAGCACAAAAGGCAACAAAGGTAAAGCAAAATGTAGAAAGTTAGCAACAGATCTCTTAATATTAGATTTTTGTAATTGTCCCTAACGTCATGTCTAACTTATCATAGACAGGCACACCTACCCCCACCCCCCAAGCCAAAGGAATTGTTCCATTCCCATATCTCAGATTTCACTTTGGCTCTCCTTATCTTAGTCATTGTTCTCCGTAGATCTCCTTCTTAAAAGATGAGAAGAGCAGTTTCAAACAGACATAGGTTTGAATCTTACTTCTACCAATTGCTAGCCTTGTGAGTCTTGGGTAAACCTCAATTTATTAGCTGTAAAATGGGGACAAAGATAGTGCTTTCTCCGTCGGGTAGTTGGGATGACAAGTGTTATATGTGAACATGAAGCATATACGGGGCACATACTAAATGCTCAAAAATGGTTAAGGGCACCTGGCTGGGCACAGAGCATGCGACTCTTGATCCTGGCGTTGTGAGTTCAACCCCACGTTGGGGTTGGAGCCTACTTTTAAAAAAATGTTAGCTGTTGTTGCTGCTAATGTATTAAGTTCTACTAGAAAGAACTATCAATTAATCATGAACACTGAATGGGAATTAATATATCCATCTGGAGATGTAAAATGTCCATAAAAGAGAATAGGGGCATAAAAAAAGAAGCCTGAAGGCACCAGACTATCCTCTTTGCTACAGTTTTGCACAGGATAGACTCTCACTTTTATTTTTTAAAGCTCTTCCTACGTAATCATAGAGTATTCATATCAGACAGTGGTCCTCTAGACTATATAAACGCTTGATCTCCAATTTCGTCTTCTTTCTCCTCCCTTACAACACCCCGGGACGGCTGCATCAGGAAGTTCACCTCACCCTCTCACACTGCCTTCTGCTATGACGGAGACAGTCCTACATGGCCAAATGGAATCTGGACCGTCAGGCACCGGCACTCTCGGATCTCTTGCAGGCTTTTCCTTTCTGCTGAACAGATCCAGCAAAATCCTGAGCCTCCTCTACCTGGAGACCAGATGCCGCTAGACAAAACCTGGACAACTAGAAAGACTGCTCCATCTTCAAAGAGAACTGAGAGCACTGTGCACAATCTTCCTCAATCTACCACTCCACTCTTTCAAATCTGCATACCTCATAACCGATCCTTACCTCTTTTGCTCTAATGTTAGAAGATGAAGCTTTTTTTTTTTTTCTTTCTTTCTTTCCCTGTTTCAAGCCCCTGCTTTCATCCACGCCCTTCTCTTGATTCATCCTGTTCCTCCAGAATCTTACTCCACGGGTCGTCCTCTTTTTTTTTTTTTTTTTTCCACCTCCGCCTTCAATCTCCTGTATTCTCTTGGGCCCATTTCCTCAGTCTGAAAACATCCGCCTCTCTTCCATTCTAAAGTTGATGGGTCTTCCTATGGTAAATCTCAGTCTCATCCCTCGCATTGCATCCAAACTTCTCAAAGTGGTGGGTCACACCCATATCCTCTGCTTCATCATCTCATATTTTGTGTTCAGTCCACTGCAATCTGGATCCTGTCGGCACCACTCTACAGATACTCATCTCACTAAGATTATCTGTGCCTTGTCAGTTGCATTTCATTCACAATCTTACTGGTATTTCCTGCTGTATTTGACAATAGTGATGGTTCTTATGCTCCCACGGCTTCCATGACACCACAGACTCCTGGTTCCTTTACCTTTCTGAACACTCCTTCCTGTTCCTTCTTTGGGGCTCTTACCCTGTGTCTTAGGGCTCTTGACTCGATGCACTCTTTGGATTATTTTTTCCAGTGTCGTTGTTTCAATTTTTACCTGCTCTATGATGTCTTCTGTATCAGTCCACTCGGCTTGCCATAACACATACCAAAGACTGGGTGCTTAAACAATAGACATTGATTCTCTCGCAGTGCTGGAGGCTAGACGTCCAAGATCAAGGTGTTGGCAGGGTGGTTTCATTCTGAACCCTCCTTCCTTGGATTGTAGTTGGTTGTCTTCTCCCTTTCCTCTGTGCTTGTCTGTGTCTTAATCTCTTTTCATAATGACACCAGCCATATTGGATTAAGTCCCACCCTGGTGATCTTATTTTATCTGACTTACTTCTTAAAAGACCTTGTCTCCAAATACAGTCACATTCTGAGGTTAGGACTTCACCATAGAATTCATAGAAAAGAGCTGGGCCCATAACATCTCCCAAATCTGCCTCTCCAGCTCACACTTCTTTAAGACCAGGACTGTCTAACTGCCCAGTGGATATTTCTGGTAGAATTTCCCATAAGAGATTATTTAAACCCATTCTTCCTCTGTGTCCCCATTTCCACAGGCAGCACCACCGTTCGTGTAGTCAGCCAAGGGGTCTTTTTCATTCCCCCCTTTCCCATCTCCCACACATCCAACCAACCCCCAGATGTTGCTCTCTGGGCCTCCCAACACTCCTGTCCTTTCCTCTCCGCCCCTGGCTCTGGTTCAGGCCATCGCCTTCTCTGCCTTTGATTAACATAAAAATCCTTTTGATTTTTGGTTTGTCTCCCTGTGTCCATTCTAGTCCCCTTTGAGGCCATGTCCCCTCACTTAAAACTCTCCAGTGGTTCCTCATTGTCCGCAGAATATGCCCACACTTTTTAATGCGGCAAATGAGGCTTTTAAAATTAGGATCTTATATCAGCAGCCTCAAATTTCACTATTGTCTGTTCATACTTTCTACTTCAGGAACATGAATGTGCTTTGGGTAGCCCATGTACCCCCATTCTTCCATAATCTCATGTATTCACATCTTTGCTGATGCTCTCCTCTTTGCCAGGAATGTTGTTCCCCGAACTCTCTCATTTCTCTCTCACCCAACAGTGCCTAGTTAACTCTAATCATCTCTAGGGTAATTTCCTCCAGAAAGACTTCTTGGAGTAAGATGCCCTTCTCTCTTTCCCGTAATACTCTATTGATATGCTTATTAGCACATGAATGATATACCCATTCCCATTTCTAGGCTGTGAGTCTCTTGAGGCTACAGACTCTTATTAGCCTTGGTCTACCCAGCACTGTCATTTACACCATACCTGGTGCACAAGAGACACCTAAAAAAATAGCCCTATGTTTTAGTGTCAGTCATCAGTGGACTCTATTTTGAAGTTCATCTAAAGAAATAAGTCATGAATGAGCACCCTGTCCTAACAGTTCAATGACTCTTTAGATGTGTCCTTTATTTCATACAGAAGAGGGTATGCTTAAACTCTTAAGATTAAACAAGTGTACTAAATCCTCTATAGGGAAAAGCAGAATCACTAATCCGAATTAGTGTTTCTGCCTTGGACTTAGATTAGTGATTCACAGCATGATACATTCAGGCTCATTTCCATGTTAGTTGTAAACCAGATCATAGACTCTTAAAAAACAAAATACGTGGTTTTTCGAGGAACGAATTAATCTTTATTTTCTCGAACATCTTGCAGAAATTAATTTGGCAGTTATTTTACCAAAGGTGTTTATTTTCAATGATGCTGGCTTTGTGGCTTGGTGATAAGAAGAATAATTTATGACTGCCCTGGGTTATTCTATATTTCTGTTTAGCAGGATAAAGGCCTTTCGTGTTAGCAACGGGGAAAGCACTGGGAAAGTGGACACACTTCAGGTCAGCACAAGAATAAGTAAGCTCCATCATCGGGGGTTTTGTCTGTGTTGTACACTGCTCTATCCCCAGTACCTAGAAAAAGGCCAGGGCACGGAGTAGGTGCTCAATAAATATTTGTTGGTTGAATAGAGAAAGTACATACCTTGCACTTGAAGAACCTGAGAGATGTCAAACCCTTGGCTGATTCTGACTATGACCACACCAATCTCAAAGTCAAACGCATCACTGAAAGTGGAAGCAAAGTAGTTAGTGATTTAAAAGACTCCTTTAATCCTGAGGATTTGTACTGATAATAAGAGATCCTAAGATTCTCAATGCTAAGATTTTAATGTAACTAAACTATGAAAATTCACTTTAGAATATAGCCAAGAGCTGATGCTGCCTCTGTTAAGTTTGTTTTTCTCCTTTTCTTCCTTTTAAAAATGTATTCTGGATAAAGGTAACTAATTCATTTACTCTGGAACCAATTTTTTTCCAAATAATACTGTCACCTAGAATTTTGATTAAGAGCTTGTCACATACTTTTAAAATAATTGTTTCCTTTCTAATGTAAGCGCATATTTAGAACAGAGAGTTTCCAGGCTACAAAGACCCTTTGTAATTATGAGCCAAATCCCTACTTACTGAGAAAGAATCCTACAGCATTTCTGACATCAAGTTCCTGGTTAAAAATATCTCTGGTTCCTCCAAAGAACGTTCACCATTGACTCTGGGCAGACCATTTGAAGCAATGCTTTTTCATGACAATCCTGTGCCATTAAAGTTGGCTGTTGCCTTCTCTACCCTCAACCCAACAGAATTAGATTCTCTAGAAGGAAAAGAAAGGCTCTCTTTCTTTTATGTCTGTTCTTGTAGAATATTTTTTTCTCTGCTCCTAAATATGGGGCACACCAATTAGTAGTTTGAATTTATTTAAAATTTTCTCCTCGGAGGTTCCTTTGTTCAGTCTCGAATGGATCTAAAGCCCAGCACCCTTCCCACTGAACGTCACCCTCTACCAGAAATAATGCAGTTTGTGATTGTCTTAACCATAGGCAAACAAGTTTCTGATAGCCAAAGTGAACCTGAATTTTCAAATAGTGATATAAACAAATTCAGTGTAATGTGAACACCCATTCAAAATTCAAACCATAAGTGATTATCACCAAGCAACATAGACCCATTCTAGCAAAATTTGCCAGAAAATACATTCTCGAGAAATCTTGTTTCTAATTGTCCTTGATTATAAAAAAAAGACAACGTGTCCCACAAAAAATATCTGGATCTTGTGTTAGGCAGAATAATTTCAACCCCCCGCCAAGGACCTCCACATTCTTATTCCTGGAACCTGGCAATATGTCACCTTACATGGTAAAAGGAACTTTGCAGATACGATTAAGTTAGGGGCCTTGAGATGAGGAGATTAATCTAGGTTATCTGTCAGGGCCCAGTGTCATCACCAGGCTCCTTAAAGAACATTTGGGAAGCAGGAGAGGCGGTCAGAGTATGAGACCTAATGAGAAGGATTTGACCCTTCAGGAGCTTTGAAGATGGAGGAAGAGGGCCCTGAGCAGTGGGCTGCCTCTAGAACTTAGAAAAGGCAAGGCTAGGGATTCTCTCCTAAAGCTTCCAAAAGAGGATACAGCCTAGCCCACACCTCGATTTTAGCCCAATGAACTAGTGTCAGAGTTTTAGCCCACACGTCGGTAGGCTATGAAATTTGTAGAGTTTTAAACCACTAAGTTTGAGGTAATTTTTTTTTACAGCAGCCAATGAAAATTAATACATATTCTAATTAAAGTTAAACCATACGTAAGCATATTCTAAACATTTAAAAACTTTTATTCAAAGAAAAATGATAAAATACTATACTATTGTAATAATATCCTTCTGTTAACAATAATACCATGCTTTAAGTCATAAAAAAAGACCAGAAAGAGAAAATATAATACAATATGGATATACGATTGTCTTCCTTCTATATTGACCTCACTGCTATGGTAGTAAAGTTATCACAAGCTGAGCTGAGCTTTATACTAGTACAAATTTGAGCCACCTTAACATTGAACTTTACTACCAAAAAGACCAATTATCAATTTGGTATAAAAGCCAGAAGTCTCCTTGGCCTAATATTACTGAGTTTGACTATTTTGGTCCCTTTGAATTCCTAGAATGTTTGGGATGGTGGGGAGGCTGGAAGATGACCCCAGATAATTTTGTATCAACTAATGGATTCTTAATGACTGAAGGTTTATATATGTCTTCCTGTTCATGCTCCAACCCTTTTCTTCAGAAGAGGAAGATGAAATTTCTTTCCTCTCCACCCCTTTATTCCCTGCCTCCCCCCATCCACCCCACCCCCCCCCGGTAAAGATGAGATTTTACTGAAGAATCTGGATTACAGAGAGCAGATCTGATCTGTTTCCAAGAATGGTCAGCAAAGGACTGTGATTCTAAATATATCAAAATGCTGGTTGCTGAGCTTGGTAAAATTCAGACCCTGATCACCTGCTTTGGCTGTAACCTACTGAACTCAGGGCACCAGCAGGGGCCACATGGCAGCGGGTGGCATCCAGGCTTCATACCTTTGGGAAACACAATTTGGGAGAACTAGGAAGATTATCGAGTGAATTTCTGTTTGGTCAGTAATGCATATAAATTTCAGAAGATGAAAATGATCTTCTTATACTTCTTTTCAATAAACTAATACTAGAATGCTTTTGTAATATTCCCCAAGTCTCCCCCAGATAATGATAAATATGATGCTCACTCTAGCAGGGGCCAGCAACCCAGCCTGGTATAAGAAGCACTGTGTATGTATGTGCTTGTTTTGAAGGGGTGAGGCTTTCTTTCCTGTGTATTACAGATTTTTAAAGTGCAGCCAGCCTTCACAGGGCACAGTCTCTGCCCTGAGGTATGGAATCAGAGCAAAGCCAGACTCCGGACAGGAACTCTTCCATTTTCAGAGCTATTGACAAAAGATGGCTGTTAGCATAGCTAACATTGCCCCCGGTGAGACAAATCTGGTTCAATATTTTTAAACCTGGAAGAAAGGCTCAGTTTTGGAGAATGGTCACTGAAGACACTCTGAGAATTTCCATATGGGAAGAATTTGTTTTATCTTATTTAGAAGAAGGAAACGAGCCAGATAATACTTTGGCTTTACGTGTACTTCTGAAGGCAGGAGAGCATTGTGGTCATGAGTCTAAACTTGCAATTTGATGGGCCTGGGCTGCAATCCCGGCTCCGTCACAACACTGTCATTTTCGGCAGATTACTTAATTTTTAACGTCTGTCTCTCTACTTATAAAACGGGAAAAGTAGTAGTACTACAAAGGCTTTTTGGGAGGATTAAGCGGGATAATTCATGTCGATGACACAAGCCTGTGAACCGCTAGTCTTTTCGGGACTATGATTATCGCCCTTGTCCCAAGACTTCCCCAATATTTAGATATGAGATGTCACGTGCCATTTAAAACTCACTTTTTGTTCTTAAACCAACACAAAGGCACTGATACATGACAGCCTCCTGGCAGCAAAGGGGGAGCCAAGGCTCTGGGGTAATAAATTCCTGATCCAAGGCTCAGAAGACAGTGACTGAACTGGGCACACCAGCCGACCCAAGTTCCCCAGTGTTCTGAAAGATCATTTCCTTCCTCACCTAGCTGTCCTTTGCTCTTCATCTTGTGAATAGGTTTCAAGATTGTAACCCTTACTATTTACCTTTTTCTTTGGCATCGAGTTCCCTCCACCCTGCCTCCTCAGACACTACGATCCCACGCAGTTCTACTAGCGGCAGTGGTTTTTCACTTTGGTAGAGAATTCAGGGTACCAGGGGAATGTCTTCTTATCAGGCAATTTAATCTGGTACAACAACCTGTTCTGTACTGCCCTGGTTAGTGCTTTGTAAACAAGAACATGTCTCAAAAGCCATCACTTACTGTATGATTCCCACATAGTTCTCAATCTCTGTCAAGGGAGCTTTCCTCCAGTTTTTTTTATATCCAATCACCAGAGTGTTTGGTTTCATTCTTCCTAAGCCCGAGGCCTAAACAGAGGAGATAAACACATGGGCAATCCTTTCCATACCAGGAAGCTACCACTGCAAATGAAAAATAATGTCCACAAGAGCACTGGAGTAATGTCCTGAAGATTTCTGAAGATGAGATTACATTTAATGCATGTCCTTCATGCCCGTACCCAAGCATAAAATAGAAAGATTAGTTCTAAATCATCTCAGCCATAAATGGATTTTAGATGACAGAAATGTAGCTTTTCTAAATTAGCAGTCATTTGCATTTCTTCTGACACACTCATTAAAATGGTTCAATAATTTAAAATCAAGTGAGGGTCGGCTTAACCGTTGGCGTGCACGTTGTAACTTAGTGGTTCAAAGCTCATTTCCACCTGTTTTATCCATAATGTCATTAGCAATAAAATCCATGTTTGGAAAATGCTTAGATGCAAGGATCACTGAAAGTTCGCCTTGTATTATTTCGTGAAGAGTAAGTGAGCTGTGTCTCCAGGACCTAATCCTCTTGCAGGACAGTATCGTGAATAGTCATCTTCCACTTCAGGTTTCACTCCCCCCCATTAGATGGCGGGATATGGCTTCCAGTTAATTAAACTTCACTCAGCAATATCATCGAGCACCTATTAATTGCAAAGTGTTATGGTAGGTGCTGTGGAAGAGCAGTGAGGCATATTCTTTGGCCCTAAAGAGCTTAGGATAACGTGACGGAGGCAAGATATACAGAGATAATTATAATTCAAGTGCACATGCAGTAGGAACTCATACGGAAGCATAAAGGAAGAAACCTTGAGTTCCAGCTGTGGGTTCATGGCTGGCTTCAAGGGAGAGGTGACATCTGTTCCAGATCTTACAGGTTGGTGAGAGGTTGACAAGCGCATAGAAAGGAGAGCAGTGGGAGGGAGTGAAAGGACACTCTGGGTCACAGGAAGAGCGGAAACCAGTGACCAGAGTGGGACATGTTGAAGGGGGCAGTAGCAAGCAGGAGGAGATGGGTATCGATGGGAGGGTTCCTGCCCCCACGTTTGTTGTGTTTCTCCTAGAATTGTACAGGTAGCAGGACAACTCCTTGAGCTCTCATTTGGTGCTCAGCAGGATGGAGCTCAACTTTTCTGTGACTGTAGTTTGGGGATGTGGCCATTCGTACCATTAATTCTTAGATGCAAAGGAGGCTTTATCCAAAATGGTGTAACGACCCCAGTGTTTCCCTTCAATACTGCCCCGTCCTGCCCTTTTGTCCTGGTCCCTCTGTACTCCACGTTTCTTTGAGCAAATTCAAGTGGACAAGCTTGCTGCATTGTTAAATTATTTTTACATTTTCTTCCAGATTCATGCAACCATTGTTTTCCAGACCCGTCTTTTCTCTCCCTGCTTATTCCATGTCAGTCCACCCATTCCCCACTGAAAATTTTATTTACCAATCTGTTGTGATAATTTTACCTGAAATGTGTAACTTTCTCAACATATTTCACAGAAGAGCTACTGAAAAGTAACTTGCTACAAAAAAAAAAAAAAATCAGCCTCTTAAAATGACATCTATTGACATGGCTTGGCAAATTCATAACAGATGAAAAGAGGCTCACTGGGGGTAATAGGTCTTTCAGAAATGGTTTCTCTGTGTGTGCAGATACTTTGCAAGAGTTCTTTAGGAATATTAAAGACAGGAATGCACCAAGTACTCTTAATCTCCAAAATATTACAGTTTAATCAATTTTTTCTTTCCAGCCTGCATAAGCATCAGAGTTACTGGATGCCGTCCTGAATTTTGACACTCCTGGAAATGGTAACTCTGAAAGTGAATACGTAACTTGGTTATATGTAGAATCAGGGCTTTCCAACCACATTAAAGCCAAAATGATTAGAAAGCCAAGCCCTACAGTTTCTGAGGGTCTCCTTGGATTGTTTTAAGGATACTTCACCATTCTAAGTTATGATCAGAAAGATTCTATGTACTTATTATGGAAGGAGGAAAAAGGAAAGAATAAGGAAGAAAAGAACTGTAGGTTTTAGCATGGAGCCACAGAGATTATTACATTTTATTCAACATTCTGGAAATAATTTAGGGGGATACGGAAATCTTACGCCCCGATCCCCATGCCTTTATTTAGTCGACTCTAGCAGCTTGCCCTCACGCCATTTGCAGAAGGAAAAAGGAGCAGAATGCCTGACTTGAGCATTGATATATGCAGTATGAGATGCAAAAATAGTTTGAAGTTTTAATAGGATCCTGAATGTCGTCAACCATCAGAACAGATTTGCATTTCAATAAGTGTGGGGACAGAATGTATGCTGGTGGCCAAAGGCAACCTCATTTTCCATTTCCAGCCTATCATCCGTAGTTCATTGTAATAGACCCTCTCTGCTTTTGTTTTAGCTTTGCCTCTCCTCAGGAATTCGAAATGAGTTCCTTAACCATCCGCATTGGTCTCTGAGGCTGTGGCTGCCTAACTGGAGCCGTTCACTAGAGGAGCTTCATCAACAGGGGGGTGCTAATTGTCTTTTGCCTCCATACTTACCCTTTCGGCGCCAGCCTTACCTGAAGGAGACTTCGGACACCATCTCTGAAACAATCTGCCGCCACTGCAGCATAAAAAGCCTTGATTTTGTTCTTTATAAGCCAGGCCTGCTTTTTTGCCATGCCACTGTTCATCTCTTTAACACACAGCTTGCGAGGTCCCTGGATGACACGATGAAATATTGGTTAGAAGCCCTGCTTTTACCCATCGCGCTGCTCTTGTTTTCTAAAGGACAAAAATAGCCAACAATGCCCCCAACGAGTTAAGAAATGAGAAAGGGGAAAACACCTCACTAGACAGGGTTCACGCAGATGCAACCTCTTGGAGTGAGCCTATGTTGCTCCCGTCATTCCCTTGCGGCCCAGAATGTCCAGGTGCATTAACACCTGCTCCATTAACTGCTTCATGCCAAAGGAAGAAAGAGCCAAGGGCATCATGGCACAGGAAGAAAATACTGAAAATGTGACTGAAGAAATTCAGGATGAATACACAACCAGCCTTTGACTCAACAGCAAGAGGCATTTTTAGGAATACTACAGAAATCTCAGCTAGAGCCCAATTTGAAGAAATGGACCGAGCTCTTGGGAGCCAGAACATGGTGGGTTGTAAGTCCTGCCATGAACTACCATATCTTGACAATTCTATTAGGCCCATTCATTGCTTTTTGTGTGTGGTGTGTGGTAAAAACACCCTTGCATCACTTTTCCCTGTGTAATGTTGACTTACTCCCGTCCAAATAAATTAAGATTTCCCTCTCACTCGAACATAGGCAGTAACCTCTTTGACATCGCCCACAGCAACTTCTTTCAAGATACATCTCCAAAAGCTAGTGAAACAAAAGCAAAAATGAACTTTTGGCACTTCATCAAGATAAAAAGCTTCTGCACAGCAAAGGAAACAGTCAACAAAACAAAGAGGCAACCCACAGAATGGGAGAGGATATTTGCAAATGACACTACAGATAAAGGGCTGGTATCCAAGATCTATAAAGAACTTCTCAAACTCAACACCCAAAAAACAAATAATCAAGTCAAAAAGTGGGCAGAAGATATGAAAAGACACTTCTCTGAAGAAGACATACAAATGGCTAACAGACACATGAAAAAAGTTCATCATCATTAGCCATCAGGGAAATTCAAATCAAAACCACATTGAGATACCACCTTACACCAGATAGAATGGCGAAAACAGACAGGGAAAGAATCAACAAATGTTGGAGAGCTTGTGGAGAAAGGGGAACCCTCTTACACTGTTGGTGGGAATGCAAGTTGGTACAGCCACTTTGGAAAACAGTGTGGAGGTGCCTCAAATAATTAAAAATAGAGCTACCCTATGACCCAGCAATTGCACTCCTGGCTATTTACCCCAAAGACACAGATGTAGTGAAAAGCAGGGCCATATGCACCCCAATGTTCGTAGCAGCAATGTCCGCAATAGCCAAACTGTGGAAAGAGCTGAGATGCCCTTCAATAGACGAATGGATAAAGAAGATGTGGTCCATATATACAATGGAATATGACTTGGCCATCAGAAAGGATGAACACCCAACTTTTACATCAACGTGGATGGGACTGGAGGAGATGATGCTCAGTGAAATAAGCCAAGCAGAGAAAGTCCGTTATCATATGGTTTCACTTATTTGTGGTACATAAGGAATAGCATGGAGGACATTAGGAGAAGGAAGGGAACAATGAAGGGGAGACATCGGAGGGAGAGATGAACCATGAGAAACTGTGGACTCTGAGAAACAAACAGGGTTTTAGGGGGGATGGGCTAGCCCGGTGATGGGTATTAAGGAGGGCACGTACTGCATGGAGCACTGCGTGTTATACGAAAACAATGGATCGTGGATCACCACATCAAAAATTAATGATGTATTGTATGGTGACTAACATAACATAATAAAATAAAAAAAAAAAAGATTTCCCTCTCACTCAATGAATTTGGTGGGAACAGAGGTTCACACACCTACGGCATAGGAAGAACAGGAGAGCTTAAGAGAGAAGGAGGCAGGTGTTACGGTGGTAGATGAAATGGCTTATAATTTTAAGACTTGAGTTCTGGAAACTCATTTTAACTACTTTTGATTCTTTTCCTTCTTCCCTAAAGGTCCAGGCTAGATCTTTTCTTTGCAAGTTTCAAATCAAACCCAAAAAGTGTTTCTCATGATCTGTAATATGGCTGATAAGGTACAAATCTACTATTTTCCTAGGAAAATTCTTTCAACTCATGGAGAGATTAGGTATGTTGTTGAATTGTCTTAGATTTGTCACCTGGGATCTTGATGAAATGCAGTTTGTAGGTCTGGAGTGAGGCTTAAGATTCTGCATTTCTAACAAACCCCCAGGTGGCATGGATGCTGCTGGTCCTCAGGCCATGCTTACAGTCACAGTCTTAGAGGGTCTTAGATGGGAGAGAAAGGGCTTGAGATGTATGAGAAAGATGCCAGGCTTTGTGGGCTGCAGACCTGGTTTCAAATCTAAGCTTGGCCATTTCGGAAGTGACTGATTATTTCTGAGCTTGGATAGATTTTTCTGAAAACAGGGATAAATTCTCTATCCTGCAAGGTTTTATAAATAATATTTTATCCAGAGAAGTTCAATGGTAACCCTGAGACAGAAGAATAACCAACAGCTAGAAAAGGTATTGGGCCATCAGTATATTGAGTTGTACCACAATGACTATGAACCCCTGGGGAAAGTGGCATTTATTTAAATAAATACAGTCTAATGTATGTCTATTATTGCTACAAAAATCCAGATTAAGCATTAATTGTGACCGAAAGATTTACTTTAATGCCCAAATTTGCCATATTGAGAAGTCATAAAAATATTTCAGGCAGAAACTCTCTTTGCTAAAAGCGATTATATTTTTGTAGCGCACTTATTAATGTGAGGCAAGGCTGCAATACAAATGTAGTGGGGAAAAACAAACTAACAAAGAGGGAAGACATACTGGAATATAATTATTCAACATTCAAATAATATCATAGTCACCAAAACGGATTTTATCACTCAACTGAAATATTATAGAGATTAGCTCAGTAAGGATCCAAAATATGAATGCATAAATTAATTCACGATTTAAACAAAGAAGCTCTAAAAATCTTGTATATATTGTAACTTTGACATTGATTGAGAAAAGGGTAAAGAAACTCTAATTATTTAGTCTGGAGAAGTAGTTGATGTGATGCTACTTCAAATAAATGAAATGTTATGAAAAGAATTTGCAAAAGAGTTCCAATATCATTACGATCAAATAGAGAAATTTGGGCCAAAAGCGATGTTTTTCATCGCTTTCCATTGCTTTCCAGTTTTCATTTTTCAAGACACTGAGAGTCTTACTGCTTTGTCTTTGCTTTCATTGTCACTCTGGTTGGAACGGTGGGAAAGAGAATTTTTCCTTTCTGATTTGGTCTGTATTTCATCTCACCCTGTGCCTAGTGCCCATACATAGGTCACTTCATTTTTCCTGTGCTGGGCCATGTCACTATCTTATGCACATCGTGACAGAGACTCGATGGCTAAAGAAGAGTAGATGCATCTATAAAAATGTATCACCTTGGTGGTTGTGAACATTGAGATTGAGAAGAGGTTGAAGATAAAAGAAAAAAATGAGAATTTCAGTTTCCCCTGGTTTGTCTGTGCTTGAACAGTACAGGAGTTGGTTGCGTTCCCTGAGTTTTCTGAAGAGCATCTTTGAATTCAAATAGAGCTTTAGGTTTTATTAAGATATTTTATAAATATAGATATTTTATAATATTTTATAAATTTTAAGAAAAAAGAGAAAGGGACACAGTAAGGGTGAAATTTTGTTAAAAGGGGATCTACATGAGGAAGCTGGTCAAAAACTATCTGTCATCTCCTTTACCGTGAGAGGGAAGAACAGGACAATCAAGGTTTAAAGGGTGTGAAAGAGTAGGAAACATTAGTCAAAATAGATCTACATCTTGGTACACGTAGGTGAAATGAGTAGCAGAACAGCAATAAACCTCAGATAAAATTGCCTTTGGAGAGGGAGAGAGCCATGAGCAAAGTGGTTATAACAGGGACTTGAGCGATGTTGGTGTATTCCATTTTAAAAGTGAGTAGGGACATCTGTGTCAAAAATGCTAACAGTCATTAATTACAGTAAGTAGAATATGGGTGTCATTTAATTTTATATAGTTTAATCATACGAAATTGCCAGTGTTCCACAGTTTTGACCCACAAAAATGTAAATTTCATGATTCGACCTAATATTCTTCTTAATGTTTCAAAATAAAAAAATAGAAGCAATCTAAAAAAAAAACTTTATTTTTCAGCCACCAGGAAAACAAAATGTACTTAATAAAAGATGCCACTGCACACTTGAAAGCCTTTTGCAATTTTAAGACAAACAACATTTAGAAAAGAGGTAAGTGTTGCATTTGGGGGACAATAAAGGCTTTATCTGATTTGCATTCTAAATCCCAGATCAATTGGATCAAGTTTCCATCTTTAAGGTATATTTATCTTTGATTTGTTTTAATGAAAAATACCCTGCCTTTAAACTAAAACTGAGAAGTATAGGGGTGCCTGGGTAGCTCAGTTGTTAAGCGTTAAACGTCTGCCTTCCGCTCGGGTCATGATCCCGGGGTCCTGGGATCGAGCCCCGCATCGGGCTCCCTGCTTGGCGGGAAGCCTGCTTCTCCCTCTCCCCCTCCCCCTGCTTGTGTTCCCTCTCTCGCCGTGTCTCTCTCTGTCAAATAAATAAAAACAAAAACAAAAACAAAACAAAACAAAAAACAAAAACCTGAGAAGTATAGGAGTGAGGTTCTGTTGATGCCCGCAGGATGCCTTCCCACATGAGGAAGAGAAATGTGACCTGGCACCTTACAATTTTTAGAACCAAACATAGTGTACCCAGAGAAAAAAGGCATCATGAGCCCAAACTAAGTTATTGCAATGATGGGTTTTATTGTCTTTCTAACTCCTATAAATAAGCGAGGAAACTGACTGACAAAGAAACACTGTGTTTTTAGGTCATGGTACACAGGGTAGAATCGGTGGAGTTTGCAAGCCCTGACTTAATACTTGCCTGTTGCTGAACCCCCACACTAAACTATGCTTGACAATATGAGATGATACTAGAAATGTGGAGTTCTACTCCCTCTGATCTTTCTGCAATGATAGGAATGAAGCACAGAAGAAGAAGAAAATTACTTTTGTTCAATATAAAGCCTCTTGGGATATAAGTATGTTGATGATTTTCATGTGGTAATTCAAAGGAGAAGAGTAGACAATATTGTAAGTTACCTACTGGATTCCTTAAAAAAAGATGCCCGTATCTGAATGATGAAGGATACTTCTGAAATATCCAAGCTGGATAGGAAAGAAGCAAGAAGGAGGAAGAGGTGCTGATGGGCGAGTTTAAGAGTTAGTTGGAGAGCTGGAAGGACACAGTGGGGGCTTGGGGTCCAGCAAAAAGAATAACTCTTTCCATTTCAATTTCAGCAGCTCTGAGGGCCATGATGTCTAATCTTTTAAAAATGCCTTTTAAAAATGCCTTTGCTAAAAAAAGAAGATAGTAGGAAGGGAAAAATGAAGGGGGGGAAATCGGAGGGGGAGACAAACCATGAGAGACGATGGACTCTGAAAAACAAACTGAGGGTTCTAGAGGGGAGGGGCTTGGGGGGACGGGTTAGCCTGGTGATGGGCATTAAAGAGGGCACGTTCTGCGTGGAGCACTGGGTGTTATACGCAAACAATGAATCATGGAACACTACATCAAAAACTATGATGTAATGAATGGTTACTAACATAACATAATAAAATAAAATTAAAAAGCCTTTGCTGTAGAAAATGGCAGCTGTAGCCACCTGCTTTCCATCTACCCACTAGCAATGAAATTCTAGTGAGCTCTGGGTCTTGCTCCTTCCTTGTAGTGTAACCACATTTCAAGTTAGCACTGAAATAACTGAAGGCCATGAGAGGGACGGAGCACAGAGCCTGCCGTCCTATGATTAGTCAGAGGGAATATGTAGCTCACTGTTCTATCGTGATCATTTTGGATACTTAAAAAAGTGCAAAATCCGTGCCTGGATCTGGTTTCCCTAAGAAATCATGTTTCTGGTTTTTGTTGAAAGGGATATATTTTTGGAGTGAAAATGGCAACTATGGTATACCAAAAATAATGGTGATGAAAATAGCAGTTCCAACAGTAACAAGTACAATTAGTTGAGCATTTACTATTTGACAGGTGCTGCGCCGAGCCCTGGAAAACTCACCTGATAGAATTCTCACAACAGCTCTACAACATAGCTGCTATTATTATGAGGATTCCCATTTTATAAAGAAAGAGAGAAAATTGAGGCCCAGAAAGATTAAATTTTGCACCTAAGGGACTCTAACAGGCGGCAAACAGTGATTCAGCCAATAGGTGGCAAATAGTGATTCAGAATTGACCTTGTGTCTCAGAAGCCAACTACCCAGAGTTAAGAACTGCATTGTTACCTCTCAAGATCATCACTCCTATTTAACCTTCCAATAAGGTTGGCCCAAATACCAACAACTGTGCTTTTGGAAAAAGTTTTCTAAGGGTATGCGGCTGACTCCCCCCACGCCCCCTTCCATCTGTTTCTTTGCAGAGATGATTGATGACTGAGCCTAGAGGTGAAAAATGCTGATGGCATCTGCAGCCCCAGGGGCTCACAGACAGTAACTAACTGGAAAGTCATTAACTGATGTAGTAACTATTTTCTGTCCTCAAGAGAAGCTCAGAACC
Organism: Callorhinus ursinus; assembly: GCF_003265705.2. Lineage (NCBI taxonomy): Eukaryota > Metazoa > Chordata > Mammalia > Carnivora > Otariidae > Callorhinus > Callorhinus ursinus. The sequence continues at coordinate 14,692,534 of NW_027397087.1, read as the reverse complement.
TGGGAGCATGACTCACGGGCCTTACTCAGAGAGACCAGCACAGTGATATATAACATGGTCCAATATACACGTCGAACAACAGGGCCATCGTAGGCACAGACAAAGGAGCCTACTTCATATGATATCGCACAATCCCGCCCTTTTATTAGCCTGAAAGCAGCAAAGGGTTAATTAAAAGCAATAGCTCCTGTCTCTATGAAAAGACCTTTTCTCCCTTGCCAATATATGACTCTTCACACTCTCAGTTCATTTCTCCTGTCCTAAAGATATTTTATTGCCTGCTAAACTAAGTTTTCTCTAAATTGCTGGAGAAGAAAAACACCCCAAACTGCTTATCCCATCAAAACCAGCCCTGTATTATATTGGCCAAAATGAAATTCAGTAATCCAGGGCACCGAGGTTGGTAATATGAGAGATTTTTAAAAATCCTCTGGAGTCACAGTGGGTCATTACTTATCCTGTCAATCTTACGTAGTCAGTAGGGTTCCTTCCACTCCCTTCCAGATAATTGTGTTGAGTTATATTGTCTCAGTTACTAGCATATAAGCATCGAGAGGAAGGAGAATATGACCAATTGCTTCATATAGCATTTAGAGTATTGCCAAGTATAAAAAGATGCTTAGGGCGCCTGGGTGGCTCAGTTGGTTGAGCGACTGCCTTCGGCTCGGGTCATGATCCTGGAGTGCCGGGATCGAGTCCCGTATCGGGCTCCCCGCTCAGCAGGGAGTCTGCCTCTCCCTCTGACCCTCTTCCCTCTCGTGCTCTCTGTCTCTCATTCTCTCTCTCTCTCAAATAAATAAATAAAATCTTTAAAAAAATAAAAAAATAAAAATAAAAAGATGCTTAAGTCCTGGTCAGGATGATGTGTGGTAAATTTATCCCCACATCATGGCACAGCCCACTGGCTCCAGAATTACATGGCTTCCTGTCAGCCCTACTCCCTGGCAGGTGTTGGAAGTTTTGGTAGTGGCACCCAATTCTATTGGCACTCCCAGGGACACAAGTCTGCTAAGATTTTCTTCTCATGAGGTAACACAGAGCACAGTTGGGTGGCCTGGACTGACACCCCAGTTCTGTCACTTTCTTGTCACGTGACCCTGTGCAAGAATTTCATTTTCTTAAATCTTACTTTTCCATCCAGTAAGATGAAAACAGAGATTCTTTTTCCTCTCTGCCTCACTAGGCTGTAATATAGGTCAAACAAGAAAAATTGTAGGAAAATGCTTTGAGGAACAGGTATGTACTAAAAATAATTCATTGAAGTAGCTAAGGATTTTGAGTGGCATGTGCGTGTGTATGAGAGAGACAGACAGAGACACAGAGAGAGAGATAGAGTGAGATTGTTACAGGAACACAGCAGAGATAGACTGGTTTGGAGGACCTAGGCTTACTTTTTTCTTATAATTTTAATGCTTTCTCCTCACTTTAGAGATTGGCGATTGGTCAATAACTATGGTTAAATTTTTAGCATCTACTTTGAATGCCTCCTGGGAAAACCACCAGTAAGTTATTGTTAGTCTACCACATACTTCCCGAACAAAAGGAACTCATTCATCTCTGAATGTTTATCCAAGGCATGGGAAACTTGGTTTAATTCCTTAGATATCTGTAGTGTCATCAATTTTATCCAAATATTTAATCTAAATTCTATGTGCTGTCATTTCAGGATATTATGTCTGGTTTTCTCCTCATCAGTTAATCTATATAATAGCACTCTCTGGCTCATTCCATCCTTTTATATTTCTGTGGACAGTTACCACCTCAAATGTCTTCATTTTATTTCTGAGCCTATTCCCTTTTCCTTGTCTCAAAGGCCATCATTTGGAAATATTTATCACTTTTAGTTGGTCTCCTATGAAATCTGAAACACTTTTTCGCGACTCGTCTAAATTCAGGATCACGGCCCTTGCCAGTCCTTGCTCTATGAATCAAGGAAAAGGGCTCTTGTCCAAACTGCCTTGCCATTTTCCTATCCCTGCCTGTACCCGCCTGGCTTGCCTAAAATAACACAAGGTGAGCAGGGAGGGAAGCACCTTCCTGGGATGAAGTGTCTCTTACCACAAAGACTTCACAGCAGATGCAAAGGCCACTGTTCTTGGTAAAGGCATGAGTAATGTCCAAGAGAGCGGGTCTTGTCATAGGTCCCCCTGTTAAGACAATGCACTGGGGCCTGGAAATGGAGAAAAGAATATATAAGAACTGGCCATTGCCAGAAGCCTATGAGCCAGGACAGCCCCAGGGGAAATGGCAGGAATGGAGGGTTGGGCAAACTGGGACAAGCTCTCCCCTGAATATTTTTTGGGTTTCTCATCAGAATTCTTGAATCATCCTACTGGTTCATCTTGCCATCTTTGTATTCTTAGTTCATTAGTGATGGCAAAAATGTGAAGTGAGGAAAAGGCAGTCTTGGGTTCCCCCTGTCTTTTTCTCTCCAGGCACTACCCTGTCCTAAATCCCCAAACCACCTGTCACTCTCCAGCTGGTATCTTCATGCTGCTTTCCTTCATCCTCCTTGCAAAGCTTGTTTTTGGGGGTTCCATTCAAAATAAGATATAACTAATGAAGAGTTTAAAATGTTGCTTTTCCTAAGAGATTCAGTAAGCCACAGCACCTTAAGCTGAATGGAGACAGCACCAAGGATTAAGGTGTTTGGGGGGCATCTCTCTGGAATCACAGCCTGAGATCACCGCTCTATCTCTGTGCTTGGAAGGTGACACCCAGCATTATGACGGTTTATAGCTGGGAGTGGGCATAGCTCAGAGTGGAAGAGAAGAACACTCATTCACAGAGATGTTGTTGGGAAAATGAGGCAGGTTTGTAGGACTCACTAGTCTTAGAATGTACCCATAAAGCATATCACTACTTGAGTGCATCTGTCTCCCCTAAAGGAAAGCCACTTCTAATGTGGAGTGACACCAGGATGCCTGAGAAGCCAACTTTACCTGAAATTTTTCACGTGGTCTTCCACGGTAGTTAATTCCAGGGCGTTGTCTAATGCACTGACGTAGGAAAGAGCCTGTGTGGAGGAGCCCCAGTTCACATCTGTGGACAACAGAAGAATTTGGCATCAAAAGCTTTGACCTTCCCTCTGTATACTGTGAATAATTTTTATAAACCATTGCCTTCTATGATTTTCCTTGGCTAAGTCATCGGTGAGGAGTGCCCAAATTAGAGAAAATACAATGTAGTATTTCCTAGAAAGAGCACTGTGTCCTTCTACGAACACTTTATGAATTCTTAGAAGTGGATGGCTCTTTCCAGGTAAGGATCAGACTTTAAAGCTGCAGCCCCAGAAATTTTGCTTGGTGGGAGAGGCTATGTGATAACCACATTGTGAGTGGATAGACTTGGAAAAATGGTCAGCCTCTAAATAAATTCAAAGGGTCTTCACAAATTCTTGAATTGAAAAGAGTCATTTCTGTAGACATGGATCATGTGCAGCCATCTTTATATTTTGAATAGTAAAACTGAATAGCTCAGGAATTCTTACTTTTTTGGGTATCCATGAAGAGGGTAGGGTTCAGCAAACATTTTAATTTGATCTTTTAGGACCTAATCTTCGTAATGAAGGAATTAAGTACTACCATCTCCTACCCCTCTTTTTTCCCTACCCTTTTTTGAAAAAAATATAAATAAATTAAATATTAGATGGAACCTCCCATCAGGAAGTCTCTGGTGGGAATGAACAGATTTACTCCAGATGGCAGATAGAGTAATCTCCCTAGTCTTGCTTACAAGAGTCAGGGAAATGGTGGGGAATAATTACCTGGAGATAAAAAGGATTAATATTGCCTAAGGGTTGACTTGGTAATTAGCACCAGGTATTTAGCATACCTTAGATTATCTTATTGTAATAAAAATCCTACTAGTCAATTGGATATCTGCAAATAAAAAAAATGAACCTTTTACCATTCCTCACACCATATATAAAAATTAACTCAAATTGGATAATGGACATAAATTTAAAATCTAAAGCTTTAAACTTTTAGAAGAAATTTGTGACCTTGGGTTAGGGAAAGATAGATTAGAAGCAAAAAACCAAATCATAAAAGCAAAAAAATGATAAATTAGACTTTATAGAAATTAAGAATATCTGCTCTTCAAAACAAACTGTAAGGAAAATGAAAAGGCAAGTAATAGTCCTGTAGAAAATATTTGCAAAACACATACAGCTAAAGGATTTGCATCTAGAATACATAAAGAACCCTCACAACTGCTATAAGAAAACAAACAACTCAAAAAAATGGGCACAAGATTTAAACAGACATTTGACTGAAGAGGATATATGGATGGCAAATAAGGTGTTCATCGTTAGTCATTAGGAAAATGCAAGGCAAGGCAAAATGATAGTACTATACATCTATTAGAACTTTCTTTTTCTTAATCAACGGACTATACTAAGTGCTGACAAGGATGTGGAGCAATGAGGACTTTTGTTCATTGCTGGTGGGAATAAAAGATGACACTGCTTCTGTGGAAAACAGTTTGGCAGTTTCTTATGAAGATACATACTCTTATTTTATAGTCAGAAATTCCACTCTTAGATATCCCACTCCTAGAGAAATGAAAACAGAGGTCCACATTATAGTCCTCTGTCTGCATGTTTATAACGGCTTCATATATAATCATCCCAAGCTGGAAACAACCCAGATGTCCATTAGCTGGCAAATACATTTTTTAATAATTTGAGATATATTCATACAATGAAATACTACTCAACATAAACGAACAAACCACTTACACATACAACAACATGGATGAATCTAAAAACATCATATTAGGTGAAAGGAAGCACACACAACGGCTACATACTACACGATTCCACGTAATATTCTGAAAAGGCAAAGGTATAGTGACAGAAATCAGAACAGTGGTTACTAGGGGCTAAGTTGAGGTGAAGAGATCAACTACATGGGAGTGTAAAGGGACCTTTTAATGATGATGGGAATGTCCTCTGTCTTGATTGTGATGGTGGTTACAAGACTGTTGAAGTTTGTCAAAACCTATAGACTGTACATCTAAAAGGTGAATTTTACCATACATAAATTATGCCTGATGCATAAAGGAATGAAGAAAAACAGGGAAAAAATCCCTCCAAGTTAGTTACTTTCTCCTTTCTTCTCTCCTTTCCTGTGGAGTACAGGTAAGGGACATGTGAGGGTGGCTTGGGCCTGTCAGACTCCCGAGACTGGGCTTCCCTGTACCACAGCTTCAGTCCCTCCTTCTCGTTGATTCTAAAGTTAACATCCGAAGTTCAGATATAATTGAGTGATCTATGGCAGCCTCTTGTTGTTCACATATTCCTTAGCATGACATTTATGTTTCTTACTTATCTGGCCCCAACCTACTCTTCCAGGCTTACCTCATGCCCCTTCTCCTTAGCACACAAAAACTCCATCCATGTTACAGGCCTTGAAGCTTCCTACATATGCCACGTCTTTGCATGCCTTCTAACTTCACTCATGCTTCTCCTTCGGCCCAGAATAACCTTCCCGGGCTCTATCTGATTAAACAACCCCTAGTCTCTTGTCTTTTTTTTAAGTAGCTTATTTGTTCATTCAACAAATATTTATTAAGTACCTACTGAGTGTTGGCTCTGGGAATACAAGCCATGAACCAGAAGAGTCTTCCTGGACAACTCTAGTCAGAGCTAATCACTCTCTCTCCTCTTCTCAGTAATTTTCTCATGCCATTGCATGGTACTTACTATATTGCATTATGGTTAGTTGCTTGTGTGTGAGTCAGTGAACTCCTTAAGGACAGGGATTATATCTTATTTATCAGGATTTTTAGAAGGTGATATAATGGAAAGTGTATGGGGTTTGGTATCATACATTCTACTTAAAATGTCAACTCCATCACATCCTGTTACCTCGGCAAGCAGTCAACTCTTTGAACTCCAGTTTCTTCATCTGTAAAATGGGTCTAATAATACCTAATGTATAGCATTATTGTGAGGATTCAATGAAGGCATGGTAAATAACAGGTGCTCAACATGGTTAACTATTATTATGCTGTATTGTATTATTAATATCCACCATTCACATGGCACACCTAAGTACATAGGGGCTGCTCAATAAACATTTGTTGAATGAATGGTTGCTTTCAAAAACCCCTCCTCTCATCTTACCGGGCTTCTTATAAGTCACGTAGATGTAGAGGAAGAACTCAATGACATAGGTGATAACAGCTGCCCACCAGTTGATGACAAACATAACTGCACAGCACAAAATAGCTCCAAAAAGAGATACCCACATGTTGTAAATTCCATATGCAGGTCTCCATCCTGAAAGAAAAAAATATCTCGGTGCATAAGAAAAACTTTCACACTATTGCTCTATACCACCGCATATGATTAGCATGCAGGCAGTAGTTTTTCCTAGAATAAAAATCAGAACTTTTGGATCAAGCTCCCAATTCTGTTATTAGTTTTCTGTGATCTCGGGTCCCTGGCTTAGGAAGGTACATCAAATAAGAATGCTGTGAAATACAGAAAACGTGTCACTTATGGCCTTTTCCTATGTCCTGCACGCCCCAATTGTCTTCCCCGGCTATGACACCTTAAGCTTCTGCTAGCTATACCATCAGGAGCTGAAAGGAGGCAGGAGAGATGAAAAGAGTGGGGTCTAGTGGGAAGGAGGGGGAGACACTGCTTGGTGGCCCAAGAAAAGAGGCAGTTAAGACAATGGGCTTATTGTTCCCATGGAGAAGGCAGAGCATCATCAAAAGTCAAGCCACTAACTGCCTGCAAGCTCTGTCTTTACCTTAAGAGGACAGTACTTGCCCTCTCAGAAATAATAATCTATGGAAAAAGAGGGAGACGTTTTTCGCCAAAGGCTTTTTAAACCCAATGCATTAATAAGATTTTGCATTTTACAGTGAAAATATTTCTCACGGTTCATATATGCATGGGAGTGTCCCCTGTTCTATTAGTTTCCTGCCATGCAGAAGCTGGGAGACAGCAGCGTCTAGCTGGGGAAGCTATGATTTGAAGGGCATTTGGACGATGGGTGAGGTACATTTTAAATTTGGAGTTGCCAAAATACAACAGAGCTTTCCAAGTCTTTAAGGGGAATTTCTGAAATGGCCACAAGATGGAAATAGCACTTTGAGGACATCCCTGAAAATGCCCTTATTTTTCTGAGTCTGACTGTGTGTGTGTCATTTCGTAGCTTTGTGTATCCACCTGTCTCTATTCGGTCTTCTATTTTTCCCCCCTCTCTCTTTTTCTCTCTTCCCGTTTCTCTTCTTCCTTCCCACTCTTTCCCTTACCTACTCTATTATTTCACCTTTTTTTTTAAAGATTTTATTTATTTATTTGATTGAGAGATAGAGAGCACAAGTAGGCAGAGCAGCAGGCAGAGGGAGAGGGAGAAGCCGACTCCCCAGTAAGCAGGGAGTCCGGCCTCGGGCTCGATCCCAGGACCCTGAGATCATGACCTGAGCCGAAGGCAGATCCTCAACCGACTGAGCCACTCAGGCGCCCTTCACCTTGTTTTTTCAAAGATGAACATAACATGGCATGGAGGCACACATTTCTATGACTTGTGTTCACTGACTAGAACTTTCTGTTCTTTGCTTAAAAGAAGACAACACGACAGAAATAAAAATTCCTCAGTTATCTTCTGGAGCCTTGTGGCCTTGGGTGGACGAAAGCTCCCCTTCCATCCGTATTGTGTCTCACGGACAGCAGGTTTCCCGAAAGAGGCTTGAGACCACACAGACCACACAGAAATGTGTTCATATCCCTGATAAAGGCCCTTGTGGTGAAGAACTTTCTGAAGGTCAATAGTGACGAGTATCTATTCTGGTGGAAAGGCAGAAGGAATTCTAATAGCTGATGAAAGCGAGCCAGAGGTGAGAGGTGGCGAGATAGGGAAGGTTATTTGGTGTGAAATTCTGCACCTCTTTCACCCACAGTCTGCGGAGGGCAGGGATGCCACCGGCTTCAGCACGAATCTGCATTGACTGCACTCAGCAGGTAATTATGGGAACTACTCATCCTTCTCTTCTGCACCATGGGCAGGAAACAAATTGATAGTAAGGAAGTTTCAAATATATACATTTATTCCACTTCTGTGGTCACTTTCACCCTGGAAATAAATAGTGGTGTTTTTCTACTGCTGAAATAAATGTGGTTTCTCTTGCAATGAATAATTTATTGCCACAGGAGAAAATTGACTTTACGGTTGGTCAAAAAGGCCATTGCTCAAATGACTCTTTTTCTATTTCAGAAGTCACCCCCCCTCCAACTCACCAAAATAAAGTGGATTATGCTGCCCACTAGGATATAAGGAAACATATAAACACAGATTGAGCACTTTTCACTGACTTACTTCATCTTATTGAGACAAACTAACTGTCTGCTTAGGCTTCTTTTAGTTTTGAAGAGTCAACTTACCCGGAGATTTGGCATACGAGGCATGGAAGCAGGAGAAATTAATAAGGGCGTATGAGGCCAGGAAGAAGTTGGAGATGATGGGGGCAATGGTGTTCAGTTCCGCTGTAAAAGAAGCACAAGTGAGCATGTCCGTGTGAGTGATGAGACCAGGGGCTGAACAGCTGTCAGAGCCTGGAAGCTTGGCTTCATTTGGAAATTGAAAACATAGCTAGCAGCTGTCAAAGTTTAAGAAGTTAGTGATTTTTCTTTGGGACTGCATTCATTTAAAAATATATTCTCAGCCAGGGTTTCCATAAAGCAAGGAGCAAGAAAACCTCCCAATGAGAGAAAATAGACGATAGACAAGACCTCTACCTAGCAAACATTCAAATGGGCGTGGGTGGAGGGTTTGGCGACTGGGCCGATGATAAACTCCCCTGTCGCTCTTGCAGAGGTACCACATCCTGCAATCTTTCTCTGCTGTGGATGTAAGCAAAAAGCTCTACAGGACAACAGATCAGTTAAATACCAGGGCACCCGAAATGCTTAATTGGAAATTTCCATGTCTAACTTGCTCTCCCTGACTCGCAGAACTCTTGCTAGTCCTTTGCCCTTTTCTTAACATTTCGAGAGCATTCTACCTTTCAAGGTTTGCCAAAAAGAATATTCACCCCAGTAGCTAAATATCTGGTATAATTTAATCCTAGCTGAATGGTTTGCTGTATAAGAAATAATTTAGTAACATTCTCATTTATCAACCTCAGTGATGCAAATGCAAGCAGCAGCTGGGTGTGATTCTAGATCATAGATGCCAGCAGGGAAGTAGGCAAAAATAGTTGCCATGAAGATCATGTACGTTGTTGTGAGTCATTTTTAAGGATGATATTTAATTTATACAATTTTTTTTAACACTTTGGCTATTTGATCACATAAATGCATTATAGGGGAATGATTTGAGGTCTTTTTTTTTTTTAAGATTTTATTTATTTATTTGAGAGAGAGAAAGGTCAGAGGGAGAAGCAGACTCCCCGCTGAGCAGGGAGCCCGATGTGGGACTCGATCCCGGGACTCCAGGATCATGACCTGAGCTGAAGGCAGTTGCTTAACCAACTGAGCCCCCCAGGCGCCCGAGGTCTTTAAGTTATGTAATGGAAACATTTCTGTACATAATCGCTTTTTGTTTAATTTTTAAAAAATCTAACAAACATAGTCATATCTTCCCCCTCTTCAACCTTGTAGAAATCTCATGAGGATTCAGGAATTACAGTCACTTCCTGAGTTTATGTGATGATGAGGAGTCTTTATTGTTTGGTGCCACTTCGCTGAGGAAGGCTCTGCCCTTCTAGACAGAGTTACCATGGCCTTGCGTTTTGCTTCTTTTCATCTGATATGCTCACCAGCAAAGGTGGCACCTTAGGGAGGAATGAGGAATGTGCAGGCTAAAGTTGATGAATGTGCCTCTCCAAGATTATGCAGCTGTTTCTATATTGCTTAGAGGGAGAGGCGAGGGAGCCGAGATGATAGTCTGGGCAAGGGGTTCTCAAACCTCAGTGTACAGATCTCTTGAGGAGCTTGTATACATGCAGATTCCTTATGCCCTTATCCTCTCTGGGGTTGGGTCTGAAAAATCAACACATTAACAAACCCCCAGGTGATTCTGATTCTGATATAGGTGGTCAATGGACCAACATTTTGTAAACGACACTTTAATTCTCCTGGTAGCTGCCAGGCCAGGAGATGTGGAGACAGGTGGCAGCTGGGGAAGACTCTAGAATTAGAGGATATCAGGCAGCTTGGAGGAAGGATTTGGGCTGCATTTGGTTGGATGGATTTCCAACATTCGGATTCAAAGAAGAGATTCAAGTCCAAAGTCTACCTCAAGTCCTCAAAGGCTGTCTGCACACAAGGATTCCTCATTTCCTTCTTAGACAGACTCCAATATGCCCAATTGGGATATTAAACAGAAAACAGGTAATTCCTCAAGCTGAAAGGAAAACCCTACCAGTAATCAGAAGAATTCTTTAGCTTTCAGTAAGCACAAGAAAATCACGAACCAATAAGAATGAACGCGATGGCTATAACGAAAGTGAGAAAGTATCCTCTCAGGGGTTCATTGTTCTTCCCATATCCCTTTGCAAAGAACTGCAGGGCTTTGTAGATGTTGTCCTTGCACAGAGCCTAATGGAAAAGCGGAGGAGAAATTCGTCATTTATATCCATGCACGGTCATTTTCCCTAGGTGATTCGAACAAGAAGATTTGGAGAAAGATGAAGTGATAGACAATACAGGCACAAGTTAACACAGCAGTTTATCATTCTTTATATTATTTGAATCGATCTTGACTATGTGGCAGACAGCATTTGAGCCAGATGCAAACATTAAACTGTTTTGGAAAATGATGGCTGGTGAGAACGAATATTTCAGCTTGATCCACGTTCAGCGGAAAGGGACGTAGGGAGAAGCACGTGCTCTTGGCTTATGTCACCTGGAACACTTTGGGTGCGCTGACAAGGGAGGCCAGGGCTGACGAGAGTGTTGCAGAAAAGATGCCAGCAGTGATGAGGGGGCCGAATCCTGACACCATGCTCATGACCTTGGGAAAAGATGTTCAAGTAAGGAGACTCGTCCCACAGACAAAACAAACAAACAAACAAAGCCAAAATCTTATGCAAATGCTTCCCCTTCTACTCTCCATGATTTGGAATCTCCTTTATAAGCCAATTGCTTCTAATCAGATTCCAACCCCCTTGCCCTGCTTCATTCTCAAGTTCTTCATATTTGTTTTTTCAGAATGGAAATGGCCGTTTTGTTGTCGTTGTTGATGAAAATAGGAAATGCTCACCACAATACCTCCAGAAGATACTGGAAAAAAATGAAGAAGGAAATGGTTTCAAGGATTTTGACAACATTTCCCCCCTTCTTTGGGAGCATATGTTTCTTTGACAATGGGAAATTCTGTGGAGCAGAAAGTGGTATTTTAATAAGGTTTGGGGAGGGCTCAGCTGTTTCCCAGTCTTTTGAAAAGCTTTTGCCTTTCTTGTTCTTCCTGCACGTAGAGGCTTTTCAAACCTTTGCTTTCTCTGTGCTCATCAAATATAATTTTAGATCTGAGACACGATGAGATTCTATCAATTTAAGTCATATTTTGGAATAATGACTTCGGCTGAGTTAATTTCTCTTTTTTGGTTGTTAAAATAGATGAATGAAGACTTCATGACAAATTTGCCTCTCCCTCCGCTCACCAATCATTCAGACAAACTGAGGTTTCAAGTTCCACAGTTTTCCCAACTTCTCTTGTTCCATCCGCCTTCTGCCACTCACAATGTCCCTCTTGGCCTTATTTTCCAGGCACCCCAGGATCATGTCAGGGACTTTCCCAAAACTGAGATCCATGCACAAAGTGCATTCCAAATACCAACTATCTAAGTCTCTCCTTCTCCCCACCATGAAATCTGGCACCATTGATTGGAAGATGCAATATGTCGGGTGGTAATCTTTCCCTGGTGATGCAATTCATACAACTGCCTGCTCTCTCCCCACCACAGTAAATGTAACCACAGGATTTGCCGCCACATAATGTCTATGGAGCTCCCTTCCCTCACGCACAAATTGTTCCTTGCTGAATTCAAATGGACCAATAATTAATCAGTTGCAAAGTCAGAAGTTACATTATACTACACATGACATTCTACAAATGAAACCTTTAAACCTGGCATCCTGACACCAGAGACATACAACTTACCTACAAAAATAGCAAAAAGAAAGAAACTTTTTTTTTTCTGTTCAAACCTGGAAATTGTTCATCAGCCCATACTGACATGGTTCATGTCGACATCTTGAGAAGTCGTAGCCCAACCCACAGGCTGCTGAACCATTGCAGTTCATCCCAGAAATGATGGTATCATTCATGCTTCCGGTGGCGTCTCGGACCACACAGGCCCCTGAGGAAACAACCGTGGCTCATCATTTCTTTATAAGCGTTCTGCTCCCATGGGATTTTCTTCTGAAAACATAGTTTACTTTGAGTCTGAGCAGGTCCACCGCCATCCTCTCTTGTCATCCTAGGGACATGGTACCTGAAGTTTCCCATCCTCAGAGGCTCCAGAACACCCCCTGTCTCTGACAGTCTGCTCTGCCACTTCTACTGCCTTGGGGGGTTTAGGTCCAAGCTCTCACCTACCTTTGTAAGACACCTGGGGGTTGGAACTCTCCAACCTTTACTTTCTGAAATGCACATGGCAGTGCTTTGCACATAATATTCAATTCATATTTCTGGCATGGTGCTACTGACTAGGTGTTTTTCAGGTAGAAGGATTTATTTCCTCATCTGCAAGAGAACTAAGGGATGGCATTATTGAATTCTAGTAATTAAGAGACCTGAGCCCTTGTTTTCAACTGATCGTAGTCCTTGCATAATTTTTTTAAAGAGTTATAATTCAACTTTATATAGAATTTTAAAGGTTTAAATAATAAAGAAAATGTTTGGGGATAAAATATTGAGATTTCCTTGGTAATATTAATGGTCAAATAATATTCGACCAAATATCAGTTTATTCCATTACTTTTGTCTATTTTGATATTTCTGTTATTTTCCATTATAAACATTCTATGATGAATATCTTTGTGCACAAATTTTTTCTTCTCTATTTCAAAATATTTCTCTAGGATAGATTCCTAGAAATGGAGTTATGAACTTTTTAAAGATCCTTGATATATATTTTTTAACAGACTTTCCTTATGAATTTTATAACTATAATCTCTGCTGCTATGTATTTGATAGGATTATTGAAATATATGATTATATGTGGAAAATATGTAGAAACTTTTCTGAAATACCTGAAGGATAAATATTTTACAAACTAAATTCCAACCAATAAAACTGTTCATTTTGCTTTTCAAACTCTAGACGGTATGAATTTTCATTCTTGCTAATAACTTTAAGAGAGGTCCCAGTGACAGGTACTAACGGGAACCCTCAATTTTATCCATAGAACTCATATCCTGTGAATCTGCAAAAGATTTAAAAACAATAGGATCTTCGAGTTGGAAGAGTAAAATAATCAGTACCGGAATCCTGTTTACATAGCCCTGAGGGGTGGCCTCCTAGCCTCTGCTTAAACAGTTGAAATTATGAATGTTGGTTACCAAGCAAAACCATCTGTTCCCGATTTTACCTTTTTGCATTGTTCATTTATGTTGAGCTGACTTTTTGGAAGCATATATTTTGGCTTCTGTGCAATACAACTCCCTAAATTTCCGTGAAGCCGAGCTATGAGCCATAACTTGCACTAATGACAGGCCAAGGACCCCAGGACTATCCTCCTCTCCAGGGAAAAGTATAGAAAAGGAATTTTCTTCCAGGCAAAAACTGGAAGAATCTCTCAAATCAGGTCTATAACTTTACTCGTTCCTTCATTTTTACATTGTGTGAGATAGGAAATCATTTGGGAAATTTAACTTAAGGTGGTTTCAATGTCATTTTAAAATGTGTCAATTTTCTAAAGTATTGGAATAAAATCTCTTTACATGTAACTCAACTTGGAAATGCCACAGCAATACACCTAACATTATCCAATTTCCTCAAATAAGAGACAGTGAGAGAAGTTAACGGTTTTGCTTTTTTCTCCAGAAGCCAAAGTAATATAAATGCACTTCCCCAATTTCCTTTAGCAGAGTACAGTTGGGATGTGCCCTTCGGTAAAATGGTCATTTGGGCTTCTGCAGTGGGGACCCATATTCCCGAGTGTGCACAGACAAGAGTTTTCTTCTCTGGATGTTCCACATTTCTTCCTCTCCTACTGTGGCATAAGCATGAGGTGACCCCCAGCCAGGAGGAGGTGTGGCTGCAGACAGCAGGTGGAATGAAAGTCAGCTTGGGAACAGCAGGTGCATCCACATATTTTCCACTTACTGAGCAATGTGGGGGCTGACCACCCACACTGCTGGCAGCTGGGTCTTGTTCTGATTTCCTGCCAACTTGTGATAGTGACATTTCCATATCAGGGACAGTAGTGCAAGGAGAAGATACAGCCATCAATTCTATGTCTTTCATACATTCCTAAGGCTTTTATTTTTGTTTTTGTCTTGTTTTATTTCTGGCTTCTTTTCTCTCGCTCTGTTTCTCACCTGCCTCCCATGGCAAGGGAGGTGGATGCTGGGAATGGTGGCTCCTTTGGCAGTGGGGTTATCACCTAGAGTAACTAAATGGGATTCTCTTTGTGTTCATGTGGAATAACAATCTGATTAACTCTACCCTAGCCCTGACCCAGAGACACCTGTAATACAGCTTAATTGCATTCAAACCCCTAAAGCACCCAGAAAGGGAATTAAAAATGTTGTTTTTAAAAAAAACCTTTCTACCCACTGAAAGCCCACTGGACATAAGAACAACCAGACTCCTTGTAATTCTGGCATTCGGACACCAGAGACATACAACTCACCTACACAAATAGCAACTCCTATGTAAGCGACAGTGGTGATGAAAATGGCCAGCATGGTTCCTCTGGGGATGGCATCTTGGGGATCCTTTGAAGAAACAATATGGTGGGATGAAGAGATAGGGTGGAATAAGAAATAGAAATGACTTGGAGTTATTACTGTATTTCAAATGTTTAGGCTACCCTTCCTGAGATAGGGTTGAAAGAAAAGATCAAGCAAATCGCAAAGTAGTGAGACTGAGTTCTTTTTGGACAAATACAAGGTGTTCAAGGTGAATAAAGAAGTCTCTAGAACTTTGCGCTGAATAGAAGAGATCTCTAACTGTCCAGGACGGAGTTTTTATAGAAAAGTAGACCAGTGAGCTCACTCACTAAGCGTCTCCCTCCCCTTTATCTCCTGTGAATTTTATGCAGATACATCAAACCTTAAAGTATTAGGGGAAAGACACAAACACACCCCGTGCATTGATGCACCTTGACAATATCTGTGTGTGGGTATTAGTTTTGTACCAAGCTTAGGCTTGCCTTAAAAATAAATAACTCTGAAGCAAAAAAGATGATCTACTAAGTTTTCCAATCCCTCAAATTTCCCATTTGGAATCTAGTTCAGGAATGACTGCTATGGGAGATATTTAATTTCCATAAGCAGGCATAAAGAAAGAGGCAAATTTAAGCTTATACCAGAAAATGGGCTTTTCTTTTTTGCTTATGCATGTATATAAATTCACTGGGCTGAGCTCACATCATATATAACATACCATTTTATATCCTGTTTTGGGGGCTAAATCATAGCATAATCAATTTCCAAGCACCATAACTTTTAAATTATTGAATTCAACTTAACAGGGATTATTAAATAGAGATTTCAATGTATTCTTGCTTATACAAGGCAGTGCCTGGCATATAGAAAGAGTCAATAAATATTGAATTGAGGGAAGCACAATCTCAGTAGATATTAGTCCCCCCACCAGAGGACCTGAGATGTATCAATACAAATAAGCAATAAATGTAGTCAAAGTTTGAGCTTTTTTGTTTTTGTTTTTAACTTAAATCTGCTGATCAAATCCATCGGAGAGGCCAACTCATGGTAAATTTCCAGTGTGACAGCTGGAAATAACTATGCAAGTGAATTTGCCCTTAATAGGAGTAAGTCAGCTCCATGGAGCCACTCTGTGGTCATTGATTCCCACTCCTTTAAGAATATTTGTACATAGGCCTAGTTCTGCTGCATATATACCTAGCCTCCTCCTTCCAAACTATTGTCTGCAAAAGTGATTTTGGCTAATGAGTGCAGTTGAACAGCACGTCAAAGGAAGAAGAAAGTAATTGTGGCTGAAATGGGCCCCACTCAATCTCCCAATTCATGGTATGTTTCAAGTTTTATTTTATAAACTATGTCTTGTGATCTGAGTGAAATGGGAAGATTAATTTAAGTGGGAAGAAAGGAAACATATATAAAGATAAGAGGTGTGAAGGTGGAGGGCAGTCACGTACCTCAAACATAAAAGCTTAGCTTTTATGAGGAACCATCTGCTACAAACTCTGAAATTACTTACTTAGAATTTACATGAGGGTCAGACTTGACCCAATATAAATCAGGATGTCAGTATCTTAATGTGTGATCATATATTCACCCTGTCTGCTCTGGCTCCTTTTCCCCTAAACAGGGACCAGGACTTTGACAAATTCTTAGTTTTTATTCTAAACATTAGTTTCCATCTCCCCAGCTGTAACCTAGAAATCTAACCTTCCTTCACCTTTCTTTATTAGACATTTTTTTTTCTTAAGACAGAATACACAAGCAATCTATTAGATTGCTGCTTTTTGAGTGTCAACCCCATCTAATCTTGCATCTCTGAAGCTGCATCTTAACTATCTTGGTTAGATTTGGGTACCTCCCACATCTTCTCCTAGGCACATATTTACAGATTATCAATTAGCGTTAACCAGTGGAAGGCTCAGGGTGGGAACTTTGTAGCATCGCCTTGTGCCAACTCTTGTTGTCACTGGCAGCCTGAAGTGCCATCTTGAGAAGGATTCTGAGGCTGTGAACAGAGGTAACGTCTTGCATATCCCTATAGTGTATAAATAAGACATGTTTACTAAGTTGAAATGAATCTCTAATGTGATTATTTCTAGTTTTACTCTCAGAGAAATCCTATCTTTAAGTACTGAAGTTTCCTTGTCACTTCCCAACATGTGGTCACCTCTCAGTTCCTAACACGTTTGACCACTCTGGCTTTTGATCATGTTAATTATTCCTTCTCAAACATTCTCCTCTCTTGACCTTCATGATCCCACTCTCTGTTGAGTTCCTTACCTCCTAGATGGCTCTTTGTCTTTCTTCTTCACGGACTCCTTTTCTACCACTAACATTTTGAATGTCACCTGGGCACTTTCTTGGTCCTTTGCTCTCCTCCCTCTTGCACAGACCTGGATGAACTCATCCATGCCATGGTTCCCCGTCCTGCCCTAGATCTTTCCCAGAGCTCCAGACTCATAAATCTAGTGACCCACTAGACATCTCTACTCTGATGTCCTTTTGCCACTGCAACCTAAATGGCCAAATCTGAGCTTCTTTATCCTCATCAGTTATAGCATGGAATCAATTCGGTATGTTGGTTGCATCCAGCATTAAAAGAATACAATAGAATTGAACTGATGGGGCAATATCAGCAGACATCATTTGTAATAAAGTTAAAAACTGCTCAGGGAAAATTTTGTATGTGTGCACTGGATTGTGATGTATAGTGTTTTCTGACTGCAGATCATAGTAGAAAACACACTTTCCGTTTCCTCTCCTAACCCTAACAAAAAGCGATCCCTTTGATCCATTTCCCCTGCCGTGGCCTTAATTCAGGCTCATGCCGTCTCTTGTCCAGACTGCTGTGATATCCTCTAATTGGTCTTTCTGCCTCTGGTCTCCCTACCTATCACCCCCCCACCCTCTAACCCATCGTTACAAGCTGCTAGTAGGCTTTTTCTAAAACAAACGTAAACATATTACTCCCTGATCTAACTTCCTTAGTGTCTCTGGCTAGTTTGGGGATAATATCCAAACTCCCTCTTCTGTAGTTTAAAGGATTTTTGCGTTCTACTTAATAGCATATATTAGTGTATATGCTGAAAGTTAAGCTTACTTGCAAAATCACCTAAATATTTTTAAGTAGAAAGAATGCAACTTTTTACAACACTATGACTGCATGTGCCCTGAAAATCATGACAGAACATTCTCTACATTTTCTTTATATAGAAACTCAAACTCAGAGATTTCTCAGTACCGACTGACAAAGAAATAAAGCTCCTTACTAGTATAGCATCCCTAATCAAGGTAGCATTCATCTTGGGAGAAAGGAACTTTAAGTCTTGCCATTTTAGATAGGGATATCTTCTGGTTCTTTGCTTACTCCCAGAATGTCAGGACACACAGAAGGTCCTTTATAAACATGCTTATGAAAATGTTGCTGAAACAATTTTACTTGCATACCCGATTCCACATGTCAACTGATTTCCATCAGCAGCATCTTTCCCTGTGCCTTTTGACATTCCAGGCCTTCTGTTCCAAACGTCCCTCTCTTCTTTATTCTGTTGGTGAACACCTATTCGTCCCTTGAAATCTGGATGGAGTGTCCCCATCCTCTGAAGGCCTTCCCTTACTTCTTCAGGGACAGGCAATTACTGTTTCCTCTTTCCCTTGTACATGATTCTGTTCTTGTTTCTCGTGACTCAGACAGAGTAAGTCTGTCTTCACCTTAGACCATGAGCAACTTGAAGGGAGGACTGTGCTCTTCCTTGCTTCCCCAGTGTCTGGCATCAGCAGGTGCTCTGTAAGTGTTGGCTGAGCTGAACTGACAACTAAGTATCTAATACGAACTTGTTTCTAAGGAAAATACAATATTCTTTCATTTAAATGTGTGCTTACAGTTTGCAGAATTTTAAATCAGTGACCTCCAACACTTTTCCAAATCTGAGAAACTGGCAGCTCCACATCCATAGCTAAATTTTGTTAAGCAGCGATACTTAACTACTCAAATCATTTTGAACAAGTTACTTAATTTTCTGAGCACCCGCCTAATCTATTTTATGCCATATCTCAGCCCAAGAATCTACCATGGCACTGTGGTCTCTAATATGACAAATCAAAATCCCTTTATTCATTCACTCAATAAATATTTATTGAAACCTACCTAGCTCTGAGGAGGCAGCAATGAATATAACCAAAGGCAAGGTCCCCAGTCTCACGGACTTACATTCCAGAGCAAGCACCTCTTGCTCGGGTCTCACCAGTGACAATTTCCCCTTGTATTATAAGGTCATCCAGCCTCCTCAGGGCTTCTCCAGCTAAACTGTGAGGGATCCCTTACTATTTCCAGTATCCCCATGCCTGACTGTTCTTTTGTCTTCTCTGCCTGGAATACCCTTATATTTTCTCAACAATAGTCAGTATTGAGCTTTTGCTCTAAGTTCACACTTCAAAGTAACTTCCTTGAGGAAATCATCCCAGACTTAACAATTATCTGTTTATTGTGTTTATCTCACAATTTATTTAGACATTACATATGATGTTCATTTATACATGTCTCTTCATGGCTCTTATAAGTATTTCTTGTCTTCCAAAGTTGATTATAGATGTATTGAGGTAAGACCTGTGTCTTCTCCTTTTTTGTATATGGTAGAGACTGTTTACTATCCCCTAATATCCATTCTCACCTTCCTCCTTTTAACACAAGAACTCCCTAAAATTCTAGGCTCATGGCTGCCCAGCTACAGACTACATTTCCCAGCCTTCTTTGCAACTAGGCAAGGTCAGAGAGACTAAATTCTGGCCAATGGAATGTCAGCAGAAATAATACATGCAAGGTCCAGGAATTGCTTTCCCTCTATTCTTACTCCTCTTCCTGTGGGCTGGAACATGATCTTGGAAGTGACGAGTCATCTTGGACCTTGCAGGTGAGGACAAACCCTAAAGGAGTGGTCAATCAAGAGAGGTGATCTGGGATCCTGGGCTACCATTTGGAGCTGACTTTTCTTATTCCACTGCATGGCCTATGAGCTCAGATTTTTATCCACTAGAAAAATAAACTTCTATCTTTTTAGGTCACTGCTACTAGTTTTTTATAAAACATTCAAACCAATATTCTAATAGTGCTCTTTACAGTACTTAACATAAAGTAATATGAATGGAGTGCTAAATAAATACCAATTAAATGAGTGAATATTTCTCTGAATTTAATGACATAAAAATTCACTAATAAAGTGATTTTTTGGAGGGAGAGGGAGGGGGTGGGGTGTTTTTTTTCCTGAATGTTATGTGTTTTTGTTCCTTAGATGTTTAAAAGAGAAAGGCTTGTTCTGATATTCTTTTCATTGAACTATATTCATCTTGTTGGAAATGTTATACACTGCCAATATTCTCCATCTTTCCGATATCACTGAATAAGACTTTTGGATGGACTATCGGAAACAGAATGGTCTGGCATTAAAGGAGAGAACTTTTAAACTACTGGGGACCCTTACAGAAATGTTGGTTTTAACATCAGTAGAGAACTATGGTCACTGTTGACCTCTACAGCTTGTGTTGCTCACCAACAGCACCACAACTTCCCAGGATTACAAAAGCAGAGGAAAACGACATACCTCCAAGTCTCCTGAGATATTGGCACCAGCAAGAATCCCAGTAGCTGCTGGGAAAAAAATGGCAAAGACAGAGAAGAAGCCTTCACCTTTTGTGAAGCTTGGCCCGAAGTTTTCCGCAAATATTGATGCTGCAACACAAATAATGAGAACATTATCTTGTAGACTTTCTTTACAGAAAAGGAGATATGGTTATTTTTAGCTTCTATCAATGTATCATGCAAATGGGTCCCTATATTCTAAAAGGAATGAATTTGAAGATGTTGGTATACTCTTGATGAACTTCATGTCAATATTTGCCAAGAGTCAGTATAGGTATATATCACAAGGTTTTAGATCTCTAGGACATAGCTCTGAAAAAATTTTTGTGTGCCAACAGAGACCCAGGCCTCCAGATTTTTTAGAACCTAGAAGATTGAAAAAGAGGGAAATGGAGAATTTTTCTCATGACCATGCTGGCATATTCACAAATATACCACACATGTACACTGCCCTACACATACACAGCTCCTTTCTTATGTGCATAAATAATCAAACACAGCTTTTCTATGCTTTTTTTTTTAATTGGTGGAGCAATTGTGGGTGAAACTATCTTAACATTTTGCTACTTATGTTCTAACCTTCCCACTTCTTGCTCCCAGAGATTAGATCTTAAATTCTATACCAAATTTTCATATATAGGAAAAGAATAGTAGCAAGGAACTTTAGTCATAAAATAATACTATCCCACAGGGTCTCAACAAATTACTTAAATGAGAAGGGAACGATGTAGAAGAAAAACAGAGATGGAGGGAAGAAAAACACGAACAAAAGAATCTGGGATGATGCAAAAACAAGGAAAGAAAGCTTAACTCATCAGAAAAAATACGGCAGGAGCTAGAAGGAGGGAAAAGAATAGAAAGGAAAACGATGTTAACATGCAAAGCAAACAAGACAAACTTTACAAAGAAAAAGAATCAGGAAGAAAGAGGTGATCTAATACCAAAAGGAAACAGACACTCAAAACTGAATAAATGATGAAGGGAAATACTTTTTAAATCTCAGCAGTGGATTCTTGAGTAAGCTAGAATGGAAAGTTAGGATGGTGTGTATAGGTGGAGGAGAATTTCATGCTTTGTGACATCCCCTCAGGATCCTATGCCAATTCCTACAATCTTTTGTGCTTGAAAACCTGACAGTGATGCTTAACTAGGTAATGCTATAGATAAGCAAGGTACAAAAAAGTTTAGCAGGGGGGTGCCTGGCTGGCTCAGGAGGTGGAGCATATGACTCTTGATCTCGGGATTGTAAATTCGAGCCCCATGTTGAGTGTACAGATTACTTAAAAGTAAAATCTTAAAAAAAAAAAAAAGTCTAGCAGGAAAATGACCATGTTTGGCTTTAGTATTCTCGAGGGTTGAGCAAATTGTCTGAACTAGGTTCTCTTTCCTTGTATGTACAATTCTACTTATACTATTTGACGGCAACAACAATTTGTCCCACACTTGAATGTTTTCAAAGCACTTTTGCATCCACTATCTTATTTACTTCTCAAAAATCCCCTCAGGAAGTTGTTATCACCCACACTTCAGCAGGGAAATTTGAACCCCAAACATGTTAGGTGACTGGTCTAGCTGGCAAGCAGCAGGGTTGAGACTCACTCTGGATCTCCTGAGTCCAACCCCAGGCTCTTCTTTGGATCACACTTGGATTCTAATGGCTGACATGGGGGTAACAGGGGTGGTGATGGAGGTGGGCAGTGGAGAACCACTGATTGCCAAGCAACTCATTTGTCACACGTACCTTGGTAGTTAAAGAAACCTCTGGACTTCTTCTCATTGTTGGATGGAATGACGGTTCCAATGAAGAAGTTTGCAATAGCAATGAGGAGAATGACCAGAAGTATCACCTGAGCCTGGAATGGCAAAGTAAAAGGAGGCCAATTTAAGAATTACTTAACAATGTTTTACATAATTACAAAAGTCATGTCTACTGAAAATCCACTGGACAAAAACTCTATCTGGTTATTCTGATTAAAACTACTATCCAGAGTCGGTAATAGTGTATCTTACAGAATGGTAACTTACAAGCCTTTTCTGACCTGAGTGTAGAAGTTACATTTTCAATGGAGGCTTGTGCTTGGGCATTTGAAGGTGACATTTCAAAAACATTCCAAGTACTAGGTGAGTAACTTACTGCAGTGCCCTCAGGAATATAAATGGAGCCCAAAGTTTTATCGCTGATAGAATTTATTTCTTTTCTAGGCAGAGTGCCTATGGATTCTTTCCTTTCCCAGTGCTAAATGCAACAGGAGTTGCATTAATAACACAATAATTCATAGAGTTCCCGTGATGCCTTGTACACTTGATGTTGGGCTACCGGTGTGTGCCCAGCACAAGTGGTTTGCAAGGTTGACCAATCAGATTGTCTTTCTTTGTCCCCCTTTCCCCCTGCTGACATTTCAAGGGTCTATTGGCTTGGCATTCCCATATGCTGTTCCCTCTGTAGGGAATGCACTTCTCCCGACTCTTTGCATAACTATTCCTTCTCATCCTTTAAGCCTTAGTTACTTTGTTACTCAGAGAGGACTTTCTTGACCACTGAATCTAAATAATAACGGCTAACATTCACTGAGGGTTTACAGTAACAGACAGATTTCACTTTATCAGTATTCTTTCAGATAAATAATACTATCAATAACTGTCTGAAGTAGGTAATATTGTTATCATCATTTTAAAAGATAAAGAAACCGAGGCACAGAGAGGTTAGGCACGTTTCTCAAGGTCATACAGATGTAAACCAGATCCAAATCCAGGTGCTGTGGCAACAGAGCTAGAGCTTTAAACCTACCTTCTACCGCCCTGCAGCTACATTGCCTCCCTCAGGGAATAAAGTCATTATAAGTAGATGCCCCTTATTTTCTATCTGAGTGCCCTGTTTATTTCCTTTATAGCATGTTCACAATTTACCATTCTATATTTACTTGTTTATCTACTTGATCATTACTCATATCCCCACAGACCATAGTATGTTCAACTAGGGGCAGTATTGTGCCTGTTTGTGTCATCACTGAATATCCAGTACCTAGCAGAATGCCCAGCACCTAATAAGCACTGAATTAATTTTTGTTTGATGTGAATGCATAATCCACAAATAAATGCTGTATGTTTCTCATTGCCTTAGGGAGGTGGGCGGGTTTGGCCACTTTTCAATCTCTGGGGACCTCTTGAAGTCTAGGCACCATATCTTCAGGCTCTTAAGACCAGTTGCAATTATACCAGTCACTAGAGAGTTATAAATCAGATAAAAGACATGCTCCTGCCATTCAGAAATTTACTAACTGTGTTACTACTAGTTAAATCCAGATATTGTCTAGTTCCAGGACTTACTCCTGAAGTACTGCCTCTCGGGGGAGAACGATAGTTTCGGCCTCTATTCCCTTCTCCCACATCCTTTGGGCTTCAGGCACCCACAGTCAGCTGGAAAATGCGACACCAGGGGTGGGACTGGGAGACGCAGGTTTCCAGCATGGACTGTTCCTACAATCATAAGGGGCCTAGGGGTGAAGATGGCAGCAACCGAGGTGTCTCTGTCACAGTGATGACCACACAGAGAAGGACAAAGCGCAGGCCCGATCATGTGACACACGAGCAGGGCGTCCTGACTGCCTGGACCTCGGGTTTGGAGGGCTTGGGGCTCCCCCCAGTGCTAACCTGCAACTTTTGCCATAGCAAGTAATAATAGCAATTCTTTTTGAAGGTGGGGTTTGTTCTATTCCTGCAATTTGGTCAAGACCGAGCAGCGGTGGTTGATGACATCATTTTAAGAAAAATCACCTTTGCTTCCCATTCCATTCCAGCTACTGAAATTCCTAAAAGAATCACCACTGTGATGGAGCCGATTATCCGAATGTCGTTGGTTGGATCCACCATCATTGAATTGCTCTCCTGGAACAACAACGAAAATCACTAAAATGGTTAGAGACGGAGCTTTTTTTTTTTTTTGTCTGTATGTCCTATTGTAAAATTGAACAGTAAGAAGAAATACTGTGCTCTAGTGACCATTTGGATAATGGAAAGCGAGGTGCTTCTAAATCAGAGATTCACATTATTTTGTCCTATAATAATAGGCCACTGGTAGCCAAGGTTAGGAGTTGGAAAGTCTAGATGCTTATTCTAGTCACAGCTTTTAAAGCTGTTGTTGCACCGAGATAAGTATGTGTACATGTAAATACACATTGCTGTTATTTGTTTCACAAGAATGATTATTTTTGCGTGTCAAGGGGAATCTTAGAGAAATAAAACTGAGTGGTTTTCAATGTGACTATTGGAAAATGCATGTTATTCAATTAAATAACAAACTCCATAATCCAGATAATGCATTTCTTGAAGATCACATACCTTATGAACTATATAATCCATTCATTTACTCATCTAATTTTCCAATAAAGGTCCTTTATTACTGATTGAATTCAGTAAATGCTATCACTACCATGAAAGGAGAACTAGAATTAGTTCACATACCAGCTAGTTAACATGCTCACAGACACACTGTCGAGATGGCCTACCTAAGCTAGGAAATGCTGAGTTTTCTGCAGTGAGTTGTTCTAATGTTTGAACTGTCTTTACCTTTGGAAATCTATAACCACAGTAGTAATATTGCTGCTGATAATAGCACCCATTATTTCTCTTTTGTTTCATGTTTTACACAGTATTTCATGTACATTATTTCATCTGTTCTGTACCACATTTCTATGAAATACACAGAACAGCATTAATAGCCCACATGATAGATTTGAGAAATAATGTTCAGAGGAATAGAGGGACTGGCCCAGAATATCTCAGCTAATCAATATGAGAGCTCAGGATTCCAAGCCAGTTCTGATGCCAAGCCTAGAGCTCCTTCAACTATATCGAACTTCCACATTCTACAGAACAAATCTATTTCCTTTCATCTTGCTATAATGATAACCTCTTAGTGCCCTGAAAAGGCAAATTGAACTGAATTATCTTACTTGGCTGAAGAAAAGAAAAACTTTTAATTACCTTAAGAAGATCTACCACTGTTTCAGCAAATCCCACCACATACATAGCAACAGCCACTGCATTGGCAAAAGCAAAGATCAAGCCTATAGATCCACCAAACTCAGGCCCTAAGCTTCTGGAAATAAGATAGTAGGCCCCACCTAAAACAAAAAATGAACATGCTTTACTCTGAGGAACTGCTAAGGGATTTAGTTTCTATGACCAAATAATTTTGAATAATTTTTATTCTAATAAAAATATTGCAACTTGCTAATAATATTAGGACTCTTGTGTTACTTGAATGAATAAGTTAGGCTTTCTTTGTACTCTGAGAACGATAACATAATGCAATAGAATTATCCTGACTTAGTAAATTCTGATTTATTGAAACCCAGTTGTACACAAATTGTATACAAATAAGACTGCAGCAAACTTTACCAAAACAAAATGCTTTGCTTTCTTTTTCCCTTTCTTTCTTTCTTTCTTTCTTTCTTTCTTTCTTTCTTTCTTTCTTTCTTTCTTTTCCTTTCTTTCTTTCTTTCTTTCTTTCACACAGAGAGACACAGCGAGAGAGCGAACACAAACAGGGGCAATGGGAGAGGAAGAAGCAGGCTTCCCGCAGAGCAGGGAGCCCGATGCAGGGCTCGATCCCAGGACCCCGGGATCATGACCTGAGCTGAAGGCAGACACTTAACGACTGAGCCACCCAGGCGCCCCCAAATGCTTTGTTTTCTAAAAAAAATTCATTGGTGAGTTCAAATCAATAATGTAATCAAAGTAAAATTTTATATTTGAAATTTCCAGGAACAGGAAGGCCTAGGCAGAAAATGAAGTAGGTGAAGTTTATCATTGCTATTCTACCTTCCTTTCTGGTATACTTTTCTGATATATATTTTCTGCATAAAAAGGTATCTGTATGCAGGGCCCCTGAGTCGTGCCGTTGGTTGAGCGCCGACTCTTGGTTTTGGCTCAGGTCCTGGTCTCAGGGTCGTGGGACTGAGCCCCACGTCGGGCTCTGCTCTCAGCTCGGAGTCTGCTAAAGTTTCTCTCTTCCTCCGCACCCCCTCCACAAATAAGTAAATAAATTAAAAAAAAAAAAGGTATCTGTATAGTGCTACGTGTTATCCACTCTATAAATTGGAATTGGTTCTGTTTTTAGCTCAAGAAGGCGTGATTGTTGCCAAATACCCATATATGTATGGGGGTGGCAAGTGGGAAGAAAGATAGGGAGGGTTTAGAACAATCGCTTCTCCTTTGGACCTTGAAAAGATTGTTCTATATGTGGCGGTGAACTTCTTTCTTTGCACATGAAAGACTGAGTTGCCTTGGTTACTCTTAGAGGGTAGTGAGAGCAGGTAAAAAAAAGACTAGGTGTTGAGAGGCCTAGTAGCTAGATGCTCTGACTGACCATAGGAAAGTAATGACTTCCTCTAAGGAGCTAGTCTTAGAGGTGGGCAGAACTGGTGGAGGAATGACACTGAACAAACATATCTCAAAACAAAAACAAAACTGTCTTTTACGGAAAAGGGATTTCCTCCACTGCAGTAACTCCTTTGGGTTAAAGGGTCAAAGCTCTCTTTAGAAATGGAACCAATTATTTGGGTGGAGCAAATCCCCATTATCTCCTTTGTCCACATGACATTAAATAAATTAGCTAGCCAGTTACTTCGGCTTGGTCAAAATGAGAGAGGGGCGGGGGAAGCTGTGAGAGGACGTGCGTTTGTGGAAGGAAGGGTGCTCTTAGAAGGTCCTGGGGAGGGAAACCTGGATAAGGCACCCAAGTTGCGGCCCCAGGAGAAGCCAAATAGAATGGGAGGGGGAGGGGCGCCTGCGTGGCTTAGTCGTTAACCGTCTGCCTTGGGCTCCGGTCGTCTGGGAGGGAGCCTCGCATGGCCCGGCATCGGGGCTCCCTGCTCCGCGGGAAGCCTGCTGCTCCCTCTCCCACTGCCCCCTGCTTGTGTTCCCTCTCTCCCCGTCTCTCTCTGACAAATAAATAAATAAAATCTTTAAAAAAAAAAAAGTGGGAGGGGGAAGACAGGAATTAGAAGCAATGATAAACCTTGCCCTCTTCATTTTCTACCTAGGCCTGCTTATTCCTGGATGATTTAAAAGTAACTCTTTGTTCTGTTTCGTTGTTGCTATTTTCTTTTGAAGGATCTTCTCAGGCCTGGGGGCCTTTGGGAGGGTTGTGTTGGGGTGAACTCTGAGGGCTTAGTAAGCAGGGAGTGTCAACTGGGGTGCTAAGTGGGCCTGGGAAGAGAGCCAGCAGGGCCCGGCCAAGGCACAAATAAACCATATATTTTACTGTAATTATTTATGCCTTCTTTCTAAACACCCAGTCACTCTCTATAAACATGTTTAATCACGGGAAATGGGTCAAAGAAAACCTTCTGGATATCTCTTAATTTTAGCTGAGAGAATTTTGCCTTGATGTTTAAATTTGGGTTAGTTCATTTTGCTTTAAGGCTTTGGGGACTAATTATGAATATGCAAATTTTACTTCCAACATTAAACCAACTGTAGACATTACTCTGTAAGCCAAGCTTGTAGTCATAAGTAAATGAATTGACTTACCTCCTCTGACTACTCCATTTGTGCAAATAGCGGACATAGAAATACCTGTGAGTGTTGTCACCACCACACTCAGACCGATGATGATGACTCCAAGACCTGCAAAATCCCCCAAGAAAGGTGTTTGACTCCGGTACGTCAAGAAGTCACCAGCGCTCGAGGAGGCAGCAGTCTGAGTTTTGTCACAGAAGGGTCAGTCTCCCCATGAAAAACCTGAAATGTTCTAAAAGATCCCAGTCCATGAAGGTCTCGGAAGCACCTGAAATGTACTAAACTTTAAAACTGAAGCCACGTCCAGGAATCATTTCCCCAGAGACACCGGCAAGGGGCTTGCAGACCGACCTGAAAAAGAAAACATTCACCAGAGGAATTTGAGCACCTGGAAACCATGAGCTGCAATGTGCCCGAGAGGTCCATTAGAGGAGATCCCACAGCTGAGTGGCGCGGACCAGGACTGAGCTCACGGTACCTTAGGTTTCCTTCTGCATCTGGCGTCAAGAACAGTGGGCTCCTTGCTTGCTCCAGTCAAAGAGAAGTATATAAAAACTTTTCCTACCCGTGGCAAGCGATGAGGGCATTAGGTATCTTAGAAATGTTACCTCCACGAACAAACCCGTTAGTTGCTATTGCAGAAGTTGACAACCCAGTAATAGAAGTTACCATGGTGGAAAGAAGAATTATGAGAACTCCAAGACCTGTTAGCAATGAGAGATAAAAGATAGTATGTTTTACTTTTCTTACTTGGATTCCCTATTGCTGCAAACTATACTGCCTCTGATTTAAGTTTTCACGTCCACGCCTGGGGCCCCAGCAGAGTTGCTTTGTGCTGGGGGGAAACAGGTTTGCCTGGCATAAAGATCAAGTCCGAGGCCTGCTCATTATGATGAAGGATGGTTTCCAAAAGTAAACACAATCTAATATGCGGCCCTGGAAAGGAAAAGTTGACTTATGCTGGTGTCCTGGGAGACAAACTACCCTGGCTGCGAAAAGAGAAAACATGACATTTGACCTTCTCTCTTGCTTGAGAGGAACCTGCATGAGAAAGTTGGGGGTTTGACAAAGGTTAAATCCTTCCCCATTTTTCTTGCATCTCTCTTGCCTGGAGGGGAAAAAAAGGAACCAACTTGGATTACCTTTGAGAACACTCCAGAAAGGTCAGCTGGTGAACTATCTGAGCCTAGGTTGCCTTTACCTTACAAATGATCGTGCGGGTCACAAGTTTAATTACCTCCTCTGACATATCCATTTGTGGCAATAGCAGAGGTGGATAAACCAGTGATACCAGTCACTGTCACAGCTAAGCCGATGATAATCACACCAAGACCTCAGTTGAGAGAGGAAAAATAAAGGCAATTAAACAGTAGAACAATCCATTAGATCGTTTACATAAAAGCCAGCAAATCTAGGGTAATCACCAAAGGACCACACTGGAATTAACAAGTTGGCCTGGAAATCACCAGAGTAAATGCTCAGCTTTGAAGTTTTCTGCCTAGAAACTGAAGAGCTAAGATGTGCAGTGAGACTTGCCCACGACTGAACAACGAGGACTGGTCAAAATTTAACGGGAACCCCATTTTGTATGCTGCTTTGGACACCTACAAACATAATAATTGGTCCATACAATTCCAAGCCGCTCATATAACTGGAGAGTAAATGTTCATCCTTCCAGGTAACTATCTCTTTATGTCCATTTGGTTGTGTGGGAGTGGAAAATTACATACAATATAACAAATTGTTCATCTGGCAGATGAATAAAGTAGAAAGAATCAAGTGGAATTACTTTCATTTATTGGCTACATGACCTCTGGCAAGTTACTCATTTTCTGAGCCAAACATGGCAATGGAATTAGAAAGAATCCATGTGGAAAGTGGCCAGCACAGTGAGTAGAACACGGTACACAGTCAGTGGCCCTGCTTTTTGGTCCATGTCCACGATAGTTATAATAGCTGTTGTTTATTGAAAGCCTACTATACATCTAGCCAGGTGTCAGGTAGCAAGAGAAATGCAAGGAACAAATAAAATGAAATGAAAAAAGCAGCCCTCAAGGATCTTATGGTGCAGAAGGTCAATGATTCTAGGAGGCAGAAAGTGATAAACCAGAATTCAGAGAAAGGCAAGGCTGCTGTCAGCTTCAGGAAGCACACAGACGAGAGGATACTGAAGGGTAGCAGACTCTGCCACCCCAAAATGTACCACTTTAGCAGAAAGATTAGCTTGAGCTAAAGGCAACAGAAAAAAAGCAGATACTTCCCCCATTTGCCTCAAAACAAGACGTAAGTTTGTAAAGTGGATCCACTTTCCTCTATAGCAGGAAGGACAGAAGTTCATCAGCAGAGCCAATTCAAGGCCCTTCTCAGCTGGAGGAAACTACCTAACAAACTTACTTATTTTCCATTAGTGCCCCCACAATCTGCCGCCCTAGAAACTCAGTCCTTTCCCTTTGTCTTGTGACTTCTCTAAAAAAAAAATCTTGTTCTCTTGTTAAAATGCTATGTAAGCCCACTCCTTTGAGTTACCCATTGCTGAGTCTTCTCTTGTGTACACATGATGTGTAAGTTAATAAACTTCCAATTGTTTTTCTCTTGTTAGGCTATCTGTTGCCAGTGTTACAGAAAGAATTTTGGGGTCACAGGCACTGAAATCCCCCTGGCTCTAGCCAGAACGCTCTCCCCTGGGTCTGTTTGGTATGGTCCCCCACATAAAGTGGAAGCTTCGTAATTGTTGTTGGCAGGCTGTCTTGCTTCCTGGGGTTATTAGAACAGTAGTCGTCTAAGAGAAGCTGTGATGTCTCTGGCCACATGCCCTGGGAGAAGGGGTAGTGGAAGGAGAGACAGACAGAAATGGAAACAAGGCATTGGAGGCTGCCTCTCTTGATGGTCCTGCCTCTATCCTGGCTCTAAAAGAAGTCTCGAGGCTATTTCACAGTCTGAAGTGCAGTAGGAAGAGGCTAATTGTAGGCATGAGATGCAAACTTCGACCGTATTGCTTCAGTCCCTCAAGACAAAGTTTGGCGTTGTAGGAAATAGTTGCACTAAATTCTTCGAATCCATTGCAGGGATCTTGTGGTGAACATCACCTCTACATCACCATGTGGCCTCAGTTCTTTGCACCCCGACAGGTAGTTTCCTTTTATCTTCTGCACATTATTTTCTTCTGATTTTGTTTTGAGGCCATGTGATGTCAAGTGTTGAGCTCACCCCAGCAACTACACAGAACTATACGGTCTGCATTTCAGGACACTAAACCTACTCTGGTTATTGCCCTACCCTTATTTTCCCTTTGCTTCTATTTTCTCAGCAATTCTTATTTATTCTTTTGCGTTCTATACATTTCTGTAAACCATTTGAAATCCTGGAACAAAGTTTTATACATTTAAACAGCAAGAGATTTGCTTTCCTCTCACAATCAAACATAAAGTCCCGGGGTAAGAGGCAGCTTCGAGAACTTGCAGTTTGTAGTTTTCTCCAAGGGAGGTCCTTGAACCACCTACTTCGGGAAAGACCTGAGGCGTTTATTAAAAACGCCCAGAACCACTGAGTTTGAATCTTTTAAGTGAATCCCAGGATTCTGTGGTTTTGTAACCTAACTTCCCAAGTCATTCTTAGGCACCCCACAGTCTGAAGACTACTGCACTACCCTAGCCTATCTCAATTTGTGTATGCCTAGACAGCAAGGTTCTTTAGCTTTATCTTCAAAGAATTGACTGGGAAACAATTAATCCAGCTCCTTCATTTTCAGATGAGAACATGAAACTCGCGGAGTATAAATGACTTGCTTCAGGTCATACATTTTCCATACCCTTCTTCTGTGCCTGATGTTTATTAGAAACTATCTTGCCCCAGCCAAAGTCTCTGAGACAGAGAAGAACAAGTCAATGGCATTTGTGGCTTACTCTACCACTTGCTTTTGGGGAAAAGAGAGCCCAAACTCACAGCATTAGAACAGTTACCCAAGCGCTGTAGCTATTGTGACTTGTGGCTCCAGCTTCCTTCTGGCTTTGTTCCCAGGGTCTCCTCTTGAAAGTATATCCAGGTTTCTTCCCCAAACTATCCCCACAAACAAGGAGAAACTACTCGGATTTACTTCTTTTCTTACCCAATAAAGGGACTCCAAATGGGACCCAGAAGGTGACTTAATCAGCTCATTTAACTTTAAGTTCACAGCAAAGGCCAGTAAAACTGAGTAAGGGTGGTAATAAGTTTCTACGACTCACTAAAGTCTACTTTCTGAGAACTAAAACAACCACGACAAACAAACCTTCATTCAAAGGAAAACCTGCTAAACACCCATTTAAAGGAGGATAAGACTACTTAAATAAAAAGCCCTTATTAAAACAATACTGATGACTGAAAGTACAATACTGAAGATAGGGTTCTTCATATTTTACAATTTTGCAATAAGCGTGAAACTGAGAAGAATAATGTAAGATCTGATTAAAGTTCAGGTTATTGCCCAAACACATGGATGTTAAATAAGTTGCATTAGAAAAGAATTACTCTTGCCCTTGGCTACACTCATACCTCCAAACAGAGTAATGTTGCTTGATGATCTCAATAAGTTACTAAACTGCCCTTAAAAAACTAATTTTGCATGAAACCCTGGAGCAAACACTTGGCAATATTAAGATGCAGATTTTCCATGGAACAGCATATACTTATTTTGGACCCTGCGGCTATAAGCATTCATTTGATATGCATCATAAAGTTGGCAAGCTGCCCTTTGTCAGGAACCCAGCAGTTGCCAAACATGAAACATGGAAAAATGATGGGAACTGGTTCCAGTGTTTCAATTTACAGTGCGGCCCTTTCTTGTTGCGAGTTAGTCTTCTGGTGATGCTCAGTATGTTTTGAGTGGCAAAGGCAATAAATAATGACCAAGTACCTTTGAATGTGAATTGAGATACATTCTGGAGCAGTTATCTAAAAGCACATCTGAGCCTCTATGTTCTTTTTTTTTTTTAAGTTTTTTTTTTTTTATTTATTTATTTGAGAGAGAGAATGAGAGAGAGAGAGCGCACATGAGAGGAGAGAGGGTTAGAGGGAGAAGCAGACTCCCTGCTGAGCAGGGAGCCCGATGCGGGACTCGATCCTGGAACTCCAGGATCATGACCTGAGCCGAAGGCAGTCGCTCAACCAACTGAGCCACCCAGGCACCCAAGCCTCTATGTTCTTGATACTAATGATTTATAGGTCTTCTCCAAAAGTGGATCTATAATGTATTTCCCATATATAGAGTAGAACATCATTAATTTTTATTGCATTAAATCAGGAACTTTGATAAAATTCAAATAAATTTTTCATATAAACTTTACCAGTATACTCTCAATTAAAAAAAAAAAAGGTTTGCCACAGGAAATGATATTTTAAATAAAATATCATCTTTAAAAACATCAATTAATCACTCAAAATAATTTCAACATCATGCATTTTCCATTAGAAAAATTAGTAATGGTTATATATGTTATCTTAGTCATTTTATCTATTATTTTTAAGCCTCTATCTGGCAATATTTTATTAACCTTTGTTTTCTTACTACTGGTACCTGAAAGTAACACAATTATTTTCTTTGGAAAATGTTCAACCAATTCAGCATTAGTTCGGTCACATTGTTACCACTTATCCCACAAACTGTCTTTGTTGAGTGAAATTTTGCCCATAATCCTAAGGGGGGAATGCACAAATGTC
Organism: Callorhinus ursinus; assembly: GCF_003265705.2. NCBI lineage: Eukaryota > Metazoa > Chordata > Mammalia > Carnivora > Otariidae > Callorhinus > Callorhinus ursinus. The sequence continues at coordinate 14,658,824 of NW_027397087.1, read as the reverse complement.
AGTATGTCTCCCAATAGGAATAGTACTATTTCAAATATATGTGTCTCTATATATCTATACACCTAAAACTCAACGAAAAGGTAGAAATATTTACTTGAGCATTTATCTGGTTAGCGAGCTGGAAAATTCCAGCCTCCCTGAAGTTAAGGCTTCACCTTTCCTCTCTGACAAACATTGTCAAAGAGGCAAAGTGAAAGAGCTGGAGTGCAGATTATTTCTGTGACCTCCGTGTCACATTCAGCATTAATGGTCAAAACAAGTTGCTTATGGAGTTTATCACTGACATTGAAAACTCTGTAAGGGGCATGGGGAAACCTGCTTACCAATTCCAGCTTCTCCAACAATCCAGGAGAGGCGAATGAAGAGCATGACACCCCAGATGTTCAGCATGCATCTTACCTGTGGGTTGAAGGAGCATCGAAAAAGATGTGAGACATGCGAGTGGGGCAAAACCCAGCCCTGTCTGTAATTCTGGTGTCCAGGCTTTTCCAACACTTAATCCCCGAGGACACTGAACAAATAGATTTCATTTGGAAACGTAGGAGCTTTCTCACCAGCACACCTTTCACCCATCCAAACTTCACAGCTCCGGCTTTATCCTCCTCTTGCTTGTTTTCGGCTTCTTCATCTTCAGGCATCCCATCACCGTTAGCAACCCTGTCGGCCGAACCCGGTGCCACCGCTATGTTCTGCATTTTTACAGGTAGCAAAAACAGTATTTGGTCAATGCAGGGACCCATAAAACATTCAAAGCCGAATCAAAACAATAGACATAAAATTTTAAAACACATGCAAAAAAGGAATATTCTAGCATTTGAATAAGATAATTATCTTTTTGCCCTGGTTGCTGATGGGTTCGTTTTGTGAGTGATTTCAGGCACAGCAGGACTGCAAGGGTGGTAAAGGAGCTTGGGCAGTTCTTCTACTGGTGAAAATATTACCTAAAAAAAACCCAAACCAGTTAGATTTGGGTACCTTTAGAATACAAAGAGAACAAAGGAGAGAAAAAGAAACTAAAGGCAGGGTGGTGGAAAGCCTATCAAAGTGAATGAGGGTCTTTGAGGCATGGTAAGAGGTTAATCTCATTGATGCAGACTATCTGGACTTCTTTCCATTAACCTCCCTGGGCTTCACTTTATTCATCTAAAATAATAATAAAATTTCTCTAATCATCATCTTTAAGAAGATTGAATGAAAGACACATAGAAGCGTTTTCTTTAAAAACAAGAAGAAAAGGGTTACAGTTCTAAAAAGATTTAAAGATAGCATCTGGCGACAAGAATGCTATTCCTGTAGAGGAAGTTTCTTTCAGATTCGATATGTCTTTGCCTGAAAAATTGCTGGATGTGCTGGTAGTATTGTACAAAGGATAAGAAGTCTCATGACTGGCTGACTACTAAAAAGGTAGGCTGAGTAGACATAAAAAGTAAGTTGTACAAAAAATGTCAAAAACTTATTTAGTGGTTTTTTTTGTGACCTGATTTTGAAGACGTTCCTTGTCTGTAGGCTAATCTGAATTTAACGGGGGAAGGAAATAGCTCTGTTTCTCTCAAGTTAAGAGCAAATCTAATTTCTCTTATAGATATGACTTTGAATAATTTCAGATGCACCCACTTAATTTAGCCTATCTGGCACCTCCCTGACTCCAATGTTTAGACGGAGTTACCCACTGAGTTCCCCCAAAACAATCTTTTCCAGTAAGGAGTGGAAACCACCGGGGACACCTTTTAGATTCAGCACTTAATTACCATTATTAAAGAACAATTTTATTCTATTTAAGTGGTCTAAATTAGTTTAAGGCTGGGATGATGTGTTCCCACATTACTAGCTAGGAAGTCTCAGACAAGGACAATTCCCCCCCCTTTTAAAATGGGACTGGTGTGAAATAAATATTCCGTATTTATTGTAAGGACTTTATTTGAAGGTGATCAAAGTTCTTGTCCTTGCTATGCTCAAGGTTTATTGCTTCTTTGGGCTTTGATGTATCATTAGCATACCTACTGTAAGCTAACTCTAATTTAGGCTGTTTGCTCCAAGTGACTGACTTCTTGTCTCCATGTTCTACTTCTCTATGTAAATAAGGCTTTCTTCCAACTTTGTTTTCCCACAAGATTTTTTTTCAGACTAGTACGACACTTGGGTAACCAGTGCAATTCAGTGTGGTAAGTCATTGCATATTAACTGGAGGTTGTGGACTGCTTCTCCTCAATGCCAAACAAGAGCCTACCATACAGCAGGTCATCAAAAAACAGTACTGAATCCATAAAGTGGATTTGAAGGCCACCCGATCTCTACCACTTAAGAACAGATGACCTCATTTCTTATCCATTCTCGCCTCTTATTTCTTTTCTCTTCCATCCCTACTGCGTATTTCATTTCTCATTGTTTCCTCTGTGCAACCCATGCTTAAAAAGGAAGGGGGAAGAGAATGAATCTCAAGTCCGATCATCTTACTCTTTTCCTAAAGCACTGGGGGTAAAATTGAGTGAAATTAATAGTTAAAATTTAGTCCTGAATTACATGAGGAATATCTTAATTCTAAGTATCCTCAGTCCCTATTTGCACAGATAATTGAAAGCGGACATCATATGTTCACATCAGTGTAACATACAGGTAATCAAAGTCCACAGAAATTGAGGCTGAACGAGCAGGGCAGAAACTGGTTATCTACACCAGCTCGAGATGCAAGTCATGTATGTAATTCAAAAATTTCTAGTAACTCAATTTAAAAAAGTAAAAGGAAATTAATAAAATAATTTGGGTTCAAATTTGGACCCTTAAGTTTTAAAAATGTACTTAACTTTTGTACAATATCATATTCTTTTTTTTATTTTTATTTATTTATTTTTAAAAGCTTTTATTTATTTATTTGACAGAGAGAGACACAGCAAGAGAGGGAACACAAGCAGGGGGAGTGGGAGAGGGAGAAGCAGGCTCCCCACAGAGCAGGGAATCCGATGCAGGGCTTGACCCCAGGACCCTGAGATCATGACCTGAGCTGAGGGCAGACTCTTAACGACTGAGCCACCCGGGTGCCCCACAATATCATATTCTTAATGTTTGCAATAATTCATTAGCTATAGTGGCAACCCACCTTGCAGGAGGAATCCGATCATGGACTGTTTTAATAATATATTTAATAATATATTTTACTTAATAAACTTCTGTAAAATATTATTTCAACATGAAGTCAATAAAAAATATTAATGAGACACTTTACATTCGTTTTTTCACACTATGTCTTTGAAATCTGGTGTGTAGTTTACACTGATAGCACATCTCAATTTGTACTAGTCACATTTCAAGGGCTCAAAAAAAAAAAAAAAAGAGCAGCATGTGTGGCTGAGGCTATTATATTGGAGCACACCTGTCTATATACACTGCATTCTATTACAGATGGATGAAACATTTGAGGTTTTTCTCCAGGCAATTAAAAATTCTATTTTTTCTCTGAATGGATTCTATCCTCATAAGGCAGCTGAGTGATTCAGATGTAACTTTTCATTTTCTAGAAAATGAACTAGAAAATCAAGCACAGAATTGAGGAATGTGTTAAAATGCCCATGAATGTTGAAGAGATTATTTGGTTAAGAAATTCATTTATTTGAGTTGATTTGAGAAAAACTTTTAAAATTGTCAATATTCTAGTTAATCAAGATCTCATGGCCAGACTATCAGCAGCTACTCATTTAGGGAGAAGGCAATTTCCTTTTCCTCAGTTAATTGGGAGTCCCATGAGACAGAGCCCTAGTCGCTTGCTTTTTAAAGGCAATCTTGGGAATAAAACCTATGTTTTCTGATTAAACCTGAACTTGAGGGTTTGGTCCAGGAAATTGCTTTGCTCCTGGCTGAACACCGGAGGTAACTATGAACCTTACATCTGGATTAATGAGAATACCAATGATTGTAAAAAAACGTCTTACAAAATAGGCTAAAGGATGAATAAGATATTTAAAATTTCCCCTTAAATGGACATTTCTATCTGGTAGATGTCCTTCTGGGCACAGTTTAACAGTTCTTCAATTTATCACTAGGACATCACAATATGAAACAAAAGGAATATTCTATGAGGGCATGTCAGGGAACTCATCATAAATGGAAGTTAGTAAGGCAATAATTTTTTAAAACTATTCAAAAATAGAGTCAATGTAGGATGTTCAACTCTCTCTTAGGTGAATATGTTCAACCTGCTAGAGTTTCAAAGTTTTTAATGTATTTATGCCATAGAAGGGAAAAAAACCTTTAAGTGTATTTCTTCACTTGACTATAAAGGACTGTAGTTAATGTATAAGTATAGGATCCATTTCCATTGCTTACTCTCTTACAGGAGCTGAAAAATCACTGCACCATATAAACTAGGAGACTTAGAATCTGGTTTCAGCTATGCAATTAATTCAGGGTGTGTCCTCCAGCAAGTTACTTAACCTTTCCTGGATACTGCCAAGGAGGATAAATCCAGTGGGTTTTCTGAAAATCTTACTTTGAAGTAATTGACTCTAAGGCAAAATCATTTTTCTGTGTTTGTCATCTTCTCTTCTAACACGGCAAAGTGAAACTTGGTTTCACTCTTTAATAAATGCCTCCTTTGTAAGCCCATACAGCAATTATAAAGTCAGCTTATCATCAAAGTACTGAAAAGACTGGGTCGAGGGTTTGTGGGAACCTGATGGCTGTGAGCTATAACCAGTGGCTGGCAGGCTTCTGGCTAGGACATGTTCTTGAGACCAAAGTCTCAAAGACTAAAAGTTTTATGATTGCTGCCTGAAACTAGTTTTTTCCCTCATACTTTGAATTAATTTGTTTGTTCCCTCATACTTTGAATTAATTTGTTTGTTCACACTCCATTACCATAAATGATGACCCACCACCTTTCGTAAATGCATTTTAAATTGCATAGCTTTAGAGAATGATTATCTATTTACCAAAAGTTTCACTTGTGCATTAACTATTCAGAGAAGGTAAAATAAAGTGCATTAGAAAGAAAGAAAGAAAGAAAGAAAGAAAGAAAGAAAGAAAGAAAGAAAGAAAGAAAGAAAGAAAGAAAGGCCATTGGGAGAAATGTATATTATTTAGTGAAAACAGTGGAATTTCTCCCCTCCAATATTGATAAATTAGTGAAGCTTCAATCACATATTTTACTTAATATAAAATGTGTGATTTTTCAGACCCCAGAAAAATGACAAATACCTTTCTAGCTGTCATCAAAGAAGAAAGAAATAAGTATGTTATGGGGATGGAAAGTACTGATAAAGAACATGGACTCTGGAGTCATGCAGACATGGATTCAACTTATTAGACACATGACCTTGGCTTCTTGACCTTGGAAGTGTATTGACTTTTAAGTTTTTGTTTTCTCTTCTAAAGGATCCGTAGGATTTTATGACAACTTTGCTATCTATAAAATAGCAATAATAAGAGTACCTACCCTGAAGGGTTGTTCTAAGTTTTGAACAAGAATTTGCCAAGTGTGAGCACACCATCTGATACATAAAAAACTCTCAATAAAAAGTTTGTTTTTACACCAGAGTGTGTGTATTGGTTTTTATTCACAAATTACTTTTCCTAATGCTTTTTACTCACAAATTACTTTTTGTCAATAACAGCCTATTGGCCCCAAAGTGAAGTCATTCCATTGTCTTTGTTTTGGAAGAGTTTGTAAATGGTTGGTTTCCTTAAAACTAATATTTCTATCTTAATTTTCATAGAATTTTATACTCTTCATAGACACTTTATTTCAATGACACGAGAATGCTGACTTTGATAGAAAGGCTGTATATTTTCCTGATTTCTATATAATTATATTTTTCTGAAATGCTAACAACAATGTGGTTAGTAAGGCTGAAAAGGAGTTTCATTTTTTTTTTAAAGATTTATTTATTATTTATTTTGAGAGAGTGAGAATGAGAAATAGAGAGCACGAGAGGGAAGAGGGTCAGAGGGAGAAGCAGACTCCCTGCCGAGCAGGGAGCCCGATGCGGGACTCGATCCAGGGACTCCAGGATCATGACCTGAGCCGAAGGCAGTCGCTTAACCAACTGAGCCACCCAGGCGCCCCAGGAGTTTCATTTTGGTTAGCCCTGTAGTTAGGAACTGTGTATAAAAAGGTGGCCACAGGATTATACTGGACACTACAAGTAGACTTATTTTTACAAAGTAAAAATACCAGATTAATCTGTGTCAGATGTCCAACAATCATTACACATGTTTTGATATGGAAAGAACTCCCATGTATATTATTTAATGAAAACGGTGGAGTGCAGGATAATGTGTAAAGTATGTTTCAATATGTATTTGTAAAAAATGACAGGCAGAAAATTAGATAGATAGGAATATAGATACTTACAGATATATTTGTATGTTTGTATAGGAATAGAAAATTTCTGGGAGGATTTATAAGAAATTGACAGTAATGACTGTCCTGCAGAGAATAACTGAAGATCTATATTAGATAAGAGACATTTCATTATACATTTTTTTAGTAGTTGTTAAATATTTTATCAGTGTATATTTTGCTTTTTAAATAAAAATCAGCTAATATAAAAATTACCATCATCATTATCAACAACCATTTACTGGGTTTCTAACCATTGTAGGCAACATACTAGACTTTACATGCATATAAACTCTAGTATTTACAAACATCCTACAATTGCAGTTGAAGTTAAGTAGCTTGTATAATATTGCAGAGAAAGTAAAGGATGGAGTCATTATTCTCCTGCTTTTGACTAGAGTTTTGGAAATCCATAATTCATAGCCACCCGTATAGGCATTTAGCTCTTTACTACATAGAAAATGAAAAGATTTCTTCAACGATGATCTCAAATCATTGGGATTACAAATTTTGTCAATAAGTATCTCTCCTAGAGTTTCAGTTAAGGTAGAGACTTGAAATAATGTCTTTCAAACCTATTTTTCATTTCAACTATTAGGAAAAACCTTTTCATGTAATTTTTTTTCTGACTTGGAAGTTATAACAGGGATTTGCACAAAATACAAATAAGTTCTGTCTAAATATGTTCTGTCATGTAGTATGAATGTACCATTCCTATACAGCTTTTTAAAGCATTAGAATCATGGATACAAAAAAATATCACTCATACTATGTCAATTGCTTCCCACTTTTAAATTGTTTAAGTAAACATTATCATTTATAATTTTTTACATACAAAATCTATGATGTGTCTGAGTATTATTATACAATGTTTGCTCTAGTGATTGTTCCTAGTTGTAGTTTGAGGGACCACCATAAAAATGTCAAGGGCCAGAAGGAGGGAGCAGCATAGCTACATTCCACTATAGGTCTTCATCTTTTATGCTTTTAAGCAGAGGAAAATGGAATCAAATTCACTAACAAGGAAGAAAGAGATGAATTGAAGAAGGCCTGGATTGTTCATGTCTGATATCGAACGATAGCACAGAAGTAGAACATGTGGAGAGGTGAACTGGGCCCTACAGGTTTAGAAACACTAGAATGTGGATTCCATGGTTGTATTTGAATTCTGCTCCCAATTTAGCTATGTGGATATCTCAGTACCATTTAATCAAGATGAGGTATCTTGGTAATTAAGGGTCGAATTCCTAAAAAGAGTGACTTATTACTATACTCCTTCATTCAGAATGATTATTCAGGGCACTGGGCCTAAATCTAATTTTTTTCTTTAAGATTTATTTATTTATTTTAGAGAGAGAGCATGAGCAGGAGGGGCAGAGGGAGAGGGAGAGAGAATCTCAAGCAGATTCTGTGCTGAGTGCAGAGCCCAACGCAGGGCTCAGTCTTACGATCCTGAGATCAGGACCTGAGCCTAAACTGGGTCGGAAGCTCAATGAACTTTGCCACCCAAGCACCCCGGGCCTAAACCTAATTTTTAAACTATTTAATTTGCTCTTCCTTTGTAGCTGAGAAAAAAGTGCTTGAAGTCAAAGTGCAGTCCTTTGTCTCATTTTATCTTTTCAAAAGGAATATGATATTGCAAACAGCTGTGCAATCTGTCAATTGCAGCTATGGCATTTTGCAGCTATGGCATTTCTACCACGGTCATTCAGCTGGCTTTTGAACAACCAACCCGACCATTGGTCCCTGAGAGTTTTTCCTCCCCTAATGTAAAGACTGACATAAACTGTGGCTTTGGGAATTGTAAATAAGCTACGTTTCTCTCAACATTAGTCCAAAGAACAATGTGAGTTTGCTCCATTTCCTTTTTAATGGAATTAAAGTTTTATTTTGTTTTGTTGTAAATTGGGGGAAGAACGTGAGTAAGAATATTTAAATTTTGATGGCAATTTTATCAGGGATGCAGCTTTAAAAATTATCATGTGTAATGAGGTTGATTATGGTGGGAGAGAATTTCAGGTCTTTTTAAAAAGAACTTCAGCTCATTTTCCTTCTTCAGAATAAATTGAAACCTCTTTATAATGCCCTACATTTCTTTTTCTGCCTTTCCCATATCTTGAAAACTCCTTGTGCTCTCTTCCTGCAACCCACTTCTCCCTCTTTTCCTTCTCCCCTTTTTCTCTTCTTTCCTCTTTTCTACACAATGCAAAGTGACACTGCAGTCTGATTTCAGGAGCTTCAAATCAACCCTCTTCTCAAAATTCTTAATGGGGGCTGCCATTTTTTTCTCACATTGCTAACTTCTTTTGATGAAAACACCAAATATCCCAGATAAAGTCTAAATCTTATACCTGTAAAGAAACCAGCCATTCAGCCCAGTGTTGCCAATATGGTACATGGGACAAGTAAGGCTTGGTGGGGAGAAGAGATAAGGTTAGAGTTCATAGCATGGCTCCCCTCAGGAAGTCTCTGTCTCTGGTGGTAGGGTGCAGAGTCAGAGACCCTGGGGAATCAGGGGAGTAAGTTTTAGAGATGGGTATCCTTGTGGAAAGAAGAATGAACAGAAACTAAAGGGGAATTTTCACCTTTACTAGCATCTTTCTTGAGAGCAATATTCCTAGACTCCCTGGAGTGGGTAATCATTTGATTAAAAAAAAAAATTGTTGAATGAATGAATATAAAAGGAATTGTTTCAGTCAATTTTTTTCTTTTACATCAAAACCTGAGCAAAAGTAAACTACATTTGGGTATGTGACAGCTAATTATTCTTTTTAGCAAGTAGTTATACCCATAAAGAATGATATTCATTCCAAACTGTGTTCCAGAAGAGCAGGAAGATAAAGTGCTTCAACCTATTTTAGAGCAAGGTATAGAAGAAGAAATCTATTGAGTTTATAACCGATTTGCTACAAGATTAGAAAAAGTGCTTCCTCATGCTTCTAGCAGATTTGGGAACCCAGGCTATATTCCTGAAATAATGAAAAGTTTAGCCACGTCTGTTGCTTCTGTACTTAAATTTAATTTAGTTACTTTTACATGCTTAAGTGCATTCAGGAGCCTCAGGCAAAGTTTTGAAGAAGAAGGGATAAAATGCTGAATCTTATAAATCTTTGCTCTCTCTTTAAAGAATATAAAATACCCATGTGCTCTAAAGGCTGGAACCACAGTATTAACTACAGCAAGCGCCCGTGATTTTTTTCTTTTTTTACAACTGTTGTGAAGGCATTAAAACTAAGGTGAATCCAGCTTCGGATTTAGCTTAATATGTTTAACCAAGTGTGCAATGAGTAGATGATAACTGTAAACAAGACACAACACATTGCCTAACTTTCAGAACTAATTCTTTCGTTCTCTGTGCTCAATCAGTGAACATGCGTGGGACACTTCTGTGTATTTTCTGGTTATCGGGAATGAGGGACAGTTGTGTCAGGAAGAAGGGTGGTTCGGAATAGACCTCTCCACCAGACACTGTGACATTCAGAGCATTATTACAGAGTAGGAGATCGCCTGAAGGAGTAAGGAAAGATACTTGCCCGTGCCCTGAAACTTACCTTTGCAAGTTGCTCATGAATCTCAAGCAGGCTGGGTCGGTTGACCTTAGGCCCGCTGATGCTACCCGTGTTGCGATAGTACTCAATCTTGGGAACGGCATCCACGGTGTTGTGGCCAAAGGTTTGTAGGTAGTATGTGTTTGTGTGAGAATCATAAGCATGAAAACTGGCATCTGTTTTAGCGTTTTCTCCATTTTGGAGGAAATTGTCATAACACTCCTGATTCCCAGGCCTAAAGCTGATTCTGAATCTGTTCTGGGTTTCATCCCCAAAAGAGGTTTCCTCATAATGTGGAGGGTCGGCATTGTTACCCACAGCTGCGCTGCTTTCATGGCTCTCGTTTATGACATTAACTTGAAAGCGATTGCTATTAGTGGGCACTGAATCCAGAAATACATTGGAAGAGTTGTTCATAGACATCTTCCAAAGTGGACTTTGTTTTTGGACTAAGCTGTCTACTTTATGGTTGCTTTTTTAAAAAAATATATGTCTTTCCTTCTCAAAATAAACCCTATGTGTTTACGTTAGGGAGCTCCTCGCTTCTGTTTTAGAAGGACTCAATAAATAGATTCTTGATGCATTGTCTGCTATACAATCTTCAGAATGTTCTTCAAAGCTGCCATTGAAAAAGAAAAGTAAACTTGTTTCAAGAAATATAAATACACTTAAGTAGGGATGGGGCTATGAGGGAACAGTTTTATATCACAAGACATACAATTTTAAACTGGTTTCATTAAAAACTACCTGTCCAGGAACTTTAGTCACAATTAAATCCCATAATAAATAACTGGGGAACTGCCTCAGCAAACAGAATTTTCAGTGCAGTCATTAAACTGTTATCTGTGTTTGTAGTATTTGCTGAGACTCAGTGCAGTTGGATTTAATATGATTTTAGAAAAGATATAACTCTACCAACTGAGTATAGTAAGAACTGATGAGAATATTCTCAGTTCTCAGTCTGAAACACAGTTCATTGACGTTACTAAATGTTGAAACTGCAAAGTATTTTATTATTGATATGAACACATATTATGTGATGATTTTATTATATGATGATTATAAAATTTTAAAAATATTTTTAAAACTTCTAAGAAATACATGCTATTAGTTTATAATAATATATCCTGTGAGGAAGATAGCTCTGTAAATTCTTGGATCTTTTACTAGCCTTTTATTTGCTCATACACTTGTATGTTTTACAAATGCTATCATGGACTCTTCAAAAATATATGAATATTCAGGGTAAGGAAATAAATCTCAGTCCTTAATAAAGTTGTATGCTATATTTAGGTAAAATAATCATGCCCTATTGATTCCCTTTAATGAAATAGTCTCAAATTCATTGAGAAGCTTGTATTTGACCATGAGATAAATAGACTACATAATCACTTTACAATCCATGAGCCCATCTTAGAACCTTCTTTAATTAGAATAATATTTCTTTATTGATACCTTAAATTTTGGCTTTTTAGAAAAACAGACAAATACAAAAATGTGCCTCTCTCCTGAAGTCCTTAGGCTATTTCTTTGAACTAAAAAAAAAAAAGAATCTTAACTTCAACTTGCAAATAACCTTTTATGGGGGAAATTATAAGTGAAACTGTCATCTCTTTAGTTTTTATAGAATATACCACTTCTCATCATAGTCCTTGACATCCTTTGCCTTTACACCACTCCTCAATCCACTTTATGACATAATATCAAGTGTGATTTTTACCCCACCCAGAAATGTTTAACTTACCACCAGAAGAAGGAGTCTTCTTCTCAGGAAGTGTTACCTGTTTCAACATCAGTCAGGCATATATGGGGCAATTAGCTTTCAGCCCAGAATTGTAGGCTTCTTCTTATTGGTTAGATTCTTCCTCGAAAGAGATGATTGAGCAGTGACTGGTGTGAAATAAAACTGTGGGTGCTGCCCAGTCATTAGCCCTGAGGAAACTTAAGTACCACCTCAGCTAGTAACCAGTAGTAAACCATTAATCCATTTAGACAGGAAATCACATAAAGTTTCTTTAATTCATAAGGGGAGGTGGATTGCTCAACAGTAATCATCCAGCAAAATATAAGCAGTGCTTCAGTTGTTTGGTGCTAAATAAATTGAATCCGGGTGTCTTCACATGATTCCTGGTGACCTCCTATTGTTTAGCATGTACAGCAAAATCTAGGCTTCCAGAGATAATTTCTATACTTTTTAACCAGAAGATGGTATTTGAGATCATTTTATCTTGCTTACAGTAGCTTAATTAGCTTAATTCTTCTCTGCATGGGAAGTGAGCAGATTGAATGTAGAATCAGTGATTTATTGAAAATATTTCTACCTAGTGGGAAAACTGTTTCAAGCAAGAATGAAACTGTGGGTAAGTTTCCCAGTGGCCTTTTGGTCTCTACCTGGTAAAACATCTATATCAAACCGGGTTTTTTAGTTTTGTTGAGGGAAAGGTTTTGCTCAAATCTGTGAGGTGGTGATTATTAAGACGGCACAAACAACTCCTCTGTGCACGTTCTGTCATTGGTTTGCAATCGGGTGATTGAATGAATCCTCGTGGTCTTTTATAAGAAGCTATCCAAGTGATTTCCAGCTGCCTGAGCAGCACGGTTGTAGCTTGACACAGGGGCTAGGAACAAGACTCTGAAATGTGTATGCTCAACTCACATCCCAGCTGTGCCACTTCCTGTGTGAGCTCTGGCAAATTCGTCAATCTCTCTGTGCCTTGACTTTCACATCTGTAAAATGCAATTGTGGATAATAATATTACCTACCTTGTTGTAAAGTTATCGAGGGGATTAAATGAGTTAATTTGTGTGTTGGATTTAGATCAGTCCTGGTTTGTACTTAAGCACTTTTACTATTTTGGAAATATTTAGAATTGACTGATGAGTTTTACTTAGTCACATCTAAGATTCCAGGGTGAATCATTAGAGATTGGGAGAGGTACTATGCCTATTAAAGTAGGAGGAAAGGTAGGTGGGTGAACAGATGCTGGATTATAGAAAGGGTCTGCAGATACCTAAGTAAAACCCTTTAGACGCTCTTAGGCAAATGTCATGCTAATCAATCAGGCTAATGTCATGAGGCTGTTTCAGAAATAGAGACAGAATTACAACTATGTACCACTAACTCACTCTGCTCTTAAGTACAAGGCATTTATCTGTTCAACAAAGGGTTCTGATTCCCCACATACAAGGCATAGGAATTATGCCTTTCAGATTCAAATTCATTTCAGATTCATCTTGCTGTTGCTATTATTTAGAACAGCTAAGATAGGGCTGGGACTCAAAACAAGCCTTATTCACTGGCCCTGGATGGAAGCTGTGAACTCGGTGTCAGTTACTTCTGCCACCCCAGTTCCCCTTTACTTCAACCATTCCCTCAAACCCCTCCCTCTTTCAGGAGCCCACCTATTTATTCCTTAAGCTTTTTCCTCTGCCAAAGACTGTGAGTGCGTCCTATAGTGGCCAATTTCCTTTTTCCTTGCTGCTTGCCTGCCTGACTACAGTGTCATGTGAGTTAGTTTTAGTCTTGGTCTTAAATCAAGCAGACATTTTCATTCTAAGCCTTTTATCTCTAACTGTGAAGTGAAAGTCTTCGCTCTCCATTAGGGGGATTCAGATGTTCTGGAGCAGATGGGACATGGTTTGGGGGATATGGATGAAATTACACCATCCACAAAGCCAACCTTAAAAGGTAAACCCAATTTAGACTTTTCAGACATGTGGGTAAGGTAACAGGAGGAAACTGGAGGTATGCTCCTCTATTTTAACCCTTGTCTTTCCTGATGGGGCTCTGAGGAAGGGGCAGCTAGAGGATGATCTGACTATGACATTGGACATTCCTAGAAGAATTAGCATTTCATGAAGTTTCCATGATGTATCCATACTGTAACCATTCTTCATATTTTTTATATTGTTTCTGGCTCTGAAAATATAGACACTGACCGTTCTTTCCCCCACTGCCCCCAAAAAGTCGAAGGTGAACAATAGATCATGAATAAATGCCATGGATGAGGACACTTTTGGTTAAAAGAATTTCCATTTAGTGGGACTGAAAATAATACTATTGTGGAATTGATGATATCTGAAAAGCTGGTGAGTGTTGAACTTTCAGAAACAATGATCATACTTCATAAAGTTTTCTTGTGTTTTGGGTTTTAGGATCTTCTTTTTGAAGTAAAAATCTGTCCTTGTTATGTTCCAGTCACCAAAATGGAGGATCTTGTTGGGTGTCTTCCCTGGGGGACAAATACTTGGATGCATATCTTAACAAGTACTTTAGAAGCCTGGGTCACAAAGGAGATGCCTAGTGTCCTGGGCACACGTAACTTTCAGTGTGTCCAGCTGACTTGGCTCAATGAGATGTTCTTGGACAAAACTACTAACTGGCTATAAGGTGTCCCAGTCTGACACTCCTGTACCTACTGGGGTTCAAAGAGCTCCTTGAGGTGTGGGTTTGGTCCAGAAGATTAACAACCAACACAGATGTGTTCTAAGTCTACTAGGACATGGAAAGCATCAGGAATGAGACAGCTTGTTTTGGAGTGCCGTAGACTTGAGCAATAACCATATTTGTAAGGTATATAGAAATGTTAAGGATAGTGTCTCAGAGTACAGCATGATGTTTACAAACAATGTCTCTGACATTAGACTGCCCACGTTCAATTCCTAACACAACCACTCTCTAGCTTGATAACCTTGGGAGGTTATTTAATCTCTGTCAGCTTCAGTTCCTCATCTGTGACATTAAGATAATAGAATGGAAATAGTAATGTTGAACTCAAAGGATTCATAAGGGTATCAAATCACATAATAAGTGGAAAGCACTCAATTTAGGGCTAACCCTTAGTAAATATTAGTCATTCTTTTTTTTGGTATGTTTGGCAGTTTTGTGTTCTGGTGACACAAATATTTTTGTATTTATTTATCTCCTACTATATTCCTCCATTTGGTAATCATAAAGAGTCAGAATTTTGTAGTTGGAAAGAATTTTAGAATAATATAATTCTATCCTTTCATATATCAAATGAAGAGAATGAAGATTGAAGAGGGAATAACTTACACTAAGCCATTGCTTCTTGAGGTTTGAGGATCTCTATTTCTATTGCCAATGAGGGTAATAAATAATGATTGCAAGGTATGTTTCAACAGTGTTTTATGGTTTTCAAATTGCTTTCACATTCATTATACATCACTTGGTCCTCTCAACATCCCTGTAGGATACGCAGGATAGGTTTCTTTATACTTGTTTTGCAAATGTGGAAAGGTGCTCCTTAGCTAGCTTTCTAGGTCATAAAGCTAATTCTTGACTAAGTCAACATTAGAATTCAAATCACAAGACTTTAGACTCCTAACTGAAAAACTTCTAATGACATCTCAAATCTTCATTCATCTCAGATCTCTGGATTTCCAGATACGTTCACAGAGTTCATAGGGCACTAGAATTGAAAGGGACATTAAAAATTCTCTGATTAACCTCCTCACTGAAGTCCATACAGATTAGATGACTTGTCCAACTACACATGTTTATTGAATTTACTGAATGAAATGAGCCTTTTCCAGTATGTTCAAGGAAATTACAGTTGTATATTCCATGTGTCCCAGTGGCATAACCCTAAAAACCCTAAAGGTAGAATTCTCACGCAAGTGCATATTCAAATGTCCCTTTATCAAACTCTTCAACTTCATCTTCCCATGTAGAGGAGGGCATGCTACTATACGGGTCTAACAGGATTTTGAAGCATCTGATAATAAGAAGCCCCAAGAAGATACACAAAATCCCAACAAAAGCAAAGCCAGTTTTTTGCTCCAGAGTCAATGAAAAAGCTGATACTTCGTTGACACTCATCTTAGCTGAAGAGTTGCCACAGTAGGTACTACTCATTATTCACTGTCACATCATTATGGCTCTTCAGAATTCCTGCTGGAGTCACCTCTTGGCCTAGATACAAAATTGGACTCAGTTTAGTGTTATTCATGTATGGTATTGAGCAGGTAATTGTTTTCTAAAATCTGACAGTTTTCAAACCCTCTTGACTTAACTCACAGAAGGTGTGTGAAAACATCAGAAATGGATCAGGATCAAATTGGCATTGGAGATGCTACTTCTGTTGTAGTAATTACAGAATTGCCTTTGTGGATACCTGAAACTATCTATATATACTAAATATAAAATCAGGTATGAAAGTGAACATTCAAATAATTAATCCTAGAAGCTTTTGATTCATTGTGAGATGATTAAGTCACTGCTTCCTTGACCTGAATTTTTACTTCATTTTTGCGTGTGTAGATAACACCATAAATAATCATAGGGTGTGAGCTGGTCAAGCTCTCTAAGGTCCATGTTTTAAGGTCTATCTCCAGTGCCATTTTGTCTGATACAGATTCCAATCCTTTTAAATAGTTGTAATGTCTTCTTTCTTTTTCATTCTCTTAGCTTTTAGACTTATGTACTTGTGTTTTCTTTCCCACTACTACTCCATATGCTAAATTTTAATTTCTTAAAGAGATAAATTGTGTTTTTAAGATTATTTTAATAAGACCTGTACCCAACATAGCATCCTGCAAATAGTAAGCAGCAGTAGCTATGGATCATTAACCATCTCCCCACCATCCGCATTAGCTTTCAGCACCCTAAATAAACATAAAACCCAAGTTAAACAGCATATTTTCTATAAACATTCAGCTTCAAGATGAGCTCCCCAGTTCTCTTCCCGAGCAGATTCCCAGTCCTAAGCTCCTTCTGTACTGAGATTCTAAAACTACAGCAGAAGTGTTCAGAAAATATGTGTTGGATTGAAGCAAAATAGATTTTCCCATTTGATGTCTTAATGTTAATTAAATTAATTAATAAAAATTAAGATTAGTTAATTAAATCAAGTAGTTACTAACCCATAGCCACCCTTCTTGAGGGGACTTTTACCAAATAGCTTGTCATCCAAAAACAGAGAATAATAGATTTTTTGTGTTTGCATTTTTATTATTGCTTTTTCTAACAATCCTTGAGAATTACTTATTAAAATGGCTGACCCTTCAGATTTTTTTTTTTGATTCAATTTTCAGAAAACAACTGATGTAGAAGAGGTACGGGTTGTAAGGAGTAAAAGGAAGTAATTAATAAGAACAAACTTGTAGCTTTCAAAGTTATTCACCAATGAATAAGCCAGTTAATATTAACCAATATCTGGGACACCTGGGTGGCTCAGTCGGTTAAGCGTCTGCCTTCGGCTCAGGTCATGATCCCAGAGTCCTGCAACTGAGTCCCACATCGGGCTCCTGGCTCAGCAAGGAGCCTGCTTCTCCCTCTCCCTCTGCCTCTCTCCCTGCTCATGCTCTCTCTCTCTCTCTCTGTATCTCTGTGTCTCAGATGAATAAATAAAATCTTTAAAAAAAATATTAACCAATATCTTATTTTGTAATAGTTTGGATTACAAAACAGCTTTATCTTCAAACCTTAAGTGTCAGGAATATTTAATACATTCTGTGGTATGCTGTTATTTGACTTGTTTTTTAATAAAAGGAAAAATATTGTTTCCAACTTCTCTGTTAAACTTCTTTCCATCAAATCATTTTTTCTGTCCTAATATGTATATAGTGATTATACTCTAATTTTTTTTTAATTTAGTATCACTTAGGTGGCTCAGGGTGATTTTTCTGATTAATCTCTTGTACTATTTATCCTGTGGAAGACATGAGACTGGACTGAGTATCTAATGACCTTGGGACTTAACAAGGACTTTTTTCCTGATGAAATCTCTACTTTTATTGCTTTTTTCAGCTAAAGGTCTTTTGTTGAGATCCATTTATTCTCTGGTTCATTTGCTTAACAAGTGGAGAAGCTGCAAAGCAGGATGTTTCTACATGGAGATGTTGAACCAAACCTTTGTTGTGTAACTGACTGATTCAGCCAAATAGCTAGTTTGAAGTATTTTTTCACTAGAGTCATGACTTTGCTAGGTTATATCACTTGAATATTTCAGAGGACATGTGGGTACGAGGAGGCAATCAACCTGGTTTATTGGTGGACACTGTGGTGTGGGGTGTCTAGGCTCCTTTCAATGGAGGACTTGTTACCCAGCCACTGGGAGTGCTGCCGCCAGATAGTCTTCAGCTGTAGCCCCTTTCGTGGGGAGCTGCCTGCCTCATGCAAGGTCACTTCTGTTCCTAGGGCAGACCATTTTTAATGACTGATTGATGCAAGAGTAAAAGGCCTGGTCATCTTGACTCAAAGGAGCACAACTCTGAAAGACCATTCCAGATCTAGAGTTGTACATGGGGTAAACCAAGACAGTCACTGCTTCCACATTACAGCTCAACTTTTGCCCACTCCTGCCTACTTCCCCACTCTTCCACAAGTGTTGAGCCCAAGGGTACTACCTAATAAACATTCTTGCACTAAACTCTGCCTCAGAGTCTGGTTTCGGAGGAACCAAACTTGCAACAATTGGTAGCACAAAAGTTAAAACATCTGGGCAGTTTTAAGAATCTGTACATTTTTCAGCTAGTTCATTTTGCCATTATGTAGAAACAACCTAAACTGTGTATAATTATGGTATTAGTTCAATTTATTTATGTGTTTTAAAAAATCATAATGCAGACAGAGACACAGGGTCATAGCTGATCATTAGAAGAGTTAAGTCAGTTAGCTCTTAATGATTAATCCACTAATCTCTGTTATTCGTATTATTATGTTTTTTTAAAGATTTTATTTATTTGACAGAGAGAGACACAGTGAGAGAGGGAACACAGGCAGGGGGAGTGGGAGAGAGAGAAGCAGGCTTCCCGCAGAGCAGGAAGCCTGATGCCGGGCTTGATTCCAGGACCCTGAGATCATGACCTGAGCCGAAGGCAGACACTTAATGACTGAGCCACCCAGATATCCCTGTTATTCTTATTAACTAACCAAGCAGACAACTAACCAAGCAGACAAAAAAAAAAAAAAAGGCATTTCCTAGCTGTAGCAACATAACGCTCAACTCATTTATCACTATTAAAATGAAAACACAGTATCTTCAAATTTGAGATAAAAAATCCCTTATTAAATTATCTAACACACCAGATAATGCCTTGTTCTGAGAGTCTCAGACAATCTGTGAATTACTTTCCTTTTAAATGGAAAAATAACTAGTTCTCAACTACTGATTATAGTTCCCAGCATATCATAGGTATCCCAAAAAATATTTGAACTGAATCAAAGTAAATTTATTGAAAAATATAATTTTTGATGAATAAAGTTCTGGTTTCTGAAAATCTGATTTTTAGGCATCCAGAAAACATGTCAAAAAACATTTAACATTTAGTTGAAATGAATAAGAAAACTTTTGTTTGATTTAAAAAAAAAATTGGCCTTGAAGATAAATATCAAAATTCAGCAGCTCAGAGTTCTGTGTTTCTTGTTCATTTTTATCAGATTGATTAATAATAGCATTTCCAGAAAGATTCACATGATTTGTACTCTAAGTGATTCTAACCTGTAAGGGAAAGGTCTTTGCACAAATAGGAAGAAAACAGCATAGGTTTCTACAAAGGCAATAGAAGGGATGGATGAGGGAATAAACTTGTATTTAACATATACCGTATCCCAAACATTGCTTCACATCTGTTATTTTATTTAACCCCCATAATAACCTTACAGGGTTAGTATTATTATCTTTAACATCTTGATGACAAAAGAGATGCAGAGGTTAACAAATTTGGAGGGAATAGAGATTTCACTCATTTAGGGATCAGGAAAGTTTTTCTTGTAAGAGATTGTATTTGAGCTGAGTCTTGAAAGACAGAAGATTTAGATATGTGAGGAAAGAAACAGCATGACAATAAATATGAGGGTAGAAAAGTGCTGAATTTGTTCAGAGGAGCAATTTGTTCAGAACAATTTGGCACAAGTAAAGGGGAGTATGGGAAACAAAACATTGGAAAGGTCGGTTGAGCCAAAATGTGAAATCTCTTGACTGTCAGGCTAAGACTTTGCAATTTATTTGCCTAAAGGCTGAGTTGCTTGGTGATGAGGATGAAATAGACAAAGATTTCAGGGAGGGAGCATCATGGGAAAGAAATGGTCCAGCTGAGAAGCAATTCGGGCGTGGACTAACAAAGTAGAAGTGTGGGAGAGGAAATGGGTTTGAAAGATATTTATAAAGATATTGGGGATTGTTTTGGCAAATGATGGAAGGTAGCAGACCATGGAGAGAGAGAGGTATCAAAGATGACTCCACTCCATTAAGCCTGGACAAGTGTAAAGATAGTGATTTCATTAACCAAAATAAAGAAAATATGAGCAAAGTGTAAATTTAGAAAGTAAATTAAGAGTTTAGTTCTGGTCTTAGTGAACTTACAGTGTCCATACCTGGCACATAGTAGACATTCAATAAGCAGTTTTAAACAAATTAACCCAGATCATGTTGTCCAGCATAAAATTGCTGGTGGGGAGAATATCTTAAGGATATTATTGACAAATAAAACTTGTGTGGAAGAATGCCTCCGGGATGAAGAGAGTTTAATACATAGAAGCATTTGTAGATCAAAACTTAAGAGAAGGAAAGAATTGCTGAGTTTTGCAGAAAAGGGAAGAGCAAGGAGGATGCTAGCTGCATTCAAATATTTCAAGTGTTACTGTAGGAGCCAGATCTACTTGCTCTGGATTGATCCAGAAAGCAATTTTGGTGTAAAACCATTAAGGTTCTATTTGCAGTCACTAAAAAGGATTGAAGATGAAAGAAGCCTAGCCATGAGCCTCAGAGAATCCCTCTCTTACAAGAAGAACACAGGATCTGCTAGTGAAGTTGTATAAGAAATGATCAGAGTCATAAGGGAATCTGTGGTAGGAAGTTCACTTGGAACAAAGGAAGCTAGAGTTTCTTCTCTTTTTTTAAAAATGTTTTATTTATTTATTCATGAGAGTCAGAGAGAGAGAGAGAGAGAGAGAGGCAGAGGAAGAGGGAGAAGCAGGCTCTGCGCCTAGCAGGGAGCCTGATGCGGGACTCGATCCCAGGACCCTGGAAGGCAGACGCTTGACCATCTGAACCACCCAGGCGCCCCAAGAAGCTAGAGTTTCTCAAGGTGTTGGTAAACAGTGTCAAATTCTGCAGTGGTGATGGAAACTAAGTGCTGAAAAACAGGGTCTCGGGTTTGGCATTCAGAATTTTTTCATCATTTTAAAAATTTCGGTTGAATGTCCATGAGGGACACTAAATTGAAGAGGGTTTTGGAGTGATGGGTAATGAATAAATGAAGCCAAATGATAAAAGAAACTTGACAAAAAAGTGTTTTTACTTGCACAAAAATTTACGTGCAAAAGTTTAGATCTAAAGACCAATTATTTCCAATAATAAAGATATGAGTCTATATTCAACTTTTAAAAGTAGAGCCAAGTAAACTCAGTTGGGGTTCAAAGAACTAGGAAATTTCCATTTGTAACCAAAACTTGGGGTGATAAAGAACAGGGGTTTTATTAATATCTCAAAAGGAAGAACTTGGATTTGTATATTCATTTTAAATTCTACCTTATGCTAAAGATGAAAACAAAATACAAGTCAAGGTAAACAACTAAAGGGGTAGTATTTAAACGTTGAAAAAAAGTCTGGCCATTGCTGCAAGCTGTGTCTACACAAGCAAATAAATAAAAAGTTAAGCAATTGCCTAACAATATGTCAGCAAATAGATGCTCTTGGTATTTTCAGGCCTAATTTTTTCAAACATTGCCTAAACTTCCCATTTTACTCGCTGTGTGAAATGAACAACTTGTCTCATTTCAACAGCAAGTCTAAAGTTATAACATCAAAAACTAATGATGTAATGTATGGCGATTAACATAACGTAATAAAATAAAATAAAGTTTTTGAGAATATATTGTTTAGTGAAATGAACTTTGTACCTTTCTACTGATATAGAGCATAATTTGGTAAAAAAAAGTATTGCTAGTAACAAAATACTGTTAAAAATAAAGGGAACTCTCTAATTACAATACTGACTTCTTCATAATTAATAAGATATCTGGAATTACTCAATGAATGTGGATAAAAGATACATTTTCACTTTCTCTAATCTGTGACAGAGATGGAAAAGCAAAACAAATCATTAGGTTCTGTAAAACAGACATTTTAATGCCTACCTCAGAAGGAAAACATCATCTTAATATCTTGTTTACTGGGAAATAGAAAAATGAGAGACATTTAGACCGTGAAGTTACAAAACCAGGATAAATAAACCCTGTTGAGAAAAAAGAAATGAATTTTCAAAAAAAAGAGTAGATGTAAAATTGTGTGGTAGAAGTTATTTTAAATATGCTATACCACAAAAAATGGATAAGAAGATCAACATTTAGGTACTTTAGAAATGAGCAATTGAGTTGAAAGTACATCATTTCCTTCATGGCAATTGTCAGGAACTGGGATTTTTTAAGTCCTGATGAGTCATAGGATTGGGCCAGTGGTATACCTGTAGACCAAAAGGCCAAAATCTCACTCAATAGCTTTGTAGTTAATAACCAATAAACAAAGTCTTTCTATGATCAGTCATACAAATCATACCATTGTGAGTATTCAAGTGAAGATAACAGTATTTTTATACTGTTATATATATCCTGTTATACTGTTATGTATTGATATATATATATCCTTTCATACACACGAATGTTGTATGTGATTTTTTCCTTCTGTGAATAAGTTTACTGATTAGAAATATAAAATTTCACTTTTCAGAAACCTATAGTTAGTTTGCATGCCACAATGAGCAATTACAGAAACCAATATTGAAAAGAATATGCCCATAAAAAAAGAACCTCCTGTATTTTATTTTAAAATCAACAGGTTTTTTTCCTCTGGTTTATTTATCTACTAATGATAGTTCAAACAGTGTATCTGAAATAACACTATTATAGCGGAATATGGTAATCTCTGTGAAAAGTATTTTGATGCTGGATATCAGATACAGTAATCTTTAATGCTAATAATAATGAATACTCATGATTTCATGAAATGAGACATGTAAGAAAACCCAGGCTTAAAAAATAAGGAATCCTCCCATACACACATATACACATCCCCCACCAAATATCAAGGTTATTAAATCCCATTCAAAGTAAACAGGGAAAAGAAGCATTATTCAGGCCACTTTTGCACAGAGCTAGTTAATCATTAGGAATGGGATGTGTTGGAATTAAAGGAAAACCTTAAATTACAAACCCAGACGTCTTCATCATGATGAAGTGCATAAATTTCAGGCCTTCCCAGAGATCCAAAACCCTGGGATCTGCCAGAATCCCCACCCCCCTCGCCTCCAACCTTTCAAATTTCAACCCTAAGAGAATCTTCATATGGCTCCCCAAGGACTCTGACATTGGATTTTTTCAAAGCACTGGATATCTGGACTGAAAATTTTCAAAATATCTCACTAGAGAAACCTGGACTGTCATTATCGTTCTGCCTTGTTTGTCTCCAGTTCTCTTTGGACATATTAAACTAAGGAAGCATAGAAACCTACAAAACATTACGGGAGAAGCATCAGAAAGCTAACTGCAAACACAAAACACATATTTTTTTTTTCTTTTTTTGGCACCAGCAGCAGCAGCAGCAGCAGCAGCGGGAAACATCAGGGCTCTTTTCTCCTTTAGAATCTGAACTGACCAGACCTGCAGGCTGCATCCCCCACCCCCTCCCTTTTCCCGCTTCCTAGCTTCAGAAATACAAGAGAATGAAGACTGGCTTCTCATCCGGATCTTCACTGGAACCCTGTCAGTTAATGCGGAGGGCAGGGGGAGAAAGTTACTTCGCAGGCAGCGATGTCTCACCTTCCATGCTTGTTGCCATGGAGATGAAATCCAGCGAGTAGACTTAAGTGTTGGCAGGTTTGTCCGTGTTCGCTGATCGGTTCAGTAACAATGTAAAAGGCGTGTCCCAGGAACCTGCGTGGAGTCACAGGACCGTGGTTAGCGCTCTCCTGGCCTACGTGGGTAAATGTCTGTATCTGTCAGTGAGAGACAGAGGACGTGGCCGCCAGCTAAGTACGTGTGCGCGCGCTAGAGTATTTGCAGGAAAATGTGCCTGGATTTATTCGATGTGGCAGAGAGTAAATATTTGCGCGCGCGCGTGTATGTGAAGGCGTCTGTTTGTGAGACAGAGAAGAGTTGGGAAATGAGAGGGGGAAGGGAATGGGCCACCGCAGCAACAGGCTCTATCTATTCTTCAGTTTTGCTAAAAAGAAAAAAAATAGGTGCTCATTTTCATTCATATCACACTGCAGGTTAGCAATCGGAGTTCATCACCCATTTTTCTTCCTAAGGCAGTGGGGGTTTAATTAATTTATTATTAAAATCCTTGTTTTCCTCTCCTCTGCATCAGTAACTGTGCCGCGGGCATTTTGTTGTGCTCCCTGACCGCAGTCTCAGCCGAGGAGTAGACGCTAAATAGGGCTTCCTTCTCATCCAATAAGAGAAAGACGAGAGTGAAAGTATATTGGTTTAATTGGGGACCGCATGCGTCATTTGGAGTTATGTTCTCCTATTCTTCACCTTTTCTTTTCTACGGAAACTCAACTGGATCCGGCCCTCACCCCTGCTCCCCCCACCCCACTTTTTAGGGATTGGCGTCTAGGCGCTGACCGTAGTGCTGAAAATTGCGTAGTAAGATCTACATATGAGCCAGAATACACCAAGACGGGAATGCTCCATAAAAGCCCATATGTGGGCGCCTGGGTGGCTCAGTTGGTTAAGCGACTGCCTTCGGCTCAGGTCATGATCCTGGAGTCCCAGGATCGAGTCCCGCATCGGGCTCCCTGCTCAGCAGGGAGTCTGCTTCTCCCTCTGCCCCTCCCCCCTCTCATGTGCCCTCTCTCTCTCTCATTCTCTCTCTCAAATAAATAAATAAAATCTTAAAAAAAAAGCCCATATGTAGTTGCAAGGCACGTTTTCTAAACAATATTCAGCACATAGACTCTAAACTTAAACGGCATCGAAAGCAAAGCAAAACAAAACAAGAGAAAACAACAACAACCACAAAACCTCTTCCCCTCATCCTTACTTAGGGGTTTTGTTGTACACTCAATTACAAGCGTCCAATTCTATTCGTGTTTGGGTACTATATCCAGAACCTTCAAACTGCAAACACCTGTAGATTCTCTAAAAACTTAATTATTGATCCTGTAAATTATTAAATTGTCAGCGACTGGGGAAAATGTAGATGCCGAATTGGGTCATTGTTAATATAAAAAATGCTGAAAGCACATGATTGTAAAGATGTGTTAGAATTCAATAATACAGTGAAGACAATGTGTATGGTCATTTAGAGTATTTACTAATTTAGGAAATTTCATTGTCTGATAAGAAATGGGCGATGTATAAATGGGAGTTCATATAAGACTATACTCAAAAATATTCTTTTTAATTAAAAACTATTAAACACCCTGGGGCACCTGGGTGGCTCAGTCGTTTAAGCACCCAACTCTTGATTTCTGCTTAGCTCATGATATCAGGGTCGTAAGATTGAGCCCCACAGTGGGCTCAGCCCTTACCCTGTAGCCTGCTTAAGATTCTCTCACTTTCCCTTCCCCCCTCAAATAAATAAATAAATTTTAAACAAAACAAAACTATTAAACACCCTATAACATAGGTGAACTGCCCACCAATGAAGAAAGTGGAAGAAATTCTTCTTCCAGTAACATGTTCCTAGCCATGGCTTTATTGACTCTTTTTTTAGGCTTGCTAAGGGCTCCATCCTATTTTGGTAGTATGTGCTAGAGCAATGCCTCCTGAAATCTAATATGCATATGAATCCCCTCAGGATCTTAAAAAAATGCAGGTTTTAATTGAGTAAGAGTGAGTTTGAGTCTCAGATTCTGCATTTCTAACAATGTCCCAGGTGATGCCAGAGGTTGCTAGTTCAGGACAACATTTCAAGCAGCAAGGTTCTAGAAATACTGTATTCTGGCAATGCAGTCACTCATAGAGTATGGGAAAGGAGGTCGTTTTCTTCCATCTATTATTCTATGTATGTTTCTAGACTGTTGCAAGAATGTTTTATTCAAATAAGTTCAGAAGTTAACCATTTTATTCGCACAATATTAATAAATTGTTTATAACTCAAACTGCTTATAAATTTGATCATTTGGTTTTGATTTTGACATTGTCTGAACACATTCTACAGTTTATATCACTCTATATTTTCATACTATAACCTGCAATCACCCATTCTCTTTGCAATCCAAAATCAAGGAAAAAAAACTAAGTTGCATGATTTTACTGCTCATGTATTGGCCCCACGCCAAGGATTTGTTGTCATGATTGGAGATTTTGACTTGTCAATTTATGACTTTAAGTATGGCTTCATACTAAATACTTATTATACTGATTTTACAAATCTGAATGTTACAGATCTAATTCTCACCCAGTTTAGAAAGTGAGATAGGGCCATTTTTTCATAGATCATTTGAGTAAATGCTGATCTGTCATGTCACTGACATAACACATGTATAGTTAGATTTTGAAGGTTCTTCTGGGTGTTTTCTTCTTCTTCTTCTTCTTTTAAATCCATGCATATATCAGTTGTTACAGTGTTTTTAGTCAATGCTTTTGAATTGATGCCAAAGGTAAGTTTTGACTATATATTAGGTTCCTTGGTGTTAGTTAGTGCATGATCTTGACCTTTTTCAAGCTATATGAAAAGTGATGATGCTCTGGAAAGTCTGCAAAGTGGCTCATTCAGGAAAACGTAATGAATTAAAAATCCATCATGTTCCACTTCCTTTGCTACTTGCTGGGATACAAAGGTAAACGATCTTTGGTCTCTGACCGTGATGAGATACATTGCAAAACAACATGGCAAGTATACTAAGTTGTATAGAAGCACAGAGATTAATAACTTATATTTTATTTTCCATTGCCAAAGAAGTGATGGAGAATAGCAAAATAGACAAAACCCAGAATACCTGCATTTCAGGTCCTTGTCAATGCCTGCTGCTCAATTTTTATTTTAAAAAATTGTTGAAAGCTATGAATGCTTTTCTAAAGCACATGTGGTTAATCCATACTTCTCGATAGTCTATGATTTATTTTCAGAGCAATCCAAATTATTGGAAAGGTAAATATGTGGGTGCATTGTTTAGACCTTCCCCAAACAGAATTGCCTTTCCTATGCTTCAACATTATACTTTCAGCTTATATGCAAATATTCTGTATAAAACAATCCACAGTTCACATGCCCTGCTCTATGTGTACTATAGGGTTGCTACTAAAGACTTGAACTTGCCCAACACATCACTTATTATTCCTTATATGAGATCTCTTTAAAAACATTTCTTTCATTGCCAGTTTCATGAATTGAAATCTCATACTCCTCTTCCTCACTTAAACAACCAGCTAAGTGGTGTGTTCTCTTATACACAATGCACATCATGTAATTGATCCCATTTGCCTTTTCTCTTAGTTACTAGGGATGTCCAGGTTAAATTAACAGCTAAAAATTAGTAACTGTGTAAAATATTAAGGCCTTTATATTTGTGTTTTTTCTCTATTGCCTTGACTACACAATTTTGTTTTCTCAGGTATTGGTATATTGGTATATTATTCTCTTTTCATTATCTGTTTTTTTTAAGATTTATTTATTTATTTATTTGAGAGAGAGAATGAGAGAGAGAACATGAGAAGGGGGAGGATCAGAGGGAGACTCCCTCTGACCCTCCCTTTTGAGCAGGGAGCCTGATGCAGGACTCGATCCTGGGACTCCAGGATCATGACCTGAGCTGAAGGCAGTTGCTTAGCCAACTGAACCAACCACCCAGGTGCTCTCATTGTCTGTTTTAATGTGTGTCCTATATAAATGTCCTCACAAAATCAGAAAAGAAGTAAAGAAATTGAAAGTAAGTAAAAATGCATTTATTTTTCTACTTTTTGGCCAAAAATGTTGACTATTGTGTGGGTATAGGTTAGTTGTTCCATAAGTTTGTTTTTAACAAGATACTAAAATATAGAGAAAACAATCACATAGTTAGCTATGAAGATTATAATTTATTATGACTACATAAATCTTAAGCTAGCAGAAGAAATTTTTAACTTATATGACTACAGATAAGCTTTATTTCAAAACATTTTGTTTCTCTGTTTCTCTTTCTATATCCTAAATAGTGTCCTTTATATGAGTAGTGCTTTTTTTATGTCAGAGAGCAGAAGTGTTGATTATCTAACTTGCTAGAAGATGTGGCAACTATAGAAATTTAAAGAACATGACAGCCCCACTCTTATGAACATACTTTAGAGTAAGAGTGTCACAAAGGGACTAAAAGCAAGAATTTCTAACAAGCTGGCTCAGGATTCTTTTCAGAGGAAAATTTTGCTTGCTGTGAATTCTTGCCACCCTGGCTCTGGCTGACTTCTTGCTCTCAAGCTTTCTATGGTGGGATCATCTCTTGAACTTATTAGGCCAACATGTTACCTTCAGCTTTTCATGGACATCTACATCTTGTCTGGCTGAAGTTTGATTATTCTTTCTAAACTAAAATGTCTTAAATGTAGCTGGGTCTTTTTATTTGAAATGTTGCTATTTACTAAAATATTGAACTCTCAAAAATGTATTAAAGACAAATATAAATTATTTTTGTTAGAAACATCAAAAAATTAATCCAATGCTTATTTGGCTTTAGATGATATGAGATAATTAGCTATATCCAAAACATCACCTGTTTATCTTTAAAAGATGCATTTTTATTCTGAGTGTCATTTTTAGTTACCCATGCCCTTTTCTCACATGAGTGGTTTTAATTTTTTTGGAGTGTTAAAATTGATTGAAAATACAATAAGAAATATATGCCCTCTACCTAAAAAAATATGCAGGAAATTCTGCTCACAACTCAGAGCATTCATGAGCCCTTGGAAATCCATTTCTATAGTCCCAAAGTAATCCAGGGAACGATCTAAAAATTTCAGCAAAAATGAATGGTCCATTGTCTTGTTCTCAGTTTTACAACTAAGTATTGACTGGCTTAAAGTCTTGTATTTTTTTTTAACCACCCTATTAGTTTTCTATTTTCTTTCCTTGGAATTCTTCCTCTAGGTCATTTTACCATCTGATCTCTAGAGAGTAGCCAATGCTGAATATGCTGATATAAGATTAGAGAGTACAGTAATAGGTTGATTAGATTTGGTTAGAAAATGTGAGATTTTTGTCAACAGTGAAGAAATTATCTAAGGTAAGTGGACTCATAAGTGAATTGAGCATGATGACACTTCCATGTAGATAATGATGTAATGTTGGTCTGTTTAATGAGTACCATTGAAAATGAGATGTTATGTTTTGCTGGTAAACTTCCCTGCAAAGAAAAAATGTGCTAAATGCTTCAGTTCAGAGTAATCTATTTGAATGAAGTTTCATTTAATTGGCTTTAATTTACAGCCCATAAACCTTAAATTGTTTCATTTAAAGTGTACTTCAAGCCCTCTACTATATTTACTGTTGAATCTATTGAGTATGATAGGATACGTTGGGCACAATCTCCACAAATGTGTGAGCAATAACCATGGTATAATATATGTAATTCGTTTATTTTATTGGGTTAAAGAAACAAAGAAACAAAAGGAGTGTATTTTGCTCCAGCATATGTTTCTGTAATATGAGTCAGTTAATACATAATTGGCAAATAAGTATGTCAATAGAACGTGGAAATCAATTGGTTTATATAAAGTTTTCCTCCATACCTTAGGGTTTGACTACCAAGTGAAAACAGCTTAACCCCAAGTCCACACTAACACAGCTGAATATAGTAAATTGTGGAGGAAACAGTCTTATACACATGCCCATTCACTCCTTTTTACTCTTGGCTCTGTTTGGCCACGTGCTCTTTTTTTTTTTTAAAGATTTTATTTATTTATTTATTTGAAAGAGCGAGA
The DNA here is from genome assembly GCF_003265705.2 of Callorhinus ursinus. Lineage (NCBI taxonomy): Eukaryota > Metazoa > Chordata > Mammalia > Carnivora > Otariidae > Callorhinus > Callorhinus ursinus. The sequence continues at coordinate 14,629,081 of NW_027397087.1, read as the reverse complement.
ATGAGAGAGAGAGAGAGAGAGAGAGAGCGAGAGCGCACATGAGAGGGGGGAGGGTCAGAGGGAGAAGCAGACTCCCCGCTGAGCGGCAGGGAGCCCGAGGCGGGACTCGATACTGGCACTCCAGGATCATGACCTGAGCCAAAAGCAGTTGCTTAACCAACTGAGCCACCCAGGCGCCCCATGTGCTCTGTCTTGAAAAGGCATACTTATTTGTTCTTCCTGATCTTTGTGCATTTGTCCCTATTTTCATAATTCAAACTTCCTTTACACTTTTTCTATCATTCTTTTCTAACTAAAAATTTTCTTGTGAGGTTCTAGATATAATGCAATGTATATTTTTAACTTGTATTTTTAACTGCGCTAGATTTTCATTTTTTATAAATGTTTTTGTGGTGTTCTTGTTGTGAAGATGAATGGGTTTTACATTTTTTCCCCAACATGACTTTTTTCTCCTAAATATTTTCAGTTATTTTTTTTAATTGAGTAGGCTTTACTTTTTATTTTTTGGGGGGACAGAGAGAGAGAGAGAATCTTAAGCAGGCTCCACACCCAGTATAGGGCTCCATCTCATGACCCTGAGATCATGATCTGAGCCAAAATCAAGAGTCTGATGCTTAACCGACTGAGCCCCCCAGACACCCCAAGTGCACTTTATTTTTTAGAGCAGTTTTAGTATTACAGAAAAATGGATCAGGATGTACAGAAAGGTCCCATATACCTCCTCTCCCCTTGCCCCACAGTTTCATCTATTATTAACATATTGCATTAGTATGGTGCATTTGTTACAACTGGTAAACCAATATCGATACATTATTATTAACTAAAGTCCATAGTTTAGAGTTCATCTTTGTGTTGTTCAGTTCTATGGGTTTTGACAAATGCTTAATGTCATCCATCCACCATTATAGTATTATAATAGTTTTACTTCTTTAAATATCTGGTGCTCCACTTACTTATTCCCTCCCCTCCCTTTCCACCCACCTGCAACATGAACCTCTAGAAACCATTGATCTTTTTACTGTTTCTATAGCTTTGTCTTTTCTAGAATTGTATGTATGGAGTCATATAGACTCTGTTACTTTTTCAGACTAGCTTTTTTCACTTAACAATATGCATTTAAGGTTACCTGTGACTTTTCATGACTTGATAGCTCATTTCTTTCTTTCTTTCTTTCTTTCTTTCTTTCTTTCTTTCTTTCTTTCTTTGAGAGCGAGAGAGAGAGAGAGAGAGAGAGAGAGCAAGAAAGAGCACAAGACAGAAGAGAAGCAGAAGGAGAGGGAGAAGCAGACCTCCCGCTGAGCAAGGAGCTTAATGTCAGACTCGGTCCCCAGACCCTGGGATCATGACCTGAGCCCAAGACAGACACTTAACCAACTGAACCACCCAGGTGCCCTCATTTTTTTTTATTGCCTAACAACATTTCACTGCATGTTTACCCATTCACTTAATTGAAAAACATCTTGGTTGCTTCCAATTTTTGAAAATTATGAATAAAAATGCTATAAACATTCATGTACTGGTTTTTGTGTGAACATAAATTTCCAACTCATTTTGGTAAATACCTAAGAGTTTGATTGCTGGGTTGAATAGTAAGATTACATTTAGCTTTGTAAGAAACCACCACACTGCCCTTCAAAGTGACTATATCATTTTACATTCCTACCAGCAATGAATGAGAGTTCCTGTTGCTTCATGTTTTTTATCAGCATTTGGTATTGTCAATGTTTGGATTCTAGCCATTTTATGGCTATATCATGGTATCTCATTGTTTTAATTTTCAATTCTCTAATGATATAAGACATGGAACATCTAATGCTTATTTTCCATCTTTGTATCTTCTTTGGTGAGGTGTCTGTTCAGAGGTGTTTTCACTTTTTCATTGGGTTGTTTGCTTCCTTATCATTGGGTTTTATATATTTTGGATATATGTCCTTTATCAGATATGTGTTTTGCAAAGATTTTAGCCCAGTTTGTCTTTTTACTTTTTTGAGTGGCTAGTTATTTTCAGGGGATAATTTTGTAGAACAAGGTTTGTTTTTTCCCCCCAGAAATGTGTGCATTGTTAAAGAAACACTTGCATACTTGATATCAGATTTCTACAACTAAGCTAGCCAAATAAAACTCACACTTCTCATATTCTAAGTAAAACTAAACTGCATGAGTGTTTAGTCACTTTAGGCAACTATAGAAGATAACTAGAAAGGCCTACATATGGGCCTTATCTTTCAATACTACCTAAAAAATCAGTAAAATAAGTTGAAGTTAGTGACTAGTGCATAAAAGAATACTTGAAAGTATGAAAATTTTAAGGAGAAAGCATAAACCTAGTGTTTTGAGGACTGATTAATTTTAGTAATTTTTACATAATCTTTTTCTATATAGTAGCTCTTATTTGACTGTTCTTAGATGATGCTCAAGCAATAAACAGTTGGGAAGAATAAGGTCTGATTTTTCAGAAATATTTTTGACACTGGTTTCCAGAAATATTAGGAGTCTAGAAGTGGAAATCTAGGTTGATTACTTATGTAAACCTACCTTTCCTCGATGACTTTAGGACTATCAGAACAAAAACTACCATGCAGTTTCCTTAATAATCTGAAGGGTAGCTCAAGGCACTCACAACTGAGATTTGTTGATGAGGTCAAAAGAATAACATCAGTATAACTATTTTTACATATTTAACCTTATTTAGAGGCACAGACATTCCTAAATTTAACAGATATAGTGAATGAATAGATGAATAAAAAAATGGATATAGTAATTCCCTCTTTTGTTTTGGGGAACCTCAGAATGTATGCTAAATGGCTTAGACACTGTGTCAAATATTATCAGTTGATACCCAGCACCATCTTTACCCTTCTCCCTGTAGGAGATATTTCTCAGATTCTGTGGCCAGCAGTATTCCAACCTAAATTCTACCAATGAGAGGCCCTGGTGTAAAGTTTAAGAGGAGGAAAAGAAAAAAAATCACTAATCTCACTAAACTTATAGTTACCAGCGAGTGGCAGATGAGGTGTTATACCAGCAGTTTTGGGGTGTTAGGAAGCTCTGAGACTTACTTTGCTGCTACAGGCACAAAGATCATTGGCGATAGATTCTCCATGATTCCTGCTCTTTCTGATTTTTCAAACCCTAGCAATAGCTCCTAGACCTTTTTCCCCCCAACCCTAATTATAGTGTAAACATCTAAGTCTTTGTGCATTAAATCTTACATGAAATATCTACCGTGTCTGGTTGGATATTGGCTAATATTTTTAGCATGTTTAGTTTGTGAATGGAAATGTAATGACATGAAATCACTCTAGCTTACCATTCTGTAATACACTATGAAAAAATGTACCACATTTGTATACTACTGAAAAACCATTACTTCCAACAAACTAGGCTCATAAGCAGCCATCAGGAATGATGTGTCCCTTGTTAAAAACGGTCGCAAAAGGGTAGAATTTTTGAATTATGTTCAGTTTCATGAAACTGAGGTAACAGAAATCCAATGACAATGCCTAAGGCAAAGGAAGTTATTTTTCTCCCCAAATAAGAAGTTTGGGTGTAGGCAGTCTGGGAGTTTTACAATGGCTCTGTAAGGTCATAAGTGTTTCAGTCTCCTATTTTTCTGATCTGTCATCCTTAGCTGTGGCTTTTATCCTCATTCGTATTCTCTCATGGTTTCCAAAGGGATACTCCACCCTCTAGCCTCACAGGAAAGAAAGAAGGCAAAGAACTTGTTAAGAAAGACCCTCTGGAATCCCTAGTGTATTTCTCCTTACAGCTTCTTAGAGTTGTGTTCCAAGGCCACTCCCAGTATTTTAGCTGGGCACATTGCTACTCTAAACAAAAGTGTGGTTCTGTCAGTAAGGAAAAAAGGGAGAATGAATACCAGATAGGAAATTTGTAGTGTTCTAAACCTTAAAGCAAAGGAGCAAACAAAAACCAATGTAAATGATGTCTTCAGAAAAAAACCATTTTAAAAGTAGTGTTGTGTGACCACAGTGTAGAAGAAACTATTGAAGCAACTCAGTCATTTCAATAAAAATACTGATCATCAGGATTAAGTTCAGCTGTATATAAGAGAAAGACTCCAAATAGTAACAATTTAATCAGGATAGAAATTTATTTCCTCCTCTCGAAAAAAGCTTTGGGTGGGAATGTGAGGGTTGTTACTGTGGCTGTCTAATGATGGGCTTATTAATCTATTAGTCTATTTTCCTGTTCCATCATCCCCAGTACTTAGTTTCCAATCACAAGGTTACTTCATGGTCAAACATAGTTGCTATTGCTACAGACATCATTTCTTCATTTCAAGTCAGGCCACAGAAGAAGGCAAGGGAGCACAAAAGGGCCATTCTTCCAGTTAAGTCATTTCTTTCTAAGGAACCTCCTATTTGGTCTTCACAACATTTCTCCTTATATTTTCCTGGTCAGAGCATAGTCACTGGTCATGCAGAGTTGCAAGTGAGGCTAGGGGATAGGGGCTTTTATAAATAAATTTAGTTAAATTTCTTTTATCAAACAAGAAGAGGAATATGGATTATGTTAGTTGTTATCTTTATCATCAGGATTTATAGGATTATCTTCAAATATAGAGGACAGCATGAGGATTGAATCTTATTATTCATCACTGTAAGAAATCTATTTTCTCTTCCAAATGCTGTAGTTGAAAATTGAGAATAATAGTTCTAAAAAAGGTAATTATTTAAATGAAAAACAATATTTGTTATAATCATTTTCATTAATACTCTTTAGGACTAAACCTAGAATAATGAAAAATACTACCATACAATACTCATTGCCTTGAACAGAGGAAGCCCAGTTCATGCGATTATTAAAGAATAGGGAGCAACTATGCCTATAGGCAGGAAAGCAGGGCAGAGACCTTGGAAATTGGCTCTTCTGATCCACCTTTTAGTGGAGTTACTGGGGTGAGATTGAGGAAAAAGCAGGGTGATTTAAGAAATTAGAAAGTGGACAAAAATTGAGACAAAGTAAATGTCTAGGAATTTTAGGAGTCTTTAGTCTTCAGAGAAAAAAATGTCCAAATATTGCTTACAAAAATCAAAATTAAATCTGTTATTGGGTGATGACCCTGGCATAGTAAAGTTGAAAAATGAAACAGTTATCTAAGGAATTCAAGCAAAACCCTTTGCATTATCTGAATTATTTGAATAATTGAGGTGAAAGTGGGATTTCTGCCTGGATTATTCAGATAATTGCCTTAATTCCAAGATTCATTTTGTTGGTAGAGACCTTTCCTTAGGATGTATTTTTAGAATGCTAAATGTGAAAAATTAGACTTCTAAATTAAGCAGAGCAATAGAATGAGGGAGGGTGAGAGGAGAGAGAGAGAAACAATGAGAGAGAGGGGAGGGGAGAGAGAGAGAGAGAAATATAAGTAGTTCATTGTCAGAATAAATCCATACTTTTACCCCACCCTTTTTCTAATGACAATAACTGACATCCACTTTTTCATCATAGAATGAACTTCCATGATGAAAAAAGGAACTATATATGGATCTCAGATATGACCCATCATATTTCTTAAAGTTATAAATTCCTTTTTGGGTTTCAATTCTTTAAATTGTGGAAAATTAGTGCCCCCAAATCCAGCCATTTAATTTCATAAAGCCAAGCAAATTGACTTAAAAATCATACTATACTTTCTGTTTGACTTTGTATTGTTGGTATTTGCCTTCAATTCTTAAAAAAAATTAAAAGGATAATCATACCTAAGTTGACATTCCATTCTCTTCTTTGGTAACAGAACCCTGGGCAGTGAGCCCAGCTGAGAAATTATTTGCCCACCTTCCCTATAGCTGAGTGTGTCCTATTACTAAGTTTTGACCCATGATGGGAGTGTTGTTTGAGACTTCTGGATAGGATCCCTCTTTTCTGGACTGCTTCTGGCCTCCAATGAGGACGAGATGCCTAGATTTCCAGTAGCCATTTTGGGCCATAGGGCAACCCTAAGAATTGGAAGCCACACACAAGGTTGGTGAAAGATTTAGAAGGAACCTGAGCCAATGATGACCATATCTGCTCTATGATGCCTACTTCTGCACCGATTTTAATGAAGTAGTAACTTCTATTTTGTTTAAGACACTATTATTTCTAGGGGCGCCTGGGTGGCTCACTTGGTTAAGCGGCTGCCTTCGGCTCAGGTCACGATCCCAGGGTCCTGGGATAGAGCCCCGCATTGGGCTCCCTGCTCAGCGGGGAGCCTGCTTCTCCCTCTTCCTACTTGTTCTCTCTATGTCTCTGTCAAATAAATAAATAATATCTTTAAAAAAAAGACACTATTATTTCTAGTTTTTATTACTAGCAGGTGAACACAATTCCTCAATAATACACATATTAAAGTATTTATTGAAAATATTTTGGAATTTTAGGGTTAAATTTCCAGATATGTATAATAGCCTCTTTCAATCCACCCCTCCCTTCACACACACCTCTCCCCCCGCCCCCCCCCAATTTGTGGGAAAGAAAACTAAGTGGTTATGTGAAGTTGTACCAGTTATACGTTTTGGGCAGTTGTAAATAATAACATTTGCAGTGGGAATTGTGAGAAGATAAAAACTAAAGCATTACTCAAGATTTTTCAGTATGTATAAATAGACTTAAAAAAAAGCAGCAGAAGGAAAGAAGGAAGGAGAAAGGAAGGACAATACAGAAATAGAATGTAGCAATAGAATGTTAATATCAATTTTTTATTTTTTGCAGATTTAGCTAAGGTAAGTATAATATTGATAGCAAGAGAGGAAGGAAACATTTACAGAGCAATCTGATGGAGTAGTATTAATCATTTTCTCTTTAGAAGCTGTGCCAATTCTCCCCTCTTTTAAAGATCCAGCTCTCCATGAAATGCTCACCGATCCCTCTGCAGTAATTAACCTCTGCCATTCGCTGCATTTATTAGGGCCAGGACTAAGTTATAGTACGGGAAGTATTTGTCTTAGGCACAACATTTTAAGGGGTGGCAAAAAGCTCAGCAATCAAGAAAAATATTTTAATAGAGTATTTTAATTAGCACACTACAGCAAGCAGATCAGTCTCTTGGTAAGTAAAATTTTTTGTAAATAAATTTTTAATTATGCTTCACATTTATCTCTGCTATAGCACTCAAATAGTACTTTTTATAAATGTTCTCTCCCAACAGTGTTATATGCATTTTCATATTCCTCATGTGCCTACTACTCTTTTAAGCATAAAGATCTCTTAAAACATATTAAATTCTATCTATTGAAAGATTTTGCAAGAATATACTGTATCAGGGATAGCAGGATTACGTTTTCATCATTAAATTCAACTATAGCAAAAGGATAATAGAAGGAGATGAATGTTTTGAAAGTACTTATAATTCAGTTCTATGGGAAAATCACTTGACTTCTTTTTGACCAAAACCCTGCTCAGCCTGGAGAGATAGGGAAGTTACTACTACTTTATAGTCATATAGCACTTTGCCCTACATAAAGTGCTTTCTTTTAATTTTCACCTTAACCCTGAAAGTAGGTATTACCATCCTTATTTATTACAGAAAGATTGAGAAGTTAAGTGACTTGCCCAAGGAGTTACAGGCAGAAGTGGCAGAGCTGGGGTTCTGACCCAGGTTTTCTGTGTCAAAATCCAATGCCTTTCTGCTATTCCAAATGCTAAGTCTTGGGATTGACCGAGAAGTAACTCATGCGGCAACTACAACAGCATGTGTTGCGTTTATGAAATAAAGTCAGTAGCACCCAACACAGCAGTATGTTAGCAAGTGTATTCCTCAAGACTAAAAGTTTTCTAATTTTTATGTGTGTATGTTTGCTGAAGTCGCTCAACTCTTCTGTTCCAAGGTTTTTTTTGTTGTTGTTGAGGGAAGAAATCTACATAATTAAAATGTCAAAGAACTGGGGGAAAAATGAGGAAATTATGTATTACTTGAGTATTAATTTCTAACTACCACTTTACCACTAATGTGTGTGTGATATTCTGCAAAGCATGTAAACCATATGTGTTTGCTTCTTTATTAAAAGAAGCAGTTGGGAAGGTCTTTAAACTTTCCAGCTGACAAAGGTTATTTAAATGTGAAATATTATTACAGTATTCAGGAGTTAGGAGTTGATTAAGTTTAATGGGTTACTTTTTCATATTTCATATTTAGGGGAAAAATCTATATTTTAAAACTTTAAACTTTAAAATTTGTTTGAAAGCCTATTAACTGCTTCAAATATAATTTTCATCAACATAAAATAAACACAACTCCAAACCAAAATGTCCATTATCAGCCAGTCTAGTAGAAGATTTCTTATTAAAATTATAGAGTCTCCTCATTGGTTGCTGCCCAGAGAATTCAAATACTTCAGTCTTCTTTTTGTAAGCTGATAGCTGCGTTCTAAAGGAAAGCCTCCTTCTTAAGAACAACCAGAATTCAAAGAAATTCAAAGCTATTCATTTTGGTGAATTGCAACCTGTCATCAATAACTATTTATTGAATGTCCACAGGGTGCCTAGGCATTGAAGTGGCAAGTGATTTATTTGCATTATTCAAAGGATTTCTAAGAGGAGTCTGAAGATTTGCAGACGTCTTTAAAGATGCAAAGTGGTATGTGCTTCTTTTAATTTAAACTGCCCCTACCAGGAATGAATTGAATAGCCTGGGTTTCAGAGCCCTAGGGATTTCTAGCACTCATAGCCGACTTTTGTAAGCGAAGACACCATTGGGTGCCAAGCGACAGGGGGCTGGTGGTCAGAGCATGGCCCCACTGGGGTCTTCTGGACAAGTCAAGCCCTCCTCGGGCTCAAGTAGGGCGGACTGCGGCAATGGCTGCCCTGACCCGCCGCCACCCCATCTCTCCCCTCCTACCCCTCCACTCCCACCCCCCACAACAGGCTCACACCCTCTCCCAGTCTCCCAGCTCCGACCGGTTCTCGCGAGATCCGGGCAACTGAGCGCTCGGGGCCTTTTCAAATCGGGATCCGTTACCGCTTTCCCGGCCGCCGCCATTGTAGCGCTCGGAGCCCCTTAGCGCAGGCGGCGGAGGCGGAGGCAGCGGTAGCGGGATGGCGGACGCCGACAAGCCCGAGGTGCTCGGGGCCGCTGGCGACGACAGTCCGCATCAGCAGCCCGTGGAGCAGCCGGGCGAGCCGCGGCGAGAACCGCACCCGCCGGAGCCGGAGAAGCAGCCGCCGCAGCACAGCAGCAGCTCCAATGGCGTTAAAATGTATTGTCTTTTTCTCCGGGGACCGGGGCGAGGTGGGCGGGGGGAGTCGGCCTGTGGGGGGTCGAAGCTGTCCTGGGCCTCGGTGAGGGATAACCGCCCCCGGGCCGTGGGCGGCGGGAGGAGCAGGTGCAAGCTGGGCCGCTCCCAGGCCTTACCCTCCCGCCCCATGCCGGGGGAGCTGGGCTGTGAGCCCGGTGCCGACGCCCCTCCCCTGTTTCCAGCCCGAGACTGCGGGTCACCCCTTCTTCCCAGACTTCAGCTGGAGAACCTTTGAGCAAAGCCCCGCGGCCGCCTTGGTCTGCAGGAAAATGGTCCCTCTTTTAAAGCCCAGTACTGTAGTTAGTGTTCATCACTAGGGAGTAACTAGGGATGACATCATCGGACATTTCCTCTTAACTACCGAGAACGTATTTAAAAGGAATATTCCCCCTTCTCCCAAGCCTCATTCTGAGCTTTATAAGTTCAGTGTTTATTGTTGCTTTCCAAAGTATATATTAATTTCTGAACTGATATATACCGAGAGGAAGTTTAATAATGTGCTGTTCGCCTGAATCCATTGTGTTATTCTTGAATTGGTAAGAGGTTATTCTGAAAGGGAAATGTGCGTGGTGTCTTGCTCCGCCCCACTCCCGCCCCCTCAAATGTTTGTAAGTCATGCAGGTTATTTTTTAAGAACTCATCGTGTGATGGTTTGTTCTTAATTTTGGTAAATTGGTAAAATAAGATTTTTTTTAATTGAAGAAAGCCCGCTACTTTTAAGATTGCCCCAGTCATCAGTGCTTATAAAGGATTTAGTTGACTTGAATCCATAATTTCTAGTTATAAGAAAATATTATGCTCCCCATTGTTCTTGTTATGTAGGGGATATGAATCAGGCTTTCTTTTGCATGTGCCCAGCTCTTTAAACTTGAAGTTGAAAGTATGTTAATAATTTAGCCAAAACATCCTTTTCCTTCTCTCAGTTATGCTTCAAAGTAGAAAGCAGTGAACATATGGTCACACTAAAATAGGAAAGAGAAATGTTCTTTTGTATAAAATGTTTAAAGCAGTAGGGTAAGACCTGGACTAGTTTGTGTAGGGGTTGAGTGCAGATAAGGTAGCTCTCCCAGCTCAGTTATGACACTCTTGTTCTCAGTTGGGTTTGAATAGCATAAGTTGCATCTAGGCAGAATAGAGGTGCAGGTATAAGAGATTCAGCCTCAGTGGAATTTGTTCTTAGATGCAAAGTGGTGCACCTCAGTAACTGAGCTGCTGGAAAGTGACCACTTTCTATCATGCCTGCGAAAATGTTGGCTGTCTGGGATTTGGCGTCGTAAATTCGAATAAAAAGCATTGAAATGCTAAACTTAAAATATGTGCCTTTTGTTTATATCTGAAATGGGCTTGTCACCCTTTTCTCCTGAACAAAAAGTACAGCCTTGAATTACAGAGAGAAGCCCTACTATACTTGAGTATGATTAGTATAATAGTGGCAGTACAGATGAAGCTGGCATCTAAACCTCCCAGAACTAAAAGTCTCTAATCCCTTTTAAAGTCTCATTTTGGTTTACCTGGACAGGAGAGGACAGAGGTAGGAAAAGAATCTCTTTCACTTCTAACTGAAGATGAAGAGAATACAAAGTGAAGAAATTAAGAAATGTTATTAGTAAATACAAATGAAGATTCTTTTGTATTGCTTATAATTCATCTCTTGCCCTTCCTCTTTTCTCAAAAGTTGAGTAAAGATGCAGATTTACTCTTAAGGGTTTCTTGTACTGTCAATTCCATAAGAACCATAATATATAGTGGTCCAGCATGGGTCACTCATACTGAATAACTAGGGACATTTACCTGCATCAACCTAACAACCTTTTTTTGACTCTAAGAACCAACAGGAGTAGTTAATAATCCAACACATAACCCTTAAATTGATTACCATACGTGTACTTAACAATCCAACACATAACCCTTGAGTTGATTACCATACATTTTTAAGGATAGGAATTCACAGAGATTGGGGTGCCTGGGTGGCTCAGTCGTTAAGCGTCTGCCTTCAGCTCAGGTCATGATCCCAGTATCCTGGGATCAAGCCCGGCATCAGGCTCCCTGCTCGGCGGGAAGCCTACTTCTCCCTCTCCACTCCCCCTGCTTGTGTTCCCTCTCTCGCTGTCTCTATCTCTGTCAAATAAATAAATATAATCTAAAAAAAAAAAAAAAGTGCTGTGCTCCACCAAAGGAGACAACCAGGCACAAAAAAAAAAAAAAAAAGAATTCACAGAGATTATAAAAATTACCAAATATTGCCTTACTTAGAAGTGAACAGAGTGCCGCTTACAAAGATTGAAATGACTTTTCTGAGGTTAATCCATGGTCATTGAGGATGGAGACCACCATGTCTTATTCATCTTTGTATCCTCAAGGCCTTTACTTTAAAAGGCCCAGTAAATTTGTTTAAGAAATGCAGATGTGAACTTTTGTGATCATGAAACTTAGGCGCAGAGGATTTTGTGGGCATGTTCACATCTTTTGACAAGAAATTAAAGGTGTTTTCCTAGGTTTAGTCTTTTTGTTTATGCCAAAATGTTTGTATACCAGTTCTCCTTTTCTTAAGTGACTAGGAGGAAAAATAGCAGTATTGTTACAACTCTTTATTAGTTCTGTGTGATTAAGTAACACCGTATATAGAGATTGAGAGTTACATTAGGGTATAAAATATTGTGTAAAATATTAAGCACTGAAGCAAGGTGAAGTGTTTGAAGTAGAGTAGTATTTTTTTTTTTTATCATATTGGGAGTAAAGAAGGGAACTGTGCTTAATTTTAGATCTCATACTATAGCACTGTTTTTAAAATCATATTAAAACTGTTTCCTTATTTGATGTTGAATATTGATTTTTCAGAAGTTTATAATTTGGGTAGGCATAATTCCATCTTAAGAGTAGATAACATTTTTATCACTTAAAATAGTCACAGTCTTTATTTCCAGTACATTAAGAAGGGGGTTTGTTTAAATGAATAGTTTGGGCATTATTACATGGAATTCTGGATATAGTGCCAATATTTGATATTATATAGCATCGTTTCTCTAAGAGTTTTCACATGTGTCTTGTCTATCCCATCGTGTATTTATGGCATAAAAAGAGATGAGGAATTGAATAATTATAGCTTAGTTTCTTAATAATTAGACCATACCTCTAGCTACTAAACTGATCTGCCTTCCACAGATAATTTATGCATTGTAGATGAGCAGTGTAGCAGTATCTTTAATATGCCACTAATTGGGGAAAACTTGAAGTAATTCGCTCTCTGATCATTGTTGGAATAAACATTTTAGAGAGGGTATCCTACCCTACATAATATCGCTTTATTATTTATGGAATTATGAGATTGTTGTAAGCAAACACAACATTCATATAAGAATAGAAGAACATAGCATTTCAGAACCTTGTGTTGTTTTCATAATTAGTTTCATCCAGGAAGAAAATAGGCAGGAGAAGGCGCATTGAGCTAGAGACTATATAGACGTCTGCTTACCTGAACAGAGACTTAGTTACTTTAAAAAGACATTCTTTGAATTCAGTCTACTATGTAAATGAGCTCTTTGGGGGGTTAAAAAGAAGAGTTCCTGTATCTACTGTATTCATGCCTCTGTACCTTTTGGCTGCTTCCTGCCATTTTCAGAAGAGGCACACTATTCAGACAGGTAGGTGCTTGGTGGAGTTGGACAGCTGTGAAGACCGCTTCTAGGCCGTGCCATTTCTGGTGAGAGAAGATGTTTGACAGGAAAGGTGCCCCTGTCGAGGTCTGAAAAGGTGGCAGAGCAAGTTTGGCCCTTAGTGTCTCTTCCTTGATTTTAGCAGTTTTTCTGGCAGACAGCAGCACCATCTGTGCTCAGATTAGGATGGGTTCTTAATTGACTGTTCATGCATTCAAAAATTAATATTTATTGAGTGACATGGTATGTGCATCACAATGCTAGATGCTGCTCATAGCAAAGCAGATCGTTTTTGTTCTTACAGAATTTTACATAGTATGTTTATGGCTGTGTTGTAACCTGTTCAGAAAAGTAGTGCCTAGAAAGTTCAGTATATCATGGAACAGATGACCACAATAAGTGTGTGTGGAGCACTACAGTGTATAGATTCCCACAGTTGCTTGGCTTAGAAGAAAATTAGAGCGTGGATTATGAAGCCTGTTTTGTTGTTAGAATACGCCAGAAGCTTTAAAAGATTTGGATTTCTGAATGTCATTCCCAGAGATTTTTATTTGTATATGTTTATGGAAAATTTATTTATTTATTTATTTATTTATATTTTTAGAGAGCGGGAGAGAGAGAGAGCCTGGGGGGAGGGGCAGCGCATATGGGGAGGGGCAGAGGGAGAGGGAAAGAAGGATTCCTAAGGGCCCCACACCCAATGCGGAGCCAGATGCAGGGCTCTGAGATCATGACCTGAGCGGAAATCAAGAGTCGGAGGCTTAACCAGCTGAGCCACCCGGGCACCGCTTGGAAAATTACTTTAAATTGAAGTTTTAATTAAATAGTTTTAGATTCACTAGAGTAATTAGTGATTTAAAAGAAACCTATTGTTATTTCTTCTGTAAAAAAAGATTACTTTTGAAAAGTAAATTACATTTTTACAATATGTACCCAGATTTTTATCTATAAGATTTACTTTAAGCATATATTTACATGTTATGGATGGTTGGTGGGTAGCATCATATAGTTGCATTATGATTGCAGTCTTATAAATTAAATATTTTTCTAGTTAGGGTCTTATTAAAAAGTAGATTTATAAAATTCTGATTTGTGTTGCCTTTATGTACTGCTTCCCATCTCCACTCCCACTCCATCCCACCTTCTAGGTAATAACTACCAGTAAAAATTGTATGATTCTATGAAGTACCCTAACCTAGTTTATAAGTTAATACACAGAAAATATTGAGTATGAAAATATTAGTATACCTTACCAATTAATTGCATCGATCAAAATTGGGAATAGAAAAAATTTACAAGTCATACGGGAATGTATGCATATATAGATAATATAACTATGTATTTTAGTTATGTTTTTAAGCAAGGAGGAGAAAAGTTATGTGAAGAAACTATTAACCTTAAAGAGATGGAACTTTTTTCAGGGTATCCTTTTGCAAATTAATTCTTTATAGAGTTCTGATTGAAGCTCAGGAAGTTAACGCTTCTTTAAAGAAGGCAGTTATATCTATTATAGGAATAAAATCACCCGTTTTCCCCTCTTGCTAGGTTCTAATAATATTTATTAAGTAGTATGATGGGAGAAGCTGGGAGACTGGATGCTGCAGCTATTTAATATGGAAAAAAAGGAGGATTGTTAAATGAGAAGTTTGGTAAAATGCCCAAATCCTTGCTTTGAAATAGTACTGGGTAATTTCAAAGCAAGCAAGCTGACTCTCCAGCTGCTTTGCTAAGGTGTAACTTAATGGAGAGTTTTGTGAAGTGATAAATATAAAATATTTATGTAATGTAGGCTTCTATTATTAGAAACATGACTGAGGTTTTCTTCTTGTTTTTAATTCATAGGGAGAATGATGAATCAGTCAAAGAAGATAAATCTGAATTAAAAGAAAAATCTTCAGGAAATAAGAAGGCCAATAGATTTCATCCTTACTCAAAAGACAAGAATTCAGGCACTGGAGAAAAGAAGGGTCCAAATCGAAACAGAGTTTTCATTAGCAACATCCCATATGACATGAAATGGCAAGCTATTAAAGATCTAATGAGAGAAAAAGGTAACCATCCCTGATAAACCCACTGTTGGATAATCTTCATATAGAAGGGGGAGGGACCTAAGTAAAAGTTTTTTATTCCCTTGAGCCACACAGACTCAAAAAATTGATTTTTGTTTATTTCTTGACATGAATTAATCTTTTCCTTCTCTTTCACTTGACACAATTTCATTACAAAGTCATATGGATAAATGAAGTTTTTTTTTCCCATTTTAGTGGTATAGTAGTGAGCCAGCATATGCATGCCACCAAGAACTTTGTTAAAGTGATTGCTTTGTCTAGTTGAAGTTTTTATAGATTTTTAAAGGACTATTGCATTAGTTAAGCAATACATTTAGCGTGTTAAAGTATGAATAATAAGGTCTGATTATTTTTTTCCAAAAGCTGTTTTGTTATTATCTTGGTGGAGTCTGGAATCTGGCTGTGGAGTTCATTTTGTTTGCATTGTCATGAATGCCATGATGCTGTCTCTGCAGTTCTATATTAAAATTGCGTTACTGCTGTTGCAGTTTTGTTTTTAGAATAACCTGAAAACCTTCATTTTATATACATGGTTGGTTTTGGGGAAAAATAATTTTAATATTTGATCTTGTAAAAGTTAGTTTTGTTATCTCTTGAAAAATTGAGTTTCAACCGTCCTGCAAACTATGTACTTGGCTTTGAGGCTGATCTCTTCTAATAAATAAAAAAAAAATTTGCATTGGTGTATCTGTTGTAAGGTGACAACTATTTGATTGGTTTTATTCATTGACTTTATTTAGAAAGTGTGTGGCTTGCTGTGAAGCATGACTTGTAAATTTAGTTTACTGATGGCAAATATGATTGAAGACATTCAGGTAGAAAGTCACCTTAAAACAGCTGTTGTGTGTAGGCGACCAAAGTTATTTGAAAAGTGTTAATGTTGATGTTTTTAATATGATAGGCTAAGGGACCATTTGTATGTATATGTGCATTTGTTCACCAACTATATCATGCTGGCCAAAATATGATCTGTAGTATGAATTAGGTTAATATGGTTGTTAGCTTTTTTTAGAGAACGTGGATGATGTACATTTCAGAAAATTAGTTAAATTTACATAGCCATTGATAGGAGGTATGTTGGTCTGGTTTTGATTGTTGGTGAATAATAGGTGCTTTTCTGTAGAGTTGTGCACAGGTGTGCAGTAAAGCAAGATATTGGTGTTTAAATGTATTGTTTCTTGGTATCTTCCTTTTGTATGTCTTATGTAGTTGGTGAGGTTACATACGTGGAGCTCTTTAAGGATGCGGAAGGAAAATCAAGGGTAAGTGCTGTGGGCAATATCTGCTTGAGGTTTAAAAGTTCCTCAGCAGTTTACTTTTTTGTATAATATTTGTACCAGTTTTTGGAAACTTAAGTTTCATTTTGTTTTACTTTATAATGCAAGATTTGAGGCTTTATACTAGCAAGTCTGACACTTATCCAAACCAAACTAGCTGCCTGGAAGGGATGGGTTTCATAAAGGGCATTCACTTTTCTAATGCTCTAGGGTAATGCTTCTTCTTAGCCAATAGATTTTAATACGGGATTTTTTTTTGTTGTGTTTTGATGTCTTCAAGGATATTTTAAAAGTTACTGAATTGATAATATTCCCTTAAGAGTTCTGTGAGAAGCCCATAGCTTAAAGGTGTTAATTCAGAATGTATGTTTGAAACTTATATTGAAGAACTTAATTTGGTAGCCTGCAAGACTACATAAGAGGCAGGGCTCTGACCAATTGGTATGAATGACATTGATGATTAAATTGACATAGAAGGAATTGGTTGATAAGTAGATTTTGATTTTTAGCAACAAGAAAGCAATACACTGAAGAATACAATGGAAAGCTTTTAAAAGTGTTAAATTATATTGCAAAAACCAGTTGGGTGCATGAGGAAAGCTTTGTCATCACATTCAAATGGCACTTCAAACAGTAATAATGACAATTATTTTAAAATGATTTTATGAATTTCTTTAGCATAGGTGATTTTTTTACATACTTAAACTGGATGCTGTTAAATTGTGTGCAGCCAGTTTTCTCTAATAGAGAACTTAGTTAAAAATGAGGTTATTTCCTATTTTGATTTTAATAAAATTGAAAGATAAACGTAAAACTTGTGCATCATACATCTTTTGGAAATATTCGTAGTAATATAAGAATAGGTATGTTGAAACCTTCAATTATTTCCTTGAGTTGCTTTTGATTGAATTTGTGCAATGACGCTACTCAGTTTTAATTTAAAGAAGAGTCCTCTAAGAGTAAATATTAGAGGAGTAAATATTTGCTCCAAGATTGTTAAATGCTAGATTTTACTGTCTTAAATAGATAGATTTAAACATTGACAGAAAATTTGTGGTCATTTGCCTATTATGTTCTGGAAGTGTAAAAGACAAAATGTAATTGTATTATTGATTGCTTTTAATGACTTTAATATCACAGTCGGCCATTAACTTCATCTACTGATCTAAAACTTTTTTTCTTTTGCATATATTGACAAATCTACCTGGATATAGGGTTGTGGGTAAGAATTTTTTTTTAAAGTATCTTAAGTCAAATTTAAACTTCTAACTGGGAAAAAGAAAACTTAGTAAATAAACATTTCCTATAAATTTTTTCCCCATTAAGTGTGGTTGAATTCAAAGATGAAGAGTTTGTAAAGAAAGCACTAGAAACTATGAACAAATATGATCTTAGTGGAAGACCCCTGAATATTAAAGAGGTAAGATTTCTTATATTTGGAATAATTTAAACTTTTGAATATAAGGACATGTTTTCTTTGATTTTCATCTTTGGGGGTGTATTTCTCTGACTACAGCTTTTTTTTTTTTTTTAACATAGATGCTTATCAAAGCTTTATATAATTGATCATAGTTTTGCTTGTACATGGTTTCCTATTTGCCTTTAAGCAGTTTTATATATTTGATTTGTTGTAAGTTATTATAAGCAGAGGTACATGATTAAAAAAATTTCAGATATTTGAAGATGGCAAACTTTAGGTGCTGACTTCATTTGGTATAGACATTTTCAATTTTTAGATTGTGTTGCTTAATTTGAGAAATATAATAGATATTCTTGTAGTTGATAATAAAAGGTTGCTTAATAATGCAAATACCTTATGGCTTTGAATAAGATTGATACTCACTTTTAATTAAAATCACCTTGAAACTGTGCCAGATTAAAATTTAAGAAAACTTATGAATCAGTTAGTGAAATTTGTAATTGGAACTTGAAAACCTCTAAAGTGGAGGTATTCCCTTTGTGTGGAACTGTAGCAGTATAAATCCGTTGAAAAAAGAATGATCAGAAGATAGATAAAAAACTATTTATACTTAAGTGTAATTGACCTTGGTAATGATTAGCTTGAACAGAAGTCATTCTCATGTCTACCTTTAGTTCATATTGTTACTCTTATCTGAATAGTTGGATCACAGACCAGTTACGTATATATTTTTGCTAAAGTCTGTATTACAAATGATTGAGATTGTATGTTAGGACCCCGAAGAGTCTCCACCAGCAAGGTTGCAAGTCAGTGGTAGTAGAGCACTACTGTGGGTCACAGTTTAATTTGGTATAGTAATGATTTGAGTCCCACCTCTATCACTTTCTAACTCTGTGACTAGGCATGTTACTTATTCTCTAAACCTCAGTAATTATAATAGTACTCTGATAGGATTCACCTAATAGGGTTTTTATGAGGATTAAATGAGATAACATGGTAAAGAATTCAGGCTCTGGTATCAGATAATCTGTGACTCGGCAAATTACTTACCTTTAACTACTTAACAAATTGCCTAACTCTAATTACTCTCTATTTCGTTTCCTTATCGCTGAAATGGGAATAATATTAGAAGCTATCTGATAGTTTTATAAGGACTCAGAGTTAATATATATAAAGCATTTGATAAATGTTAGCTACTATGTGATGTTATTATATAAAGTACTTAGCACAGTGCTCAAAATATTAAATAACTACACAATAAATATTAGCTGTAATAATAATTGATTGTTGTTATTCGTGTCCAAGGTGGGAATGTTACTGGTTGTTGGTCTCTTGATCCTGAGTATGAGGTGATAATAGCTTAAAATTAAAGGCCATGCCACCAACAAATACAAGTATCCCAAATCCCTTTATTGGAGTCAGCTTCTGAATTCCTCTAATTCTGTTTGAGTCTGGGGGTTCTTTCATTCGTTATTTTTCTTTTTTAATATTTTGACTGGGAAGTGGAGAATTAGTAGAGAAAGTTTAGACTGTTGTAGTCTATGCCAGCCGTTTATGTGGTGGTTTTTATGCTAAAGGTCAAGCCCGTGTTGTTTGTTATTTTAAGTTTTAGCACATCATAGATGTGCTATTATGTGTAATATTTCAGAGACCCTAGTATAGAGTTATGTGATCCAAATTGATGTAGGATACTTCCATTTTAAACTTTTTTTAAGAGAGAAAAATAACCGAGTTTGGCCTAGCTAAATGAAGAGGTATTCTTTATTCAGTTAGCTTTTTTGGATTAATATCATAAAGGTCCCTTTTCTGGGAATATCTAATTTACAGAGGGGTAGCTGAGCTCAGGGCTAAAACTACTAGTGAGAACATACTAAGGAAAATATATTTCCAGTATTCCTTACCAGATATTAGAATTGAATTTTTTCATTATATTAAATGAGGTTAGTAGCAGTTAAAAGCTTATAGGGCCCTCTAATAGCAGTAGCTGTTGGTGACTGGCAGGCTGTCATCCAAGGGGAAAAGAGGAATAAAAATCGTGTTATACAGTGGTTAATTTGTTTTAGATAAATTGTATTTTATATATGTTTTATGTGTTTTATATGTGTAGGTATATATTTTTGTGTGTACACATATTTATATATATGTCAAATATAAAAAGACAAATATAGGAAGATGCTTTATTAATGTTAAGATGTTAAGGACAATCAGCCTATCTTAATAGTTTATGAAGCACCTCTCCTATCCCTCCTCCTCTTCCCTAGGTAACCACTATCCTAAATTTTGCATTTGTACAAGTTTTTGAAGCTTTAGTTAGACCTGAAGCATTTATTATTTATTAACTTAAAAGTTTTATAGCATTTTTCAAAACACTTATTTCTTTACTTCTGTATTTCTTTTTATTTTTTCATGGTGAAGAAATACTTTGGAAGCTGGTATACCTTTATTCTTGCATTTACTTTTTCACCTTCTATCCTCCCAGCCTTCCTAGAGAATTTCTTAAGGTTATCGAACTTTCTTTTTATTAGTATCCCTAGACTGAGACCAGCAGAATAGCACTGATGGTTACATTTATCATTATCATTTGGTATTATAGTCTATCAATGTGTTTATGTGTTTTTTTTTGTTTGTTTTTTGCATTCCACCTAGTGAGATGAGTGAGAAGTACGTTTAAATTTGCTTTTTTAGTTTTGTTTAAAGGTAGAATTTTCTGTTATAAAGTTAATGAACTTAATAAAAAGCAATGTTTATTATTCTTCACTTGCACACTTAGCCTTTATCATTCCTCCACTTCTTCATCTCTGGTAATAATCAATTGTCAGATTATAATCATTGTTGAGGAAGGAAAAAGGTTGGAAAGTGGGTAATTATATTTTGTTTAGGAATGAAATTTACACATTATAAAAGTTTCCCTTTACCCCAATATTCCTGGGTTTTATAACAGTCTGTTCCACTGTTGCAAAGCTTTGAATTAGTCTGATTTGGCATTGCCTTGGGCATCCAGTGGTGAGAATTCACCATTACTGCATTTCGGAAAGAAGAGTCAACAGTAAGTATTTTGTTCCTCTTGAATTATGTATATTTATGTGTTGGGTCATATATTTGTACACTAGTATGAGGGCAAAATTAAACTAATTTCAAGTTCTTAAGTGACTTTAGTGATTGGAAAGAGGTATTTAATTGACACCCCTGGAGACTGAAATCTTTTGTCTGTCCACAGGTTTTTATGGGACTGAATTCCCTGGATAAGAAAAAAAGCTCACTCTTCAAGAGAGCCAATAATTTGAGCCAGTTGGGATAGCTACTGTAGAATTTGAAGTTGTTATTTTAATGATACAGATTTACTGATGTATCTAGTGGTATTTAACGTTCAATGTGTGTTATAGGATCCTGATGGAGAAAATGCTCGTAGGGCATTGCAACGAACAGGAGGATCATTTCCAGGAGGACATGTACCCGATATGGGATCGGGGTTGATGAATTTACCACCTTCCATTCTCAATAATCCAAACATTCCTCCTGAGGTTATCAGTAATTTGCAGGCTGGTAGACTTGGTTCCACAATTTTTGTTGCTAATGTAAGTTTAAGCTTTAGTCTAAAATTTTGTCATTCAGTATTTAATTCTAATCATGAGATTATTAAATTAGATGAACGAACGGGCTGTAGGTTTATAGAACATTTTGCTTATTTTTAACTACAGTAAGCGAAACAGTAATTATTATAAACTCGAACCCAATTTAAGTCTATATATGTAAGATTAGGGTGTAAATATGAGTAGGATTCTTTAAAAGAGAACTGTGGAATTTATAAATACCTAAGCAGTTCTTGAAAATATTTACTTGCATTATATGTGATTTTTGTTCATATTGGGAAATGGATTTCTTTCTTTAGCTTTGTTATTTGATATTTGTGAATGTGCACGTTGTAGTTGGTTTGTCATTTGTTCAAAGCTTTTGAAAGTCAGTGATATCAACAATACTTTCCAAAATCTGAATTTCTCTCAGTAAAAATAGATGTGCAAGTTTCAAATGTATAAAACAGGATTGGGCAGTTGAGAGACTATTTCAGGAATTAAAAAATTAAGAAGGAACAGTGTGGATGTAGCTTAATTGATTTTAAACAACTGAAGATGTTTTTACTTGAATATTCTTAATGTACCGTCTAACAAGAAGTATACTTTATAGTTTTGACAGTTTAGAAAAGATTTGTTTGTATTATTTATAAATGGGAAGAAGGGTTTATTAGGTATGTAACTTTATATAATTTTATGTTAAGCTTGACTTCAAAGTTGGTTGGAAGAAGCTAAAGGAGGTGTTCAGCATAGCTGGAACTGTAAAGCGGGCAGATATTAAAGAAGACAAAGATGGCAAGAGCAGAGGAATGGGCACAGTCACTTTTGAACAAGCAATTGAAGCAGTTCAAGCAATTTGTATCCTGATTTACACTTTAGCATTATTTAATAAGGTTGAAGAAGCTTGATACCATTTTGTGGGGATCATGGAATTTAAGGTTGCCTGGCTTAGAAATGTGTATTAGACTTAAGTCTCCAGCACATAAAACCTTTACTATGTCCAAGTACTAAAGTCACTCTTAAAACTTGAATTAGCTATGTATAAGCCTGGTATGAACTTCTTTTTACTTTCTCTTCCTACCACAACTAATTGTATGTATATCTGCTGTTGACAGTTAATGTAATCCATTGTACATTAATGCAGTTGCTTTAAACGAAGCCTTGTTAATTTTCTTTTTTCAGTGGTTGAATTAGATTATATTTTATTTATAAAGTAAAACGTAAAGCAAAGAATTCAAGATTTTTCTTTGAGTATATGGAAGAGACTAATACAAATAAGTACAATAGTAAAGATGTTAAAATTATGGAGGTAGTCTAAGATTATTCAAAATGTGTGTTCAAGTATAATTTTATAGTCTTAACTGAGTTTCCTTGACTGAACCAACAGCTATGTTCAATGGGCAGTTTTTGTTTGATAGACCTATGCATGTGAAAATGGTGAGTTCCTATATATCACTTCAATCCTCTTCAAATCTTTTATCTGCTCTCCTCTGCATTATAGATCCTTTCAGTTATGAATTAACCATATAATAAACTTTTTTTGCAATTAGGATGACAAGTCTGTCCCTCATGAAGACTACCGTTCACATGATAGTAAAACACCACAGTTACCACGTAAGTAAAAGTTATTATTAGAAACAGTGCAGACTACTTGTTTTTCAATTTTATTACATGCTAAGCAAAACTCTTTATTTTTGTGCGTATATCGCAAATTGCCCTCAGTTTAGGGTGGGTTAGTTTTAGGAGTTATGGCGGTAGGTTGTCATGATGAGGAAGAGTGAAAAGATAAGTATGTACCATTTTTTTTTGGTGGTTCTTCCTGGTTATACTAGCCATACATACTAAAAAAAATTGGTAAGTTCATATACATGAAGGGAAAAGGAGTCCTTTTAATTTTACCACAAGTAGACTCCATTATAACATTTTTGTGTATCTTTCCTAGCCTTTCTTTATATGTGTATTTTTTTACATAGTTGAGTACTACCATATAAATAATTTTGTATTTTTTTGTGTGTGTTTAACATTAATAAGCTATATTCCATGTTGAAAATTCTTTCCAAGTATTTTTATTAGGTGTATAATAGTCTATCGTATAGATGCTCCATAATTATTTCGATGTTTAATAGTCTACGTATAGATGCTCCATAATTATTTTGCAGTTATGTTTGGTATATTTGTTTTAACTTTTTCTCTTTAATTATCAACAGAGTAATTCATGTCTTTGCATACAAATATTTGGTATGTTTTTTATTTCCTTCAAGTAGATATACAGGTTCTCAGGTATGCTCATTGGTCAGTATTATCAAATTGTTTTCCAAATGATTATAACACAGTGTAATGTACTTAACATCTCTGTCTCAATGCTCCATCTGCAAAATGAGGATGATAATAGCACTTTTATCATGGGTCCGGCATGAGTGTTGCATGAGTTAATATATGTAAAGCCCTTAGAAGAGTTCTGGTATAATGTACATACTCAAAAATACTAGCTCTTGTTCTTCCTATTTTACTGTACCATCTCTGGTTTTTATTAAAGTTTTTTAATCGTAGAATATTTTAAATATACAGACAAAAATAAAATTACTCCTGTAGTTATCACAGGCCATATTTGTTTTAGATGAGTTTTCTTTAAGTAAAATTTTACAGATAAAGTTGAGACTCCCCCTCTCTCCTGACCACCAGATACACCATACCAAGAGGAAACAACTTAAGGAATATAGTGTTTATCACTTAGGCTTTAGTCATTTGTCTACGCATTTATACATCCATAAATACTACATGAAATTGTTTTGTTGGATATAAAATTTGGGGTGAGTGACATCATATTGTATATATTATTCTGCAGCTTGCTGTTTTTGGTTTAATACCGTTTTTGAGATGCATTTATATTGATAGATGTAGCTGTAGTTCCTTCATTTTAACTTGCTTAATACCACATTATATATATATTTTTGTTTTTTAGGTTATTCTAGCTTTTGGCCATTAGAAACAGTACTAAGTTGGGGAGTATTTATTCTTTTTCTGTTAGAATAATCTGTTCTCTCAGTGTTCATGAGAAATTGCTTGTAATACTGTCTGGCCTTCCTGTATTATTTGGGGGAAGACTTGAACTAATGATTGTTCATATTTCCTATTGCTTCTTGAATCAGTATTGGTTATTTCTATTTTTCTAAGATTTTTACCATTTTTGTTCATTTTCAAATTTATTGGCATAAAATAGTCTTTTAAATTTCTGCTACATCTATAGTTCTTCCCTCTGATAAATTCCAAAGGTTTGCAATTTCTCTTTTTTCTTGGTCAGTTTTGCTTAGATTTTTCAGTTTAATTAGTGCTTTCAAAGACATGAATTTCATTTTTGTATCTTAATTTCTGGTCTTTGCTTTAATACTTTCTTCTCTCTATTTCTTTGGGTTTAGTTTCTTATTTTTGTCCAGATTCCTTAAGCTGAATGTTTACTTCACTCATTTTGCAGCCTCTCTTTTCTAGTAAAAGTAGTTATAACTATTAAATTTAGCCATTGTACACAGGTTTTGGTATGCAGTATTTATTGTGATTTAGTTTTTATTAAATTACTATTATGATTTCTTAAGTCATACATTGTTGAGTTTCTAACTGTATGGGGCTTTTTCTTACTAATTTTTAACTAAACAGTGTGGCCAGAGAAGATATGATTGTGATTCTTGGAATTAATTTGGACTTTGCATTATGGCCTAAAATATGGCACTATTTTAATATATATTCCAGGTGTGCTTGGTGAGTGCAGTGTTCTATATATGTCCATTAAATTAAATTTGTTAATCATTTACATTTTCTTATGTCTCTATTAATAATCGTGTCTGCTTGTGCTGTCAATTACTGAGGGATGTATATGGTAAAATTTCCCACTAGAATGTTGGATTTGTCTTATTTTTTCTTGTTTTTACTTTAAGTATTTTGAAACTAACTTAGTAGGTACATCCAAGTTTAGAACTGACATATTTTCCCAATGAATCAAAATTTTATCTTTTTAAAATGATTTTATCTTTAGTAACTAAGTCTTTTGTCTAATATTAATGTAGATACAACAGCTTTGTTTTGTTTATTCACATTTATTGATTTATTTGCATTAATGCCCATTACCTTATTTT
This sequence comes from Callorhinus ursinus, assembly GCF_003265705.2. Taxonomy (NCBI): domain Eukaryota; kingdom Metazoa; phylum Chordata; class Mammalia; order Carnivora; family Otariidae; genus Callorhinus; species Callorhinus ursinus. The sequence continues at coordinate 14,603,730 of NW_027397087.1, read as the reverse complement.
GTATTATATTTTTCTGGTTTTTTTTTTTTTTTTTACAAATATTTTTCTCCTATCTTGCTTTCTCATTTAGTGGTTATCCTGGATTTTTAATATAGTGATATGAAGTCTGGAGTTAATGTAATTATGCTTTTATTCAATAATAGAGTGATCTTTGAATGTTTTAGTTCTGATCACTTTTCTACTGAATTAGGAGCTATTATTGCTCATTGTCTTAGTTCTGTATTGCTTTTTTTTAGTCCCCCAAATTTGACATTACTATTATTTACCATTTTTTTTTTTATCTTACCTTTCTCTGCTTTCACAGAGCCTGGCACTAATTTTGTTTTCCCTGAAGGATATATTTTAAAAGTTCTTGTGATGAGGATCTTTTGTTAGTAAATTTTCTCAATTTTGGATAGTCTCTAAATATCTTCAAAGATAGTTTTGCTGGTTTGCAGTTTAAGATTGGTAGTTATTTTGTCTCAGCACTTTGAAAATATCCCAGTCTTCTGGCTTCCATTGTTGCTATATTAAGTCAACTATCAGCTGAAATGTCCTTTCTTTATAGGTAATCTTTGTTCTTCATGTAGCTGATTTTAAGATACTTGTCTTTGGTATGCAGTTTTCTACAGTGTGGGTATGAATTACTTTTTACTGAGCTTTCACAATATGAGGATTCAGTTTTTTTAAAGTAAATTCTGGAAAATTCTCAGCTCATGTGTCTTTGAATATTGCCTTTTATTTCTTTACAGGGCAGTCTTTTTCTCCCTCAACCAAATTTACCTTATCAATTATTATTTATCATCTTTCAAGATCCTGCCTGGCTTTCTGCAGGGGCTTCTGGTTTACTTTTGCACTATTAGTACCCTTCTTTTTATTTAGATAAAAAAATATCCTCTGTTGTATTGAGACTTCTTCTAGATCTCTTCTTTTGAGATTCATGTTTTTACATATTCTTCTCTATTGAGATATAATATGAATTCATAGACTTTGACAGAATCCGTTTGTTGTTCTAGTTAATCATTATTAATGTCCTCATTTTTCCCTTCTCTTATTTTGCTCAGATTATTGTAACTTGTTAAGTGGGAGCCTTCTCATTTCCTATGCTGCTGACGCTTTTACTTTTGGTAAAACTTGATTTTCCAGATCTGGGAAGATTTTTTTTTTTTTGGTCCCAGAGACATGGGATTGGCCTAATTTCGAGGAGTCCTGGTTCTTTTTAATGACGAATGATATCAGAGATGAAAATACGAGTTTTAGGTGTAGACATGAGCATTGCTGTTAGTCAAATGTGCTATTGCTTTCAGTTAGACCATTTTTAGGAACTGAGCTGAAAAAAGGTATTTCATTTACCAGATCACATTAATCTTTCCAACTTAACACAACATGCTTCTGTACTTTATCTTTTAAAAAATATATATGGCATATCATTTTCTCAGCCCTACCACTTAATTGCTACATTGACTAGCAAGAACTTTAAAGCCATACTCAGATTTAGTAGAATAAAATAGTTCCCACTCAGATGTTGTCTTTAAGTTCATGAAATCAACTTCTTAAAGTCTATTTTCAACAAATTTAATTAGTTTATTTTAAGAGAGTTAGTAAAAAGAATACTGGGTTTAGAGACAGAAAACTTAAATTCTAGTCCTAGCTTAATCACATAGCTAAATAGCATTATACAAGTAACTTAAGGTCTCAAAAATTTCCTCCTCTATGGAAAATAGATGTGAAAACACTTAAGGTGCCATATAAATGTCAATAAATATGTCATGGACAAAACCAGGTAATATTTGTTTTATTCAATATTATGTTGTCATTGTTGTTGATTTTTTAGTTTGACTTAAAGCATCTTAAAAGTAATTCTTCTATTTTAAGTGGTTCTAAAATTTGAGCAAGGTTCTCATTTTCAGATATGTATATCATTTATAAGGTATATAATATTCAAAATCCTCTTTGTATTTCATTAATCCTTTTCAGTATGCCTTGAACCTAGGATATAAGATGGGCCTGCTTCATAAAACACTTCTTATTAATAAATGGTATTTTAGTGAGACTTCAGTGTGCTGCATTCTGATGAAAGCAAGAACCAGTGCTCTTATTTGCAAATTTGCAAAATTTTGGAAATTTTACTGCAGGCATCTAGCTTTAAAAAATTTATTTAGTGCCAGTTAGTTAATTATATATGGGTTAGTAATATTCTTATTTATGCTTTAGGTGGTCTTGGAGGCATTGGAATGGGACTTGGTCCAGGCGGACAGCCTATTAGTGCCAGCCAGTTGAACATAGGTGGTGTAATGGGAAATTTAGGTCCAAGTGGTGAGTATTCTCACATTCTTATTTCTTTTTAAATGGTACATTTGCTAGATTACAAAGCTTACATTTACTAGTTTGTAATAATGTCCAAAGGACTCTCTTTATAGTTGAGCATTTAGGATGTCATTCAGTCTGAAAAAAGAATGAAACCTCAAGACCAGAGAACATGAAAGAGGGTGAGCAAAGGTCAGTCAGGTTCCTCTGAGGCCTGTTGTGTTGTAGCTAGTCTTTTAGCAATTTGGATTTTAAAATGTCCGTAAGGCAGAAGGCAAATGTTTCAATGTAGTGCCTTGTGTGTTATGGATATACAGTATTTGTATTTGACTAAAATGCTACCCTATCATAAGCAGGTTAAATTTATATGTATAGCTGGGAAGGTAGCTTTCCAGAGAGCTGTTTGGCTCTTTACCTGGGCTAATTTACAGTTTGTCTTTGAAGATTAGTTTTTTAAACTTTTTGGTTTCAGAACCCCTTTACTCTCTTAAATTTCATTGAGGATCCCAAAGTGCTTTCATTTATGTAGTTACGTTTGTCAATGTTGACTGTGTTAGAAATTAAAACTTAGAAATTTAAAACTACTTACGTATTTATTTAAGATAACAGTAATAAACTCGTGTTAACATAAATAAAATTTTTAAGAAACTAAGTTGTATTTTCCAATACAAAAAAATTAGTGAGAAGAGTGGCATTGTTTTACCTTTTTTGTACATCTCTTTAATGTTTGGTTTAATGCAAGACAGCCATGCTCTTGTATCTGCTTTTGCATTTAGTTTGTTACAGTATCAGACAACATGTACTTTCTGGAAAATTACACCTTATATTCATGAGAGAATGAGAGTAAAACAGTCAGATATCCTAATATTATGTGATGAATGAAATAGTTTTGACTTATTGGACCCCAGACCATACTTCGAGAACTGTGTCTTAATTGATGGACTAATAAATGCTGTCAGATTCCTGTTTCTGCTGAGATGCTATAGCTAAACTTGTAAATTATGAGGGTAGCTATACTGTAATCATTCTGACCCAAACAGATAGAAACTTTGTCCCTTAGTCTTAGGCCCTCCACTCTCCTAAACACATGCTTTTTTATTTTTAGTTTTTTACTGTCCCTTAGCTGCCATGTAAGGAGTCCTTACTTTCTGACTTGATCTCTCAATCTGCTGTGGTGATATTTGTGTTTGCGTGGTGTGTTGAAAAAAAAAAGAAGAGGGAACGATTACCTAGTCGTAGATATTCTCTGCTTGAATGTGAGTGTGACCAGTGACTTTTGTTTTCTCATTCAATAAATATTCATAGAAGCCTCTTTGAAGACTCATCAGCTTAGACAGCTGATGTGGCATAGCACTACAAGCCACCTGTGCCCTGCTGCTTCTCTAGCGTTCCATCATGACTAGACCAGTGGTATCTTTTGTTTTATTGCGTTATGTCATTCTTTAGTCATAAAAATAAGATTGACTGAACGTACATACTGTGTATTTTATTTGAGGTATGGGAATGGATGGTCCAGGTTTTGGAGGAATGAATAGAATTGGAGGAGGTATGTATAAGCATTTGTTTTTTGTATGTACCCATCACGATTTTTAGTAAATTAGAAGCTGTGTTGAGAATTCCAAGGAAAAAAACATCATGGTTTATTGTTGGCTCACACCTAAAGGCTGCTAGCAGAAATTGAGCCTGGTACATACTTAAGGGATATGGAAATTGATGTGTTTAGGAGGCCCTGGACAAGGTAGGGTGGATGAAGAGCTTACTGATGAGACTTAACATTTACAAAATGTACCTTTCGGCTATATAACAGTCAAATCTCAGAATTAATCTTTATTCCATAGGAATTGGGTTTGGTGGTCTGGAAGCAATGAATAGCATGGGAGGATTTGGAGGAGTTGGCCGAATGGGAGGTAGGTAAATGTAGGAATGGGTCCTGTAGATGTCTTCGGAGGGCATATGGGCATCGGGAATAGGGACAGGCATGATGGGACTGGGGATATTATATGGCATTGTGAGGTAAGTTGGTAAATCACGGACCTTTTTGTATCTGTGACTTTTGCTGTCTTTTCAGTTTAGTTTCAAAATTTTCCTAAATGGATTACCATGTACTCTGATGCGCTTGAAAAAGGGTTAATTTGTTGCATAATCTTTTCAGAGCTGTACCGTGGTGCGATGACTAGTAGCATGGAGAGAGATTTTGGACGTGGTGATATTGGAATAAATCGAAGCTTTGGAGATTCCTTTGGTAGACTTGGTAGGGCTGGCTGCATATTTCTCCTTTTCTTTTTGCAGGTCGTATTGTTCAGAGTCTGTTTCCTTTTTTTTGAGAACAATTGGAAGTTAATAATGTTTCACATAATTTATTACTTGATGAAAAACACTTTAGGAATTTTAATGTACTCGCTCACTTTTTCAGTATATTATATATTTGAACCCTATTTCTAGAAATATTTTTTGGTTACTGTACATCTGAGAGCATAGTACCTTGGGGATTTTAAAATATGATTATTCAAATTAATTAGTATATTATCTTTCCATCCTTGTTTAGGCAGTGCAATGATTGCAGGAAGAATAGGAGCTTCTAACATGGGTCCAGTAGGATCTGGAATAAGTAGGTTTAAATTTTACTAGAATTTATTTAGTAATATTTGAGTGCTTGCAAAAGACTTTGCAAGAATAGTTATTGTAGTGTAGTAATACTTTGTTCTTATGTGTTAATATGTCTTGTCATAATTTAGAGAAATTCTGATACTTAGCTTTTCTGTTTGATCACTGTTTGAAATTTCTAAACTAACTTTGAATTTTACTTCTTTGACATTTCTAAACTAACACCAGAGTATGTGTTAACTGTCACCTAATCCAAGAAGCTCCATTCCAACTAAGGAATCGGGGGATTTCTGTGATCTCATGTCAGGAGCAACTTTTGCCTTAGCACCAGCTTTGTTCCCTTGCCTGTTGTCTACAGCTGCTCTTGGTGACTGGCTTATTTCATCTGTGAACATCTTATGTCTTTTGGTAGATGCAGGTGAATCACCCCAGTTATAATACCTCTAGAGACCCCTGAGGTTGAGGGCTAAGGTTGAAAGAGATGCTTTCCTCTTAAACTTTTCCTGTGACAGAATCAAGAGTAGTTGCCCCATGTCTTCCATCTGTTTCCACTACCACATTTGAAGCCTTATATTAAGTCTTAAGACATGGCTCAGTTTTTGATCTCTGTTGCTTACTGAGCCATGTCTCTATGAGCTCTCCATACTTTACTGACTTTTAATTGATTGAAATCTCACAAATAGGAAATACAGCCTACTTGAACTTTTCTAAAATCCTGTCAGCTAAAGATATTTACTTCCATTGTACCTTGCTTCTCATTCCCTTTCATCATTTTTTTAGCCTTGGTCATTTTCCATTAATCCTAACTTCTCTACTTTCCTTTTTCACCTCAGTGTTTATACTTCTGTTTTCCTACCTTTATATTTGTTATGCATGGAAAGTCAATTTGAAGGTGATGTTAATTTTAGAATTTCTATATATGGGGATATTAAGTACAAGAAAAAAGGATATTTTGAGAATGAATAGGACTGGAGTTAATTAAAGGGGACTCAGTGCATAACAATGAATTGGGTATGAGCTGTGAGTTAAATTCTCAGGCTCTAGCCAAAGGTGTATGATTCCATTTTTTGTTATCTCCTTAAGTTCTATATAATATTGAGATTAAAAGTTCGGTTTTTCTGTGGTTATTGAAAATTGAATTGATATGAAAGAGAAATTGCATGAAAAACAGAAGATACTGAGGTGAAAGAATATTAATGTGGGAGAGTATGATGAGATCAATAGTTAACGTGTTGGAGTTGTAATAATTTGAATTCACTTCATATATCTTTGTTCTAGCATTTATTAAACATGGTATTATTAAAGAAAAATGATAAAAGCTACTATAACATGAATGGATCCAATAACTGGTGGAGAGTTTATATAACTTATATGATGTATTTTATGATCAGAATATAATTTTATAGAAGTATATATGTATGACGTATTTATGTAGTGGCTAGAATGAGCAGAGTCAGTTAGCCATTAACATTCAACCAACTGAATGTATACAAATTAAATTCTGTTTCTTAGAAGATTGTTCTATTGTGTATATGAAAATGGTTTTATGTTTATATATGATCCAATTATATAAATGAATTAATTTTTCTCTCCCTTTCTTTCTCGAAAATGATTCTCTCCCTCCTCTTTTTCCTCTTCTTTCTCCTTTTTCTTCCATTTTTAAAACAAAAACACCCAAATTCCCAAAACCCCCCTTCCCTTCTTGAAATCCAGGTGGTGGCATGGGTGGCATGAACAATGTGACTGGAGGAATGGGGATGGGATTGGACCGGATGAGCTCCAGCTTTGATAGAATGGGACCAGGTATAGGAGCTATCCTGGAAAGGAGCATCGATATGGATCGAGGATTTCTATCTGGTCCCATGGGAAGCGGAATAAGAGACAGAATAGGCTCCAAAGGCAACCAGATATTTGTCAGAAATGTAAGCAACTAAATGTAAAGGATACTTAATTTTTTTTTTTCTTTGTATATCTGTTACTAATACCTTTTTTCATTCTAGCTGCCTTTTGACTTGACTTGGCAGAAACTAAAAGAGAAATTCAGTCAGTGTGGTAAGTATGCTAATGACTGCAGACATGTTAATATTGATTATGGAGGAACAAATGATTTTAAACTTTTAAACACTGTGTTTAGACCTTACCTGTCCAGATGTTTGTTCCTGGATAGTACGACAGGTCTAATTCCACTTCAAGTAAATTACTCTGCTGTCTTCTGATATAGAGCAGTACAAATTACTACTAAATAACAAGATTCAGAGTAGAGCCTATCATTGTCTTCTGTGGATAAAGAAAGGGCTTGTTTTATTACCTGATTCTTAAAAGGTTAATATATCATCATTGCTTGCGTTTAAAAAGACTTTTTCTTCTGTGGGAAATATTAATGAAGGGTATATTTATTTCTTTGCTTGTAGTGTAGTGCAGTGCCTTGTCAACATGACCCCAAAATGCTGACATCCAAATGATGTGGAATTAATAGACGAGACCCATTCTGCACACTCTGTTGCCTGCACAACACAGGAAACTTAGCTGGTAGCATAGAGTCCACTGCCTGGAATTCCTTAGATACATTCTGGTGGCCCTTCTAGCCCTTTTATAAACTATTCTTGGCTGTGATGATGCTGTCTCTACAACCTTACTGTGTTCATTAAGTCTGTAGAAGATTAGATGGTTTTATTACTTTAAAAGAGGGCCTTTTTCTTAATGAGAGAATTAGTGTGAGTGGAACAACATAACAGATTTCCTGCCAGTACTTTTCTGCTATTGCATGGTATCCCAGAAACTATAATCACAATGGTAAGCTATAGAGGTGCCATATAGTGATGAAAAGGGACATTCAGTTTCTGAGAGTTGATGGAAACTTAGGAGTATTTAGAATATATCTTTTAATTTTTTGAGATCATTAGGTGAATAACTTCAGTATTCTCCCACAAAAGTAGCCTTTGGCTACTACCATAAAGTGGTAGTGATTACTTGTGATCAAAGTGATCACATGGCTATCATCTATGTTCTCAGGGTACTTTATACCCAACTCTGTGATAATCTGCTCACATGTTTTCTTCCCTCCTAGATGGAGGCTCTTGATGCAAGAACTGTCATCTTTCTTCTAACATTTTTCATTGCCTTGATACATACAGTAAGAGTTTGTTAAGTGTTTATGAGTGAGTTAAGCACTCTGAGCAGATCTTATTCATTATATACGCTTGGTTCCTTCTTAGTAAGAGACTAGTGGTACTCCAGGCATCTTCCCTGGTCAATATCTGCCTGTAAGTGGCTCACCAGCAAGCCGTCTGCTTATTAAATGTCTATACACATCTTCCTCAACTTACGATGGGGCTGTGCTTAACCTACTGAGCATCATAGCCTTGCTTAGCCTATCTTAAACATGCGCAGAACACTTAACATTAGACTACAGTTGGGCAAAATCCTCTAACACGAAACTTATTTTATAATAAGGTATTGAGTATCTCACGTAATTGATTAAATACTATACTGAAAGTGAAAGAGGGGTTACGTGGGTACAGAATGGTTATAAATGTATGGATTGTTTATCCCTGTGATTGCCTGGCTTACTGGGAGCTGTTGTTCAGTGTCTTCTGCCCAGTGTCGTAAGTATCATATCACATATCACTAGCTTGGGGGAAGATCAAAATTCAAAGTACAGTTTCTACTGTGTATCACTTTCGCACAATCATGATGTCAAAAAAATTGTAAGTCAAACCATTGTAAGTTGGGACCATCTATAGGGGCTAACTGTCTTTGATAGGGCAAATACAAAGGCCCTAGAAAATGTATTTTAGGTTATACTACCTTCAGTACATTTCCTCAGCCTTTATAATTTAGGGGAAAATGTGTTCAAATATCCCCAAATATGTAACAAGATGAGAAATAAGTGACTGTAGTAAAAATAGATCTATTTTTATCCTACCCTATGTAATTCCTCAGTGACATGCATTTTTAAGGAAGCGGAGTATAAATAAACTGACTCATTCAGAATTGGACACTACATTAGTTTAAGTTGTGCTAATGGGGTCAAATAGACATAGTCTTTCAAACTTGCTCCCATATTTACTGTCCACTTTAGCTGTATTTTGACCTTCTGGCTCAGTATGATGCAGGACCATAACATTTTAGAACTGCAGTGGAAGGAAAGCCCGTTTAATTATTCTTCTATAAACCATGTAAACAAATACAACTTTGTTTCACACATTTCCATTATGGAGTTTTTCTAGATCAGTATGCTTGTTAACAGATAGAAAGTAGAGACTTGTGGTAGATTTTCTTTACTAAAGCACATGCTGCTTCAAGCATGACTAGTGGACCTTAACTCTGGAATAATTTAATAGTAAAAATAATGCAGTAACAGTAAAAATAATATACAAAGAGCATTCAGAAACACTAAAGCTTTGTTTTTTGTCCCTTGTATCATAATTATGACTTCTTGTAGAATATCTGATTTTGCTTTTTCCTCTTGTTTCTATGTTACAGCTTCACTTTGGTAGTAGATTTTTATTGAACCATTTATTTGTGCTTTTAATTTGGTGTCTTTTTAGATATGTTTTTATATCATCATTTCTCAAAGCATACCACAGGATGTTAATAGGCTGGATTAAATAAAGTGAAAAGTTCTCTTTCACTGAAGGATAAGTCATTTTTATAACTAGTATATTGGTAACAGCAATATGTTTGATTATTCTGTGGTACTGATTTCTCATTGCATACTATTTTGTCCTATAACTGTTGTTAAAATAGCAGTTCTAGTTTTGTTTTTCATGGAATCATACAAGATCAGTAGATATTTAAGTCATTTAAGAAAGTTCTCAAGAGCATGTAAAAATAGCTAAGGAGGTCTGATTTTAATTTTTTGAAACTAAATTTTTTTCTCCTCAATTATCTTTAGAAAAATTAATTATCTTAATTGCTGTTTTTAATGGGATTTAGAAGAAACTTAGAAAGCATACGACTCTTTCTGGTTCTGTGCCTAGTGGGGATTTTTGGACAGTCTAACCATGAAACACATATAGGCCATTTTCTGTAGCCTGAGTGTCCAAACTGTAAGCATGTTGAAGCATCCTGGCTGAGAGACCTTGTCAAATTGAAATGCCATGAGATCATCGTGAGTCTAGGAATTTGGGAGTCTGAGTGTTGATTCCTAAATTGAGACAATTTAAGAGAAGAAAAAAAGAGAGAAACTTGTCTTGAAAGATTGAGACAGATTTTGCATGAGATAATTACATATTTTCCTTTGAAGTTTTGAAGGTTTCTTGCTTAATGAACCTTAGTATTATTGCTTATAAACCTATGACGGGATGCTCATGTTAAGAAAAGCCCTAAGTTTTTATAAAAGGTAAAAGTAGAATAAGGAAGAACCTCTAACCTTAAAAGCCCTTGAAAATTCTCCATAGTCTCCTTTGGAATCACTATACAGTGCTGCCATTTACCAAGGTATGCTTCTTTAATTAAACTTCTTTTTTTCAGGTCCCAGCATTCAGGATATTAAGAGGACTCTGGAAATTGCTCTACATCTATCTTTAAAGCTTTTTAAAGTTTCATTTTATGTTGTTTATTAGAAAATGTGATTTGTGTTTTTTGTTTTCTTTTAACAGTTGTAGGTTATATATTGTTTGTATCTATTTTAATCATGATAATATTTTTTCTGGGGATTAGTCTGTTTTATAACTTTTAGAAACAGTTAAAGGCTGCCTAGCCTGGGTTACAAGATCATGGTTTTGGCTCACTATGACATTTATTAACTTGGACCATTTAATTACTATTGAGTGGGTGAGCAGTTGACCAGCAGTTGGTTTAAAAAAAATGCAGTAATGGTGGGATGGGAAATGGATGAAAAAACAAAAGTAGAAAACTAGTCCAGGATGTTGTAGATAAGAAAGATTTCAGATCAAGATTCAAACAGTAAACACATTTTTCTAATCATAAATTGAGATTAAAATTGATCCTATCACCTGGAAAAGGGCTTATGCGATTTTTTTGATAAGCCCTTTGCTTTTATTGTCCATCTCTTCCTTTTTAGTCCCTTTATAGAACTAAATATGTTTGGCTTTCTAAGTTTGTTGCTAGGCTAAAACTAGCCCATGGTGATTTGGCAACTAGATAATTTTCAAGGAAAGGAAATATTGTGGTAACTAGGCACACAACTCACCTGTTGTGGATCAGGTGATAATACATCCCAGTTTGCCTGGGGATAGTCTCCCTTTGCATCTGTTATTTGTGTGTGATTACTAATAACTCTCCATTTAACTATCTAAAGTGTTCTAGTTTGGATGGTGGATTTTTATGGACATTTTATAATTTGATAAATGATACTGATTTACTCAGATACCAGTCTCTAGAGTCAGCAATATTAACTGTATATGTAACAGTTGTCTGGTTTTCTTCCTCTTCTTCGAAGCTTCTCTGAGGTTCTTTGTGTTCTTACCATCACTGTTTTTACTTTTATTGATTTAAATCTATATCTCTTTCATGCCTATTTCTATAACCCATTTGGTGCCACTCTTACAGTGGAGTTCAAATTGTGATGTTGAATAAATAAATGACTTTGGAACTGTGCTTCATAAGCAGAATTAGTGGGGTCCTTTGTGGCCTGGTAAAAATTAAAATTCTGGACAGTTGCTATTATTTGCAGTCATGAAGGAATGAGAAGGAGGATAAAAGGGAAAGAAGAGAGATTAGGGAGACTGGGCAGAAAGTGACAACTGATTTTGTTTAAATTTAAAAGTTTGTTATTTGGGCATGGTGACTTGGTGGCATTTTGTGCTAGTTTGCCATATTGCTATAAAATTCACTTCAGAAACTAAGAATTTTTTTTAAAGTCTTTATTCATTTGAGAGAGAGTGGGTGTGTGTGCTCACAAGCTGGGGGAGGGGCAGAAGGAGAGGGAGAAGAAGGGAACCTGAGCAGGGAGCCTGACACGGGGCTTGATCCCAGGACCTCCGGGATCATGACCTGAGCCGAAGGCAGATGCTTAACTAGCTGAGCCACCCAGGTGGCCCCAGAAACTAAGAATATAACATAAGGAATAAATTTTTTTTCTATTTTGATAAAATATTAAATCCTAAGCAAGTTTGATTCCTATTTTGTGTATTTTGACATATATATATTTGTTACTTTATATGAAATGCATTATAGTCAGAATATAAAATCATGAGAATAATGTTTATATGATGTGTTATTTTTAAATCATTAATATTTTTAGCCAGTTATTTATCATTTCATTGGCTATGAGGAATTTCAGACCTGTGCAGTGAAATGAAGCTCATTTAAACTGACTAGTAATTCTATAATTTTTCTTTTACAGGTCATGTAATGTTTGCCGAAATAAAAATGGAGAATGGAAAGTCAAAAGGCTGTGGAACGGTCAGATTTGACTCCCCAGAATCAGCTGAAAAAGCCTGCAGAATAATGAATGGCATAAAAATCAGTGGCAGAGAAATCGATGTTCGCTTGGATCGTAATGCATAATTTCAAACCACGGTTGGAACATTCTTACATCTGTTTTGCTGAATCTCCTAGTAAAAAGTCATTTTTTTAGTAATACTGTATGCTTACAAAAGCTGTAAAAATGAACTTTTAAAACTCCCACCAGCTTTTAACAGTATAGTGTTAAATATACTGTGATTTTTGTTAATCTCAAGTTTGGGTTTTTAAAGACAGCAAGTCGGTCATTCAGTTTAAATGAATGGTTATACTGTTTTTAATGAAATAAGCCATTTTCTTGTTACTTTCAGTACTACATAGTGGGATTTGTTCAAGTTTCCTCAGCTTTTATCAGCTTACTGTAAGGTAAAACATAGATGATTTTTTCAAAACTTACATTTTATATATGTAATTGTCCTTGAAAAGAAAGGGCTCAGATAAATTAGGATGTGATTTTGGCTGGTTTTAAATTACTTTTCTTTGGTGATAAAGAATTATTGTAAGTAAGTTTTAGATTCTAAAGTTCAGGGTATTTTTTATTTCACTTAAATGAAGAAATGGAGTTTTCCTTCTCTTCCCTTCCCATCATTCACATTTTCCACATAACACTATTAATATTAACCTCCACAGCCCCTTATTTTATTATTTCCAATGATTCCAAGTTCATATAGAACTGATAATGTGGCAATCCCCAAGTATAATAACAGGCAGACTACTCCCAGCTTTCTGTCTAGTTTCCAGCCATTGAAGTGAACTGCTGAAAAAAGAAAAATAATCGAAATGTTGAGAGCGATGGTTATGTAAGTTAGTCCTCTGCTGTTCACTTCTATAGGAGCTGATGCATTTATAAATGCAGTTTTAATAAACCATGGAACACCTAGGCACAGCATATCAAACACATTGGATCCCACGATGTTAGACATAGCCATATCTCCTTTGCCTGCAAGAAAAGCATGTTGTTAAAATTTGCACACCAATACTGTATTTTATTAATAAGCTTCATAAAAAAAAAACACTGGAAATTTTTTTTGTTTGTTGGTTTTGGAAAATTGTTATATTAGGGCAAAAGTCTTACTGAATTTGTATTTTTTAATTTGGGGGGTTAGTATTTAAAGTCTTAACATTTATTTAATAATTTATTTATTAAACCATTTTTCAATAAGGTCTGTAGATTACTTGTTGCTTTTCATTCTAATTTAATACGGTTAATTAAAATTTGATGCACATTTTAGATAAATATTATTTGGGGGATTAGATTTAGTGAAATTACTCTGCTATTAAAAGTAAATCCTTCTTTTTGAGTCACTCTTTTTTTTCTTCAAACTATGTTAACTGAGGAAATAAATATTTTTAAAGGTACCTTTGCTCAGTGTATTTCAGCCAGGCTTGAAGAATGGGCATTGCAGCTTGAGGGACCTAGCTCTTACCTTTTCTTGCAACCAATACACTTGCAATCGTGTCTGGCAGACTTGTTCCTGCTGCTAATAAAGTAAGGCCCATTACTGTATCTGGAATTTCTAATGTTTCCCCTGTAATAAACAGAAATACTGCAAGTTGCAAATCTTACAGATTCAATGACCATTCTCTGCAGTTACTTCAGATATTTCCTTCCTGAACAAAAAGAAAATAGGCACATTTAGATTTTACAACCAATATGTACTTAGATTTTACCTAGCAAAATATTTGAGTAAGATTGGTAAATTGGTTAGCCCAGGTAGCACAAATTTTTAATGACAGATATCTAAAGATATTTAATAGAATTCTACTAAGGAGTAATTCCCCTACCTGGTATGCTTACAGAAGGTTTAGATGTTCACTGTTATCTTCAAGACTGTTGCTTAATATATGCTGAGATTGGTCATTTTCTGCTTTTCAAACTATTTTCTTAAAGTCAGAATTAAGCAAATTGTTTATAGCTATTTTTAACCTGTAAATGTGTTAACAGGTACACATTTTTTAAGTCGTACTTTGATGATCTACCTTAAACACAGGAAAACAAAAATAGGGTTCTACTTGAGTCTTCCTAACATTATGGTCCTGTTCTGTTAAATTTGGTTATCAGTTCAACATTTTTCAGAAATATGTTCATTCTGGAAACAATCAGAGGGAAGTTAAAAAAAATACATGTAACTGCTCTTTTAATGTTGTGATTGAAAATTTACTTTAGACTCTTCTTTTTTTTTCTTAAGATATCAGTTAAAAGAACTTTAGCTGTTTATTGCATGCTTTATATATTGATATTGGAATTGTAATTGGTTGTTAATTTTTGTTACTGGTTTGCCAGAGGTCATGTGTACATAAATAACACCAGTAGTGTTTATCATCTTGGGGGCTGTTCTATGATCTATTACTTGATTTTGTTCTTTTCCTGATTTTCTATTGTGAAATACATTTTGGCTGAGAAAATTTAGAGAGATTTAATATGCAAGCTAATTGGACTTTTTCATCTTTCTCATTAAAAAAAGAAATATTCTGCTTTCTTGCTAGCATGCTATTCTAAGTCATATATTAATTTGTGAAAAGTCAGGGATCAGCAACCTTTTTTTGTAAAGGGCCAAGTAGTAATTACTTTAGGCTGTGCAGGCTATATGGTTTCTGTTGCACATACCTCGGCCACTGTAGTGTGAAAGCATCCATACATATAAATGAATTACATGAACGGGCATGATTATGTTCAGTAAAACTTCATTAGCGAAAACAGGAGACCTGGTCGTTTGGTCACACAGGCCATAGTTCGCTCACTTCTGATCACCTCTGATGTGTCCATTCAGGTTAACCTTTTTGAGAGAAATTCTTGATTTTTTTTTTTTTTTCTGCGTTTGTATTCAGTTTTTCCTTCTGGAGTCCTGTGGGACTAGAACTGATTATGGCCAAGCAGTAATATTTAAATTTTAATCATGAAGGTAGTAGATACCTAAATTGAAATTTTATTTTATGCCCTTTTCACCCATTTCATAGTTTGTTTATATGTCCATCTTAAAAAGCAAAATGAAATGCAATCCAGTTAAACAGTGAGCATATATGTTTTCTCAAAATGTTGGCCTCTTGCTATATTTTTCATTATGGAATGGATTTCAATATAAGAATTATATTGTGGACCCCATATGATGGTGATTTAATTATTAGCGCAATAGGAAGAAATCCTGTGTATTTGATTTCGTTTATAAGAAGATCCCATGACTTGTAACTGGGCTGTATAATATTGAGAATATAGTTGATATGTAATATGCAACTTACAAACCCTGAATGATCTTGTTGGTATATTAATATTTAATCTTTTTGTAAGTAGCACTTCTCTTTGGTCTTTGCTGAAAGAGAAATTTCCTCCGTAGCTAGACTACTTTTAGTGAATATATGCAGTTTGTTCTTCAATAAAACTGATTATTTTCTTTTTAAATTGTGCTTTTATACTAAAGATACATACCAGTTATTGTGACCATCCAAACCAGGATATATGTAAATGCAGATATCCATAGTGCTGACATGAAAAATGTTATCACAAAATAATTTTTCCAAAACTTTCTTCTACAATCTGGTGTGGTTAGAAAAAGTAAGGTAATAATAGGAAGGGACAGTACCCAAAAAATTCTTTTTAAGTCTGCTTCAGGCATGTTGAAAACACTTGGTGGATCTGTTGAGGAAAAAAATAAATGATTTTGAGTTTTCTCAAATGGCCAATTAAGTTGGAAATGTCCATTTAGAAAGCTATATTGAAATAAATTAGCTGTATCAGTTTTTAAGAGGCTATTTAAAACATTTGAATACCTCATTACTGATATTGCTGGCAAAAAGAAACTAATTGAGACTTTAGGGCAGACAGTATAAAATGTGATACTCAGCGTTTCTTGATTTGGGGCCTTAAATCCATCAAAATATCTTGGCTCATTCACTAAATATATTAGATGAAATGTTTATGAAGTGTCAGTTGGACTTCTCTTTGTTTTCTACAATGTGGATGGTGTTTAGGAACTTTTTTTTGCTTATGGGATTAACCTGGCTTCTACCTGTTTATAGCTATTATAGTTGTCTCTGTTCCCCAGTATTGATGATGTCTCTAGCTTGCCCTGTGTGTCAGATAATGCATACTTAGGAAGTATAAAATAATTACAGCATAATCTTTTTATGAAGTTGAATATTCCATTCTAATTCTCATTGTAAGTGAATTTTGGAGGCTTGCTTCATTTTTCTTACATTAGTTTCCCAGATTTGGAATTCACTACAGTTCTTAGGAAGAACCTTTAAGAAAATAGGAACTAGCGTGGAATCTACAATGTAACTTACAAAACTTGAATATGTTCCTTTATACATTTGTTTTATTAAATTAATGGAAGACAGTGATACATTGGATAAAAATAAGCATTCACTTTAAAATTATTCAAAATTTGCATGGCATTTACAAAAGAATGTACCCATATATTGGATCAAATTACAACTAATGCTAGTAAAATAACTCATGAAAGAAATTTGCCAAGCCTCAGCCAATGGGCCACTAAGTAAATTTTAGATATGATCTCAGTGTAATGAAAAAATTTAGAGTGGTTCTTTTGAATTTCTTGTTATAAAATTTAACTTGGCAATATATACCACTTGCACTTGAAAGGCTAAAAAAAACTGTAATTTTTGTAGGAAGGGAAAAAGTCTTGTTTTAATTTTTTTTTTAGGTAGTAAAAGAATAACTTTCCTTCCTAATGTACTTAGATAAATTTAGAATCTGTTTCATACAACCACTTTGTAAAAAACTAACACATAAATTTTTATTTCTGGCCATAGATGAATTTGGTTTCTACTAAATATCTAAATGTTTTGCTATTGCTTCAGATGACATGTTTAAAACTCAGCTTTTCTTTTTTCCCACACCAGCCCTTTTTCCTAAATTCCAACGTTTTGTAAGTGGTGTTCCCATTTTCTCAATCAATCACGAACAAAGCCTCAGAATTTTCTCTGCTCCCTTTTCTGGCCCCATATAGTCCTTCTGTTGCCTCGTCTTGGTGATGCTTCCTCTACATTGTCTTTTATTCCTACTTTTCTTCACTCTGTCTAGGCATCTACTAAACACATCAGCTGTTTTAGTAGCCTCTGACAGACCTCCATTTCTTTTATCCTCTAATTTCCCTGCTTCATAAACCTGCAGAGACTTGTATGCTAGCATTTAAGACTCTTCCTATCTTATTCTTTCTTTCTATCTACCTTTTCTCTGCTTCCTTACTGTGTACATTCTGTGCTCCAGGTATGCTAGTACTTGAATAGGCCTTTTGCTCATATTAATTACTTGGCATCAATTTATAGAGTATACTTTACTCTTACTTCTACATCATTTACATAATAGACTTCTGTAGCTGTTACTGGTCATAAATCAGGTCATCAGCTAAAATCTGATTAATTCTATAAGGCTGAGTGTAAATGCTCCCTTCTCTGTGATAATCTTTTCTATGTAGCCATCAAATTTTATACAATCTGGTGTGGTTAGAAACCAGGAACTACAGTTACACTTTTCTCTTTATAGTATTTAAACCTTCGTATTTTAGCTATTTTCTTTTTTTCCATACAGCATTGGAAGCTTCTTAAGGATAGGGACCACCTACCTCTTCATCATTTCTGACTCTCCCCAGTATCTTTTACATAAGTGTATATAGTAATTGCTGAATTGCAATGAGATTCTTAAGTTTTTCTAGTGAATGGACTGAATAGTGGGCATGATGTGCTTCTTACCTTCAGAAACGTGGCTTAGATCGTGTAAACTTAAAGGAAGCTGAGAGTAGCCAGACTCTTCATGAAATATCCCACTGTCAGTTCTTGATTGCCGATGGATGAATGGTTGACCCTCATCTTCCCACCCCATCAGTGGCTGTTGTTCACTTCTCTCCTCCATAGCTTCAGCAAGACAGGTGCAGCAAGGACTGAATTTCTTTATAATATATTGGTTAATTTTAATGTCAAAACACAGCACCAAAACATATAATCCATATATCAAAAGCAGCAAAATTCCTTCATACCTATAAATTAAAAGAAATTTGTGTGTTTTAAAAAATTAAAAACAAAAGTTTTTTTTTAGGGTTAATAGCTTTTGGGCAGTATCTGCTTAATAATTTTCCAGCATAGCAATAGAACAAGCAAAGAACATTTCTAGGTATATTTTGGTTTTATAGATGTGTCCTAACTTGGTTACAGCATTAACTATAAATTTATTGATAAAAGCTTAACAGTCCTTTCTATATTTCAAATAAAACTAAGAATTATAAACTCATTGTCTTCATTTACAGATTCTTTATAAACGGTAGGCATAAACAGTGCTTTGAAAATAATTGTAGATTTTTCAGAGTAAAAGTTAACGAATAGTGATGGGCATTTTCCATCTCAGTACATTGTCAGTATCCATTCCCCAAAATGTATAGTAATTATAAAAGAACATAGTATCTGTTAGTTCATTTCAACTGTGTCTATTCAAATCTGGTATAAGAATTTTGTGTAAAATATTCAGAATATATGAGACTTTGGGACTTTTCAGTTTACAGAGATTTTTTTTTTTTAATTTTGATGTAACTGAATATGACTTGTATTTGCAAGAAAATGAGGATAGTCTTAAAAATCAAATTATACCTTAGGCACTGAGAACTGTTGCCCTATGCTTTGGTTTCCTAAAGAGTTATGATTAGCTAGTATCATTAATTTGAACCTGTCATTTACCTTTTATTTTATAGCCAGTGAATTTTGGGAAATAGACCAGATTTTAGGAAGATTCATTTAGAAATTTTTCTCCCTGCTAGATTTTGTTCCTTGTTAGCAGATATTTTGCAGGGTTGCTAAGTTGTACTCCGGAAAGGTGCCATTTATATTGTTTTCTATTTTTCTGGTATCCTCTGGCATAGTGCCGTGCACAACCTCTGTGGCTGTGCATTGTACATTCCTCTCCATCCCTTATGATTCCTAGCATAGTGAATACCTGGTTCTTATTAGTTGGAAAAGTTATTTGCTGTCCACTGAGTCACCCTCTTTCATTTTCGTGCAACAGCAAGATACTGGGAGGTTACAAAGAAAGCAAACAATTGTTAATACCTAAATATTGTTGATCCTTAGAGGAAGAAAGCTGTAATTCCTCTTGCTAAATGAACATCAGAGAGAAAGAAGAATCTGAAGATTTTATTTTATTTTTTATTATGTTAATCACCATACATTACATCATTAGTTTTTGATGTAGTGTTCCGTGATTCATTGTTTGCATATAACACCCAGTGCTCCATTCAAGAATCTGAAGATTTTAAAATTTACTTCCTCCATCATTTCTCTTCAGTCTTGTGACCATGACCACTTCTAATCAAGGCAAGGTAAACAACCCAATAAATGAAAGACCCAACTGTTGGGTTTTTAATGGACAACAGAAGGGGAGACTTTCTGAACAGGCAGTGGGGTGAAGGAAGGTTGGTAATATCCAGTGATTAGTGAGACAAGGAGACTGACATGACTATAGAACTTTCAAAGAAGGGAAAGTCCTACCAGCAGCTGTGATGAGGAAGTTAGCTCAGAGGCATATGGGGAAATGGTGCAGAAGTAGCAGGTAATTGAGAACTCAGTGACTGAAATAACATTTCTGAAAAAGACACATTGCTAAACCATTGGAATTTCATAAAATGCTCTCTCTAATTGTGTTTTACATAAGAGTAATGATTATTTCAAGCTTACCAGTAAACTTGGTTGTCGAATATTATGCCAAGAACTGCAGCTACACTAATTGCATATGCTGCACAGTCTCTGAATAGGGGCCAACATGATAGCGTTGAGACCTGTAAAATGATAATTTACTGTTTCCATTCACTGTAACTTCGAGTACATGCTTAGCGTAATACTGAAAATTGTATGTTTGTAGCTAAATATTGTTACCTTTTGCATTTTGCTTAGAGACAGGAATTTTAAGAAAAATTGTGTTTCAAAGCCTATTAGGTTTTCATAAATTTGACCAAGAGCTATTTGTGGGTTAACTTTAAATGGAATACATGTTTTTCTACTGATTAATAAATTTGATTGAACACATTACTAGTGCCTTGTTTGTTCTAGACTATAAACAGTTTTTATAGTTTGTCAAAACAAATGTGTTGAATGAAGTTTTCTTACATACCACATTAGATAGCAAGCCACAAGCTGCACAGATGCCAAACAGGTTATACATTGCAGATCCAAGGATGGTGCTAATGCCAATATCTCCCTTTGTGATGAATACACCTATGAGCAAGGTAAGTGCTAAGTTAGTGTTACTAGACTTGAAGAACAGAAGAGAAAGTCACATTGAGTAAGCAGAAAATATAAGGAGCAATATTTACCCAGGAAAGCAGTAACTAACTCAGGAGCTGAACTACCGGCTGCCATAAAAGTTGCACCTGCAACATCCTGAGACAATCCAAGGGCTGAAGACAAATGAAATTCTGTTAAAGTGGCAGATGAAAGGGTATGTCTCTATACCTGAATATTCAAATCTACAGCTTCACAGAAAAGCAGTGACGGTGACTTAAACTGGAAAAATAAAACATGCAGGTTAAAAAAATTAGAGGAATCCAATGCCTTGCTTTCTCTATGAATTCATTACTTAATGTTTCGGTAGAAAGGGAGAGAAGGCCAGGGACTATTGGAACTATGCTGTGACTCGGTATTGTGAATGCCAAGATACGGGATTTTGTAGGACCCAGAAAAGATTCCTTTCTAGCTGTATGGCTTGTGGGTGTATAGTGACAGCATAAATTCTCTAAAATGACACTGTTAACAGTGCTTCAATAGTTGAGAAAGTGAAGTCTTTCAGGAGTCCTAATCCAATTTGAAAGAGGAGGAAAAAGTGAATATTGGTAGTTTTTAACACCTGTAAGTGAACCTGAATTAAGGAGCTTACTCACAAATTAGCAATGTCAACCTTGTCAAAACAAATGAGAGGAAATTGTTTAACGAGGAACCAAAAAGATTTACTATTGTATAATTAAAATCTATTGATTTAAAACATAAAACCAGGGCGCCTGGGTGGCTCAGTTGGTTGGGCGACTGCCTTCGGCTCAGGTCATGATCCTGGAGTCCCGGGATCGAGTCCCGCATCGGGCTCCCTGCTCATCAGGGAGTCTGCTTCTCCCTCTGACCCTCCCCCCTCTCATGTGCTCTCTCTCTCTCATTCTCGCTCTCTCAAATAAATAAATAAAATCTTTAAAAAAAAAAAATAAAAATAAAACATAAAACCATTAAGACTTTACTCTAGAGTAGGAAATAGAAGAAAATACTACTATTCAAATTGTGTATATCCCCCAGACTTACAAGCATGCAAATCCATTATCTTCAGTGATTGCTGGGATGAGAATCTTAAGAAACTTTTGGCTCTTTCAATTTTAGAGCTAAGGCATCTACTATGGAAAGGAAAAGAGAAAGCCATGTTGAAACCTTGCTTTGGGGAGGCCAAGACAGGTTGCATCAGAAATCCCCAACCAGTCTTTACTGGTACACTAAAAAGTAGCATGCTTTTTTATTCTTGGTGTGGCAGATTGTATTTTACAAAGATGGCTACGATATTTGCATCCGTGTGATTTTCCAGAACCTTTCCATTTCCTGTCTCCTCCCACCCCCCAAAAAGTTTATGTGTCCTCCTGTGACTGCTTTGACTAACAGAATATGGCGGAGCCAGAATATTTCTGAGGCTGTGACATAAAAGGTGACAAACCTTCCTCATGGTTCTCTCTCTAGGGACCTTTGCTTTAGGGCCCTAAGCCACCACATAAAACTCCAACTTCCATTGAACTGCTGTCCTGGAGATACCTCATGAAGAGCCCATACAGAAATAGAGATGACTGATGCACCCTTACTATTTCAGCCCCCTGAATTTTGAATTTCCCCGTCCCAGGCACCAGACGTGTGAAAGGGAGGAAAGTGTCAGATAAATCCAGCCTTCTTACTATCACTGCATGAGAGACCTCAAGCCGAGCTACCAGCTGAGTCCAGTAAACCCTCAAAGCTGTGAGAGGTAATGTGATTGTTTTAAGCCACTAGTTTTGGGGTGATTGGTTAAGCAGCTATTGATAACTGAACACCTGTCTATTCACTGAATTTGTTACACTTTCTGAGTACCTACTATGCCAGATGCTTTTTTAAGTGCTAGGAATATGGCAGGAAAAACAAATGTTTCTGCTCTTCTGGAACTTTAATGAAAAGAAACAAGATTAGCAAAATATATGTTGTGTTAGATTTTTGATGTTACTATTGGAATTGTTTGGGGTTGCCATGAACCACACTTATACAAGACAGTGAATTTAACTGATAAATACTCTGTGTTGTGACCACTCCACCAACTGGTTATTCTGCTGTTTCTCTCCCTCTCCTCAGGCCTCCTTATTCCCTGAAATTAGGCCAATGAATAACCCTACCATGGCATCTAAATGTTCAAGTGATAGGAAGAGTTGCACATTTCTCACTTTAAATCAAAAGCTGGAAATGATTAAGCTTAGTGAGGAAGGCATGTTGAAAGCAGAGATGTGCCAAAAGGTAGGCCTCTTATGTCAAACAGCTAGCCAAGTTGTAAATGCAAAGGAAAAGTTCTTGAAGGAAATTAGAAGTGCTACTCGAGTGAACACACAGAAGGTAAGGAAGTGAGAAAAACCTTATTGCTGAGATGGAGGAAATTTCAGTGGTCTGAATGGAAGATCGAGCCAGACACAACATTCCTTTAAGCCAAAGTGTAATCCACAAAGCCCTAACTCTTTAATTCTGTGAAGGCCGGGAGAGGTGAGGAAGCTGCAGAAGAAAAGTTTGAGACTAACAGAGGTGGTTCATGTGATTTAAGGAAAGAAGCCATCTCCATGACCTAAAAGAGCGAGGTGAAGCTGCAAGTGCTAATGTAGAAGCTGCAGCAAGTTATCCAGAAGATTTAGCTAAGGTCATTAATGAAGGTGGCTCCACTAAACAACAGATTTTCCGTGCAGAGAAAACAGTGTTCTATTGGAGGAAGATGCCATCTAGGACTTTCATAACTAGAGAGAAGTCAAAGCCTGGCCTCAACACTTCAAAGACAGGTTGACTCTCTTGTTAGGAGCTCATGCAGCTAGTGGCTTGAAGTTGAAAATGCTCATTGACCATTCTGAAAATCCTAGGGCCCTTAAGAATGATGCTAAATCTACTCTGCCTGTGCTTTAGCAATCCTAGATGGCAGCACATTTATTTACAACATGGTTTACTGTACGTTTTATGCCTACTGTTAAGACCTGCTGCTCAGAAAAAAGATTCCTTTCAAAATCTCACTGCTCATTGGCAATGCACCTGGTCACCCAAGGGCTCTGATGGAGATATACGAGATGACTGTTGTTTTCATGCTAACACAGCATCCATTCTCTAGCCCCATGGATCAGGAAATAATTTCAACTTTCAAGTCTTATTATTTAAGAAATATATTTTGTAATACTATAGCTGCCATAGATAATGATTCCTCTGACGGATTTCAGCAAAGTTAATTGAAAACCTTCTGGAAAGGATTCGCCATTCTAGATGTCATTAAGAACATTCATGATTCATGGGAAGAGATCAAAATACCAACAGGACGGAACAGGAGTATGGAAGAAGTTGATTCCAACCCTCCTGGATGACTTTGATGACTTCTTCAGTGACTGCAGATGTGGTGGGAATAGCAAGAGAACTAGAATGAGAAGTGGAGCCTGAAGACGTGATTGAATTGCTACAATCTCAGGATGAAACTAAAGGATGATAGGAGTTGCTTCTTATGGATGAGCAACAAAAGTGGTTTCTTGAGATGGAATCTACTCCTGGTGAAGATGCTGTGAAAACTGTTGGAATGAAAACAGAGGATTTAGAGTATTGCATAAACTTAGTTGATAAAGAAGCAGCAGGGTTTGAGAGGATGGACTCCAATTTTGAAAGAAGTTCTAGTATGGGTAAACTGCTATCAAACAGCATCTCATGCTACAGAGAAATTGGTCATGAAAAGAAGAGTCCAACATTATGGCAAAGGTCACTGTTGTCTTAGTTTAAGAAATTGCCATAGCCACCCCAACCTTCAGCAACCACCATCCCAATCAGCAGCCATCAACGCTGAGGCAGGACCCTATACCAGCAAAAAGATGATGCACTGAAAGCTCAGATGATGGTTAGCATTTTTTTTAGCAAAATATTTTAAAATGAAGGTATGAACATTTTTTTAGTCATAATGCTATTGCACATCTAATGTAAACATAACCTTTATATGCCCTGGGAAACCAAAATATTGATTTCACTCACTTTATTGTGGTGTTCGCTCTGTTGTGGTGGTCTGGAACCAAACCCGCAACATCTGAGGTGTGCCTGTACCTGGGGTAAGAGTGCTCTAGGCAGGAGTGAGTGCCAAGATTCCACGGTGGAGGCTAGCCTATGTGTTCAAGAAAGAAGAAAAGGCTGGTGTGTCTGGAATAAAGAGTGAAGGGATGGCAGTAGGGGATAAGGTAATAGGTGGCTAGATCGTGTAAGACTTGTGAATCCTAGCAAGGATTTTAGCCTTTATTTTGAAAGATATGGGAAATACTTGGAAAGGCATCCACATACTGCCTGTCAATGATACCGGCCCTGGTCATCTTTTTTATCATGGGGTTTTTTGGTCTCAGAGACCAGCTGTAGGCTGAGCCATTTTGCCACCTGTTACGTCTCTGTTGTGAAAAATCCTCTTAGGAGAGTTCGAATGATTCCTCACTATTTGCCTTTGGTCATGTTGCTTGGTGAACATGTTGCAGTGATGAATGAAGCGAGAGAAGTAATGTTTTATGGAACATATTTCATAACATTTCTTTTGCTGGTTAGAGAATCTATCTATCAATCTATCATCTACCTATCTATCTATCTATCTATCTATCTATCTATCTATCTATCTATCCATCCATCCATCCATCCATCCATCTATCCCTGTGATGGCATAGTTCTCTGTGATTAACATTTTTCATTTTGGGAATGACATAAGTTTATCTTACATTCATGGTATACAATTCACTTTCATGTACATAATTTAATCATCTCAATTATTCTCAGGTATGAGTGGTGGTATTTCCATTTTACAGATGAAGACACAGGTCCAGGGAGTTAAGTAACTCAGGTACATGGATAGTAAGGATCTTCGGTGTGAGGAGTTAGGGCATACAGCCTGAGTCTATTGTTTCTAAATCCAATGCTATTTCTATTTTACTGCAGAAACCCAATGTAAAAATGGCACTCAGGCAGGCCAATTATAACATAATGGGTAACTGAGTTATTTTCTTCCCTGTTTTTTGGCATGGGCATATAACTGCCTCCATTCTAGGCTTTCCTAAGGGAACTAATAGTTACCAGGTGTCAGGGGTACTTAGGAAGTTTTCCAGCATATTTCAGAGGATGTATCAGTTGAGTGATATTGGATATTGGTTATCATGAATTCTCTAATCAGATCAGGGCCTGATAATATGTGGATGATGTTGAAAAGAACAAAATGCTTTATTTTGAACTAAATGTCCAAATTCGGTGCAGCTGAAGAGTGAATGACCAATCTTTGCTTAATGCTAGCTTCATTAGAAAAGTTCAGTCTCAGGAGGGAAAATGTGATCTACCGAGCTGTTTGTTGCAAGGTAGAAAAATAAGTGGCCCTTCTGAACACTTCCACTATCAAAAGGCAGTAACAATAAAGCTTGTTGCTATTCACTGGGCTCTAATTGAGTTATGAAAGGAAAGATTCTGTAAAGATGGATGTATAAAACTTCAAAGATATTTTAACAAGTTGTATCTTAAGGTTCTAAGAATATTTTGTAAAATGGTTTATACCTTTGAACTTTAGAATAGACTGACTTTGTCTTCGCTGACCTTTGAGTAGCATTTCTCTCTGCTATAGTTTATTATTAAAGATAAATTGTTCTGGTTTTTTTCCCCCCAGAGCTATTACTTTTTTCCTCTTTATTTCTCTAAAAGAATAATCACATTTCCTTCAGGATATAGGAGAACTGTTCGAGGTGAATTTTCTTTATAGGTTTAGGTATCATTATGTTGTTTATATAAAGTGCAACTTTATGATAATGAGCTGTGGGGACCACGACTTAGACCAAAACTCATCAGACTTTTTCTTAAACATATTCTCTTCTCTGATGTCATGTTGAAAAGCTTATAACAGTTTTTGAAAACTCTCTTCTGGGAATATAATATAGTAGGAAGAGTTTTAAACTAAAATGGAGACCTATATTCTGGCCCTGCCCTAATATGAGACTTCAGACAAGTCATTCAGACAAGCCTTGTGTTTTGCCATCTGTACGATGGAGCATTGGATGACACGATCTTTGAGGTATCTTCTAATTTTATCAGTTTTTATCAAAATGTAGGATATGGATTCTATGCTTTTAGGCTCTATACCATTTTTTATTGTTAAATAAATTTATTTTACTAAAACCCCCTACATTATTGAAAATTTAGGAGATAGAGTGGAAATATAGAAGGGGAAGAGTCACTTACATGTTTACCATTGTGTTTTAACCACTGCTATCATTTTAATGTATTTCCAGCTGTTTTCATGATGCATATTTTAATAGAGTTATAAGCATAAACTATATATATGTGATTTGGCATCCTCTGGCACAGTTTTAGAAGGTGATAGCAAATTTTCATGTTTTGTGAATAGAATAGAGTTTTGGAACCAATCAGAGGTCATTCACACCCAATCTCGTGACTAGGAGGGTAGTCATCCTGCCTTGTTTTATTTTGGGTCCAATAGGAAGTGTGACAGCAAACTGATGTTTTTTATGATTTGCAAACTGGTTCTGACATTAATTTCAAATGTATTTTTTTGAGTAAAGCTTTAGCATTATTGGAATAAATGCCTAACTTCTCAATGCACGATATATATATTCTGTGATGTTTTTAACCATAAATACAAACATTTTGAGTTCTTTATAGTTACTCATCTCATATTTTGTCTGAGCCAAGATGGAATAAATTCTGAAACCCTATATAATATATATGTAATATATAAT
This sequence comes from Callorhinus ursinus, assembly GCF_003265705.2. NCBI lineage: Eukaryota > Metazoa > Chordata > Mammalia > Carnivora > Otariidae > Callorhinus > Callorhinus ursinus. The sequence continues at coordinate 14,576,431 of NW_027397087.1, read as the reverse complement.
ACAATATAATGCTTTTAAAGTCATTCCAGTTAAGAGGACTCCCACAAACCCCCAGCCTAATGCCTATATTATTATAGTGAATTTCCAACTGCCCTAAGCTTATCATATAACACATGCACAAGACATTTTATCTCCACACCTCACAATTACCTCAGTTTTGGCTCCATAACTTGCCCAAGGTCATATAGGTAGTAATTGTAGAGATGGGATGGCACCTAGCTCTTTTTTACTCTAAAAAGCTCTCTTTCAGGTATCCATGTAGGTAAAGTGAAGAGATTAATGCATGACTTTATTATCATCATCATTATTATTATTATTATTGCCTGTTTCTGCAATTGCAGACTACCCAGGCAATACCCAGATGACTGGGTACTTATTTAGATCCATACAGCTGGGGTAGGTTTAGATGCTATCCAAGGGAATCACAACTAAGATCAGAGGGAAAAGAAAAACAAAGAGGATATAGATGCTCTTGAGAGGGGGATGAGCGCCTTTGTGTCAGGGAGGAAGCATTATTCCTAGACTCTTTGTTCTTTGGGAAGGCTTTGCCTCTGTAAATTTCATGAGGACTAAGAATCAAACAATCCCCTGAAACTGTAGGCTATCCAAATGCCATGCTCACGGAATTATTCAACTCCCTTTCAATTTTACCAATTTAGAACCAATTCTACCTGGAATTAAAACTTTCCTTTCTTTCTTATTGTCTATTTCTGAGACATAACATTGAAATTGAACATGGGCAAACATTAGTTCAAAGCAGAGTGACTAAAAATAAACTTTTAATCGAAAATTAAATATTTAAGGATGTTTCCCCAACACGTTATTAAGATCATTTTCACTTAAGACACAACATACCTCAAAGGATCAGCATGATGGAGGGATTAGCGTTTCTGAGTAGTATATTAGTGTAACATTTAAAAAGAAATGTGTCTTAACCAGCTTATGGTAGACTTTGGGCTGTATCAAGTGACCAGTCTTAAAGGGTTCTTCAGTTTTCTATGTAGTTAGCTTGGAAAAAGGTAAAGAAAGCTGCTCTAAACAGTGGTTAAATAATGAAGAGATCCCCATTACCTATCAAAAGGATACATAAAAAGGATTTATTTTGGCTTTATACTGAACTTGTGTTGTTTCTAAAATTGGACTGCTTATAGAGATGTGAGGTAATAGTCCTATTTAGGCTATCAGTTAGTATGGTTTGTATTATATTTTTAATTTATATAAATATAAAATATTAATTTATATTTTAATGAAATATACTTTAAAGATTTTTTTTAAACCAGAAAAGATTGCTAAAGATAGAATAAAATGGTATGGATTTTAATGTAAAAGAAGTAAAAGGAACTCTAAACAGAATATTCCAAAGAGGTATCATTTAGAGTTGTCACATGGATTATTAGATCAAAGAGTGGGTTTCATAAACTTACTTCCTAGCTTGTGAAGGTAGTACTTCCTTTTATTTGCCTTAAACTTTGTGTTCAGGCTCTAGCAGATGCTCCCTAGATTTGGTATTTGCCCCAAACATATTCATATTGACTTTGATCACTCACCTTCTGCACTTCCATCTTTGCTGAGTAACGGATTATAGTCTTTGTAGTCTATTCTTATGTAATAACGAATATTTAGTGAATGTTTACTCTGTTCTAGGTTGTTGTGTAAGCTGTGTAGTTATATTTCCTCCTGTACGTGGCACAGAGCTCTATGAGCTGTCTCCGTCTCCGTTTCTCTGTCACCCACATCCCTCAGTGTGTCCATCAAGTATGGGTCTAGGGTCTAGAGGAGCACAGCTGGTGGGGATGAGGGAGGTCCCTTAAGTTTATTCTTTACCCCATTACCTCTAGCTCCTTTGATGTCACATAATATTCCACCTCTGATGACACCTTCTAACCCCTTCCCCTGAATCCTCATCCTATTTCCCAATTCAGAAACTAGGTCTTATCTCCAAAGGTAAAATGCTCTGGACAACTAGAGTGTGATTTTTATTCCCTCTATGATGTAGAATTAATTTCACTACATTCCTCTATGTTCAAAGAATCATCATTAGCCTCCTTTCCTATAGAACCTAAATGGATGTGAAAGAAGATAGGATTAGAGGAAGAGGGTATAGAAACAGCATTTTCTCATATGAGTGCTACACAGTTAAGATGACAGCAAAATGTCTCAGGTTGTCCAACAGAGGTGTGTATTGATGGTGGGGTGGGGAGAGAGTCCGTGTGACTTCTGTGATCATGAGTAGGTCAAGGAGAAAGCAGAGATCCTTGCTGGAAGAAGCCTCAGGTGGTGGTGGCTCTAGAAGAAATTGCCAGATCAACATAGATAGTTATAGACAGAAAAAGGGCCCAGCCAGGGTTATCAGCAAGAGGCTCTACCTTCTACCACCTCCTGCTCATCCTCTCCATGGAGACTCCAGCCCTGAGCCCCTTCTAGTCTTCATCTTGCTGAAGACCCTTTTGCTGACCAAACGAACCACTGTTGTGACTTGAGGAGGGGGTAATGGGGTGATGGGGCTGGGGTGGGCCAGGGTCCTGCCAATTCTCCCATCGTGTTCCAGGCTGGGACTCAGCATGCACCCTACATGCATCATTGCATCATACATGATGATTAGGTCCTATAGTACCATACTATGAGCTCATGGACATCCTAGACAAAATGCTTAGGCTTACCATATTATGAGCTCATGGACATCCTAGACAAAATGCTTAGGCCTCAGAGTCTCATTATTGTACTGTGGGCAAGTATTTATAACATTAATTTACAACCTCCAATAGGTTGCTGAAAGTCTAAACTGATTTTTTTTTAAGCAATTCAGTAGATTCTGTTTATTTTGTAGCATACTTCCTCCATAGTAACAACGGGTGTTTGATGTTTTTTGTGTTTTGTTTTTGTTTTTTTTTTTTTTTTGGTCAAAATTCCAGTGCCCTTGGTCGGAAAGCACCGCTCAAGGCTGTTTAAATAGAACGGTTCTTCTGAAACAACCATATTATGGCAGTTAACCTCAAAAAGACGTGTAAAATTATATCATACAGCAACTGAGAACATTCTTGGATGTTGGCATTAGAGAGAGCAGGCTCTGCAGGGTCCAGGCTGTGTAGTCTTTTTTTTAAAGATTTAGAGAGACAGCACAAGTGGGAGGTGGGGATGGGGGTGGGGGGAGGAAGGGTAGAGGGAGAGAATCCTTCAAGCAGACCTCCCTTACTAATTGAGGAGCCTGACTCGGGGCTCAGTCGCACAATCCATGAGATCATGACCTGACCTGAAACCAAGAGTCAGACGCTTAACCAACTGAGCCACCCAGGTGCCCCCAGGCTGTGTAATCTTAAATAATTAGTTATCATCTGAGCTTTAGTTTTCTCATCAGTAAAGCCGATCTATAGTCCTGACTTGGTAGGGTTTTTGTGAAGACTAAATGAAACTATCTCTGTTTAATTTAGAACCATGCTTGGTCTTCTATAATTGTTTTATGATAAATAGATAATAAATATATAAATAAATAATAACACTCCAGCACATTGTGGAATGCTTCAGTAATCTGTTTTCAAGATTATATTAATCCTTATTAGTTGACAAAATGGGGAGAATTATTACAACTCAGTGCTCATCAAAGAACTATGGGGAAATGTAAAGCATTTGCAGACTTCTCTGAAGCCAGTTTCTGTGGCTGTAAACAAATTCCAGGGAAATTGTTTTTTATTGCTGATGTCCTAATTTGGATGAGACTATGCTAGACCTTGAACAGAGAAATGACAGAATTAGTTTATAGGCACTTAAAAAATGAATTGAGCCAGCACTATTTCTATCTCATTTTGTTGCCAGTTATTTTCAGTACTCAAGACCAGGGTCAATTCCTAGCAGCTGAAGATTTAGCAGCAGCGTGGGCATCCATCAATCACACATGTGATATTGTGATTTATAAGAAATATATATATATGGTCATTCAGGTGACCAAAATATATTTCTCATATATATTTGGTCTTCAACCGCAGTTACTGACTTAGGCTTCCTAAACCCTTGTAATTTCCTAAGTTTTGAGAGTGATGAAGGCATCTTTTGTTATGTTAACAAGGTGATTTTTGGACCCCACCTAAGAACCAACCCTGTAATTAGAGGGTTAGAACTTTCAGTCCCACCCCCGACCTCTAGGAAGGAGAGAGGGACTGAAGGTTGAATCCATTGCCAGAGATCAATGATTTATTCAATCATGCCTATGTAATGAAGCCTCCATCAAACCCAAAAGGACCCTTCTAGAGAGCTTCTAGGTTGGTGAACACATGGAGGTACAAGGACAGTGGAAGCTCCATGCCCTGTCCTCATACCTTGCCCCATGAATCTCTTCCATCAGGCTATTATGTCATTTTATAAATATATATTTATATATGTATTTATATATTTATTTATATTTATACTAATTTATATTTATATATATTTTACATATAAATATATATATATCTTTTCCCATAAACCAGTAATTTAGTAAGTAAAATGTTTCTCTGTGTTCTGTGAGCCACTCTAGCAAATAGCAAATTAATTGAACCCAAGGAGGAGGTTGTGGGAACCTCTGATAGACAGCCAGTTGGCCAGAAGTAAGGGTAACAACCTGGGCTTATGACTGGTGTCTGAAACCCAGGGAGGGGTCTATTGGAACCCTCAATCTATAGCTAATTATTCAGAAGCACAGGCTTGCAACAGGCATCTGAAGTGGAGCGTGGGAGAGCAGTCTTGTAGGCCTGTGCTCTTAACCTGTGAAAGTTGATGATATTTCCAGGTAAATACTGTCAGAACTGAATTGATTCCTCGGACACCCTGCTAGTGTCTGAGCATTGCTTTTGCTGGTGTGGGACCCCCCCCTTCCCTGGACCCCCCATGCATATACATTGGAATTGGGCTCAGAACCTACTTAGTTTAGTGTCAGTGAAGTGGGATTTGCTAGAATGACCCTGGCTCACAGAAACATTTGATTTGGGAAAAGAAAAGGTGAAAGGACAGGGGATGAGGAACCTTTGATTTCTGGGTGGCCATGTGGTCACCCATGGTATGGAGCAGCAGCTGTGCTGTGGTCAGCTACTAAAGGTAAAAGTTACTAAAGGTAAAAGTTACCACCAGGAATTTAGAGATGGATCCAAGTCCTGTGGTTGATTCATTTGATGCATAAGGAAATGCAAAGTATAAGAAAAAGGCAAAATTTTCTACCCCTTGATTATTGTTAACTGTAAAAGCTAAACTAAAAGTAAATGAGGATGCCTGATCAGAACTTGACGTCTCAGATTTCAGTGAGTCTGAGCATAGACTCCTAGCCTCAGTGCCGCCCAGCAGGAGGAGAACTACGCAGGGGTAACAAAGTACTTCTAAGACCTTTGGTTACCAAGAAGGTTGTCAATAGGGAGGAACAGCAAAACCAAGAAACCATTGAAACCAGAGGGTATAGTGTGAAGGAACTGTTTCATTCTGTGGATTGGTATCAGCAGCTTCCCGAGGAACCTTTCCTGAGGGGATCGATCGTGAGGGTGATTTGGAGGCTGTGTCTCGTTTTGAATGCTGCAGAGTGAAAGAGCATGTTTGGGTTGATAATGGGTCATACAGCTAGCTCACTATGGAAAAACTACAGATGGCTATATGCCCAGTTTTCCCTATAAATAACAAATGGAACATCCCAGATGAAGCCATTGATAATGCTTTATATGTAAGCCATGTGGGATTGGCTTTATGAAGATCAGGATATTCACCCACTGAATACGTCCATTACCCATGTCATGATAAATGCTGTGGTTAAGGGGGCCCTCATGACCACCCCATATAACCTTATTGTTGCAAAACGGAAAAACAGGGAATCTTTATCAAATGTGCTGAGCTTCCTTCCCCTCCTGGGTCTTATATATGCTAATATAAACATTAGGTTAATTAATAAGAAAATGGGAAGAGGCCAAGGGGAGAGTCAAGGGACTGTTTCCAAGAAGGTGAACGAAAATTTCTAGAAGATTATCAAGAAATACATTTACAAACGAATATTGAAAGGGGAAAAACAAAGGAATCAAGGGAAAATGGTGGGATTTGTCCCAGTAGGGTGGAAATCTTTATGGTTATTAGGAAATGGGATGAATAAAGCAGAAATTGATGGAGTTAAACGTTTCAATGCAGCGTTATCTAAGGTTGGTGGATGTGTGGGACCCACTATTGGTCACCCAACATTAAAGGACCCCAAACACATCCTCTCTATTTACCTGTCTGGAGAAATTTTAAAGACTGGAAGGTAGAGATTTCTATGAGGAAATGGACCAACAACCACTTGGGGCAGTGGTTAGGCAGATGAATCAAATTTAAGGTTGACAGGGGGGACAGGGTCCCTTGGGTCGACCCCTCACTGAGGATCTTATGTGCAAGAGTGGATAAATTGGGCAGTGGGTGGAGAAGAGTAGTTTCCAGGACAGTGGCCAATGGCCTGGCCATATGGTCAGATTAGAAAGGCAATAGAAACCTGGGTACTAAAGGTGTGCCCATTTAAGATATAACCCTGTGGAAATCACTATGAAAATTTGAAAGGTGTGTTAAAGTAGAAGCCTATAAGAAGAATGCCCTTCCAACTTTGGAAGGTGATTGAAATGAGTAGATATCCCGGTGTGCTCCCTTGAGATGGCAGCCTGGGTCCGTGAAATGAGTAGATGGGGGGTCTGCAGCAGTGCAAAGATGGGCTGAATCCAGACACATTCTTCGTGCACCCTCTGAAGCACAAAATGCCAATAAGAGCTGTTCTACCTGCCATCAAGAGAGACGGAGACTGCAGAAGGCTATGTGGCAGATTCCCTGGTGGGAAGGTCCTGAACATAGCTAGCAAGTGAGACTGATGCTGGTAGCCTTCGGGGGCTACAAATGGGTCCTGACAGGAGTATTCACTGCCTCTGGACTGGGCTTTGTTTCCCTGGTATTAGATGCAAATGCTCAAAATACTATAAAAGAATAGCTGCAGAAGATAACTGCACAGATTTAGATTACTGACCATCATTTCTTCAGACGAGGGAGCACATTTTGCAGCCCATGCGCAGAGAGATAAGTTTGATAGAGAATTGGACTGGGCGACTGAAACACTGGTTATTGAAAATGGGGGAAGAAAAAGGCACGGAGAGCTGGCTCACCAGCCATCATGAGTGTTTGCTCACCCTCCACATGCGGAGTCCTGAAGGGGTGGCCCCACTCGGTAGCTTCCTGTTTTCTGGTGGATCTGGGCAAGAGCGGGAGGGGAAGCTGTTGGTATTCTTTCTCCCTCACATTGCCTCAACTTCTGTTTTGTTTCGCACCCCCTGCTAGATGCGGGGGTCCCAGGACCAGGGCTGCAGCTACAAGGGCCGAAAGCAGGGAGAATGGCTAAGCCAGAAACTGACCATGTCTTTAACCTTTCTGCCACAATTCCTGAGAGCCTGGTGGGTTAGGGTGTACCTTCACCCCCTCTGTCAAGTTGGGATTAATAGTGAATTCAGCTCTATTGCTTCTGGTAAAAACAGTTGTGCACCTAGTGTGGGCTTCACTGTGTGATCTAGAACGGGCTGAGGGACAGGCTCTTGCTGGTACTGCAGCCTGCGATCTAGACCAGCACAGTGGACTGGGTAGTTACCAAAGACTGAATGAGAGTCTAGTAATAGGCCAGTATCTTCGGACTGCCATGACTGTTTTGCCAGAAGGGGGAATATGTGTATGAAGACCAGGAAGTGGGCTGTGATATTGTGGTTTATAAAAAATATATATTTGGTTTTCGTCCATGGTTTCTGGCTCACAGCTCCCAAAAGCCTGGGAAATGCCTAAGTATAGGAGTGATAAAGGTGCCTTTTGTTATGTTAACGACCTACATTTTGGACACCAACTGAGGACGGCTGCTGGTTGCCAAGGGAACAAATCATGTGATTAGAGGGTGGGAACTTTTAGTCCCACCCCTTTGCCTCCAGAGAAAGGGAAAGAAGGGCTGGAGGCTGAATCAGTTGCCAGTGGTCAATGACGTAATCAATAATGCTTAGGTGATGAAGCCTCCCTAAGCAAAAAACAAAAAGATGGGATTTGGAGAGCTGGGAGAGTGATGTGTCTGCAGAGGGCATGGAAGCTCTGCTCCCTTTCCTCGTACCTTGCCCCATGCATCTCTTCCATCTGGCTGTTCCTGAGTGATATCTTTTATAATAAAATAGTAATCTAATCATTGATTAGATTATTTTGAAGTAGCAATCTGAATTTTAATGCAGTTTCTGCTGCAGGCCTAGAAAAGTGATTTTTTTACCCCCAAGACAATTTTTTTTATAAACAAGATTCTTGATGAATTTATTCTTTTAGTCAAGTCATTGTTTGGAAATGTGAAAACAAAAAGAAAAACATTTTTTGACTTTCTATTTTCTAGGAAGAGAAATTTTCAAGGTGGGACAAAGTACCTTGAATTTAAAATTTCCTAGTTTCTGTTTTGTTTTGTTTTTAAAGATTTATTTATTTATTTATCTTAGAGAAAGAGAGAGAGAATGTGTGAGCCTGAGGCAGGGGGTGGGGTTGAGAGGCAGAGGGAGAGGGAAAGAGAAACTTAAACAGACTCCATGCAGAGCTTGGAGCCTGTTGCAGGGCTCGATCTCATGACCCTGAGACCATGACCTAAGCTGAAACCAAGAGTCACTTGCTTAACTGACTGAACTACCCAGGCACCCCAGGGGCACAGGTCATGGTCTCAGGGTCATGAGATCGAGCTCTGAGTCAGGCTCTGAGCTCAGCATGGGGTCTGCTTGGGATTCTCTCTCTCCCTCTCCCTCTTTCTAACATAAATAAAATCTTAAAAAAATAAGATAAATAAAAATAAAATAAAATTTCTTAGTTTAATATAATTAACATGATCTACGCAGGTTTTCTAACTAAAGGTTCAGTCCTGGCACTAGGGTGAACAAATAATTATTACAACAGTAAAGAGTATAGAAGCGGATGTACATACACATAGATGTAAGAATTTAGTATGTGAAAATTGATCAACTTTCTGAAAAAAGAGCATTGTATCCTTAGTAAAAGAAATTCTTAGTGAAAGAAAGAAAGAAACGTTAAAAAAAAAAAAAAGAGAAACTACAAGTAAAAGAAAATATGACAATTTTTCTGACCTGGGGATAAATGTCTTTCTAAGTATAAAACCAAAAGGAGAATCAAAGAAGAAAATATTTATAAATTCGCTTAAAAATATGTAAACTTCAATGTGATAAACACACAAAATACAAAAGCAAACAGCAAATTATGAAAAAGCATATGTTATAAAAATTATATTAGGAAAAGGGTTAATATCCTTATATGAGAAAAAAGAGGTCTTGGGAATCAATAAGAAAAAGACAAATCCCCTTGTGTCAGAACATGGGCAAAAAAAGCACAAAAGCAAAACCACAAATTTCAATAAACATGAAATGTTCAACCTCACAAATAATAAGATAAATACAAATTTTATAAAATGAAGTTCCATTTTAAAGAAATTAGCAAAAATATTTATTATGTTATTATTCATGGTTTTCTGGAATGGAAGCTATCCCACATTCTGGAGGTTTAAGTTGGCACACCCTTTGTGAAGTGCATCTTTATCAAAAAATGATCAGAGAAGTTTGCAAAGGTTTTATACAAGTACGGGCACAACATTGCTTGGAGTAAAAAAATAAAAAAAAGTCCAAAGAGATTAATAATTTTAAAAAACTATGATACATTTCAACTGGGTATTTACTATGTATAAAACACAGTGTTAGGTACTTACATCATTTACAAAATCATGCTACCATTAAAAATCATGTTTTTGAAGAGTAATAATATGGGAAAATATGCAGAATAAAATATTATATGAGGAAGAAGAAAAAAAACCTCAAACTGTATCTATAGCAAGACCTAAAATCCTGAAAGGAAATAAACCAGATGCTGTGGGGATCTCTGGGTGATGAAAATGTAGGTGATTTTACTTTTTTCTTCTTTTTTTTTCTTGCGTTTTATCAATCTAGGTAAAAATACTACGTTAAAGTAATTTAATCTGTATTAAAAAAAATCAAAGCCATTGTAAAATGGAATGCCAATATAAAAATGACTGTTTATACCTACTTGAGTTAAATCATAATAATTATAACAAATTTACACTGTCCTGTTCTATGACTTTTTTTCTTTAAACAAATACATGCTGAGAACCTCTGTGTTCTTGCCAGGTCCTGCTGTAGGTCTTAAGGATACTGTGATGGTGCAGTGAACAGGAGAGAAAATCAGGAGCATTTCAGCGGGGCCAGGGGGCTGCATGGCAAAGGGAGAGTTAACGTTCTAGCTCTCTCTCTCTGGGAAGAAATGCTAGCAGTGTGTGTGGGTGTGGGTGTGGGTGTGGTGGGGGGAGAGGATGCTGTTTCTGCGCAATCCTGTGAGCATGCAGTTGGAAACCTAACCCTTAACTTTGACATTCTCTGAGGTGAGCATGTTCAACCAACTGAACTAGCCAAACTGGAGACAGACTGGGAACTTCTGCGGGCACTTTTGTTGTATAGGGCATGAATCATCATTGATATCCCGACTTTAAGGGACTGGGATACTAATGAAAGGTCTATGCTCAGGGTTTTGGGTGATATACATGGGTGAGGGGTTGGAAGAGAGAGGCTTGGCCTGGCCGATCTTATTTTCAGAAATCAGTAACTGAGCTTAATGTTTAATAACTGAATTTACAATTATCTGATGCCTGAGGTCACTTTACATAGGATGCCGGACTTATTATTTATTTTTTGGTTCATAAACATCAGTTAGCTTCCTTACTAGAATAAGGCTGAAAAAGGAAGGGTGGGGGGAAGAGAATAGTCCTTAATGTCATTTGTTTACCATCCATCTACCTTTAAAGAAATTACAACAATTTTAGAAGAAAGCTGAAAGTTTTTTTAAAGTATAAAGTGGCAAGCATTAGGAGTGCCTTGTCTTAGGAGTACACACCAAGTGCATATATGCGAAAACTTGGAACAGTTTACTAACAAACTGCCAGCCGTATCGTAGCCAGAGAGTTTCTGGAGATAGTCTTTGTAATAATAATTGCTGGGTACTAATTTAAAGATGCCCTGCTGCCCATGAACTACCAAAAAAAAAACCACACGCAGGCCAGTTCCTTAAGGTAGGGCCCCACAACACAGAAGTCTGTGCTCGGCAACCAGTTGAGATGGACAAAATTGTTTGCTGAGCTGTTTTAAAGACAGCCACATACATGGGGCACCACTATTTCGGAAGCTTAAAGGGGAGATTTCCAGCCACTTACATTCACTGATGATCTCCAGGGAGGGTAGGAAGTACTCATCACAGACAGTAGTCACGGCCATGAACATGTAAAGGATGATTAGGAAGTAGAGAACAATGCCTCCATCCCAGCGCTCCTGTTTCGTGAAAAACCCTTCAGGAAATTCCAGTGATGGAGACGAAACACATTGGGTGCTATTTCCTGGTAAGGAAAAGAAAGTGAAAACCTGAAGTATGCTGGTGTCTGCTGGTTCCAAGCCCACAAAAAAAAGAGATTCCTTAAGAAAACTCTTAAGTGTGCAGTAACTGGGTGGAATTTTAAGAACCCTGGTGAAGACGTATAAAGCACTTTTGAATATGATGGAGAGCTTTGTAGAGCTTTAAAAAAAAAATCTTTGGGGCCTGAAAGAGGAGCTTTAATGAAATAAGCTGATGATAGTGAAGGAATAAAAAAAAATCATGAAATTACTCTTCCTTGTCTTCTTTATTTCTAAAAGGGAATTCTGAACCCCTCTTCCGTCTCAAAGAGAAAGGTATCTCTGATGAGAAAGATTTCTAATATCTGTACAATTTGATGAGAAAGATTCCTAATATCTCTGATGAGAAAGATTCCAATTTCATTTTCCCATTTCAGAGCCCAAGCTGCCCACAGGCCTGCGAAGAGTCCTCCACTGTTGCAGAGAGAATTTCTAAGATGAAAGAAGATTTTTTTTTCATGATAAGTCTCCAACAATAAAAAACTGGATACTCGCCTGCTTCATGAAGTCTGTGAATTCTTTCTGAACTATCTTTGAAAACTTATTCGAGGGATCAAAAGTGTTTGATATTCTTCCAAATGCTAACAGAGGAGGAAGCATAAGCCGAAGTGAGTCAAGTGAGAATTTTCCCCTCCCTTTGTCCCTTCATCCATACGTGGCATCAGCAGCAGGGGCGGCTGACCCCCGTGTCCACCTACCTGTGGCCCTTGGGAGACGCTGGGGCAGGGAGGTGCCTGGCGGAGGCAAGCGTGCGGTAGTCCAGAGGATGCTGAGGAGCAGAGCCCTTCTTGCCCACCGTTGTCCCCCTTCGGTCTGCATTTCTGCTGTGCTCTTACTGCAGAGCGCTGCTTGGGGAAGGGGGAAAGGGAGGAATAAGCTGGATCATGTGAGGAGTCTCCTTCCTGCTCACTGCCCTGCCCAGGACACATCTCAGCAAGGCCCGTGCAGGAGGGAGGGTGAAAGGAGCCAGACAAGCTTCTCTGATCAGGAGCCCCAAGCTCCAGAGAGGCTGGAGGAGGTGGGGAGGAGAGCAGATGACTCCTGTCCCTGAGGGCAGGTCTGGGCGGCTTGCTCTCTAAGGACTTTTGATTTACTGGTCTTCACAGTGGCTCTGATTTTGACTTTCTCTAGATTTGGAGTGACCTGAGTTTGCAACTGCTTCCATCTCCAGCCCTCACTCCTGGAAATTGCTAGGGCTGGTGTATGTGAATTCTTTGACTAGGTAGGCACGTTTTTATATTTCTTTGGGTCTCTTATCCTCCTCTCCAGTTAGGGCTAGAGACAGAAAGCTAACTTGGGAGGCTGTTGCAATGAACTAGTGGAGAAATGACAGGGGCTTGAACCAGAGCCGTAGCAATGGGGGTGGAGAGAAGCGGACAGCTTCAAGAACTATTATGGAGATATGGCGGATGCTATTCGATCATGGATTAGCTGTGCTCTCTGCCAGAGGTTTTGAAATGCAAATTCAACAAGCCAAGGGTTTCAGACACAGACTACTATCTTCCCTACCCTAGCATTTAGTGCACTTGCCAAGGCATTAAGAGCTTGGGACAATGAAGTAACATGTACCTAATAACACAGACCACATAGTTTGAGTCCTAGCTCTGCTACTTCCTAGCTCCGTGTCCTTGGGCACGATATTTAACCTCTCTGCTCCTCAGTTCTACTATCTGTAGAAAGGGAAGGTTAGTGCCACCTGACCTCTGTGTGGAGGATGACATAAATGAATGCATGTAATCCACTTAGAGAAGCCTCTGCCACGTGGTCAATGTTACCTGTTTATCATCTGTCTATATTATTATCGATGTGTTACTCTGGATTAAGATAAAAGCTTCTTGGCCAAAAGATTTCTTTTCTTTAAGTTTTGTAACTCTTGTGGTTCTTTGGCTTTGCAGAAAAAGCATAAATATTGATGTGCTCGCCAAGTTTTAGATTTAGAAACTGGGTTTTTCTGGTGGAAAGGAGTAAGTTGCTTCTGGATGTTTATGATCCTGGGTTGGTAAAAATTCTCAAACATGCTTTTGTCTTGCTGGGAATTGGTAGCCATTATAAACGTCTCTGAAACTGTCATTTCTAGGAACTGTCTATCCAGATGTGTGGTGTGGTTGTGAGGTTGGGATGATGAGTCACCAAAGTGTAGCCCAGAGCAGAGCAGTCTTAGCAAGCAGCATCTGGGCTGCCGACCCCCACAGAAGGCGGTGCCCTGGACCGCAAGGCTGTGGCCTCGGTGCCAGCAATGGTGGAGGCCAGGGATAGAGGCCACTTACTTTTGTGCTGAGTGGATGTGTCGCCTGGGTCTTTCCTCTACAAAATGCAGTAGTTCAACCAATTAATAAAACTAAACATTATAAAAAAACAAAATAGCACAAAAATTCAAACCCACGTATTTCCAATCTGTAGAGTTTCCCACAGTCCTGATTTTGTTGAGTGTGTCGTACGGTATAGCTTGACATGTCCCTCCGTTTCCTCTGTTTTTGTTAATTGGCAGCTGGATGCAGAGGCTTGATCAGACTGGGTTCTTTCCCACTGGCAAGACCAAAGTGGGTGGGTGGTGTGACCTTTCCTCAGAAAGCGCGTGAGGTCTGCTTGTCTTTTCTTTTGTGATATTAGCAGCCATTCCTTCTTTAGAGGTCACAAAAGGGCCACGTTCTAATTCTATGATTTCTCTTTCACTTACTCCTTGGAACATTTTACAGTTAGATGATTTCTATCATCTACTCTTTGGGTACCCAGGGGTACCCAGTTTATATGGAAAAGATAAGATACGTGCTTGATCCTTTCCCTCTGCTGATCAGTTCTCAAGGTAATTGGTTCTCAATTTTCTTCCAAAAATAACCAACTAGATTTTAAAAATGATTATGAATCAATGTATTTAAATATATTTGATGGCTTCCAATTGCCATGATTATCCTTTTTGAATTTCAAATCATCATGTCTTTAGCTGGTGGGAGCCTTATCTTTAGGTTGACTTCTGAGAGCCTTTGACATGACCTTAATAGTTTTTAATAGCTTTCTTATTACCTGATATAAAAGAGATATTCCAGGCTCATCCTACACATAAAACCAGTCATTTCTCCAAAATGTCTCTTTATTTATTTAAGTGGAAAGTACATCCATATCATCTAAGAATCTGGGTTGCTATGGATGCTCATTGCTACTGGATTGTTCATTATTTGTAATCCCCCCTGCCCCCCCCCCCCCCCCCCCCAGCCATATCTCTTCATAAAATACCTCATGAGTTCATACTCGTACTTCCCATTCAAGGGTCCTGGATGATAGAACTGGAATATCTAATATTTCATAATGACTTATTTACTTGTCCTATATTACATCTATGAGTCTCAAAATGATGATATTGATTCTACCACCACTGATATAATTACTAAGAAAAGTGAAAATTTTTGCTTGTGCTCTTTCCATTCTCTTTCTATTCCAAGAGCCATAGCCTATCTGCATTGCCTGAGCATATGGTCATTAAATGTCTCCCTTTAACCCTCACTTAGTCTTGGTACAAGTAACAACATTTTTAATGTTAGTCACCATTCTAAGGTTGTGTGTCACCATTCTAAGGTTGTGTGTCTCTAGACATTTTGATGCCTGAAACATATTTTCTAGTAGATCCCTTGGAAGAGCTCACGGGAACTGTGTTTAAATGATTTCTCAATGGTCTTTATACTTGAAAGTCAACTGTGCTGGATATAAAATCACTGGCTCACATTTTTTTCCCTTGAGTATCTTAAATATGTTTCGCTGTTTTCTTTTTTTTTTTAAGGATTATTTATTTATTTACTTAGAGAGAGAGAGAGAGAGAGAGAGACAGCATGAGAGGGGAGAGGGTCAGAGGGAGAAGCAGGGTCCCCGCTGAGCCAGGAGCCTGATGTGGGACTCGATCCCAGGACTCCGGGATCATGACCTGAGCCGAAGGCAGTCGCTTAAACAACTGAGCCACCCAGGCACCCTGTTTCGCTGTTTTCTTATGGCATAAAGCATTGCTGTTGACAAGCTGATAATTATATAATTTTCCCCTCCTTAGACATTCCTTGCCCTTTTTTCCTAGATACCCAGAAGATTTTTTTTCCTGTTTCCTTAAAGTTCAGTAATTTTACTAGAGTATATCATAGTGTTGGTCATTTTAAGTCAATATTCTTAGGGATAGAATGTGCTCTTTCAATGTGTAGTTTCAAATCTCTTTATTTTAGGGAAGTTTTATTGAATTACAGTTTTCAGTCTTTGTTCTGTTCCCTTTCTTTGGATTTATTCTTTCAGGGACTTCCACTATTTCTATGTTGGAGATCTTTGGATATCTTCAATATTGTTGCTTGGTCATAAATCTTTTTTATTTTTTTTTATTTTAAAATTTTTCATTTTTTCCTTTCTATTTAAGATATCTGTTGTGTTTATTGCTCCTGTGTTCTTTCTAACTTTACACTCAGGTTTTCAAAAATTTTTCTTTTATATGTAATATTTCCTGATGGCTACCACCTCATTTCTGAGATTTTTCTTTCTAATTCTTCTTATCTTATATGATTTTCTCCATGTCTTTTAGATTCTAGTTACAGTTTGATCTGTTGTGTGGACATGTCTTCCTAGCATGCTTCCCGTGTCTGAAGCAGGCTATTCTTCCCTTATCCTCTTTTATTCTTATGGTAACTCTGTGTGGGATTTGACCTCCACATCTTTCTTTTTCTCATATTTATGTGAAACTAATTTTTTCTGAACTTTAAGAAGAAGGTGTTGTTCAATGTAGCTTCTCTCAGTATGCACTGATTGCTCTTCTATTGTTTTCTTGTAGTGTTCAAAAATATCATGGCTTGCTCTCTGAAATTTACTGGCTCTGTCCTCCATGCCTACTTTTATTGGGACCTCCTCTTTCCTTATTTCCCTATTGTTGTTACCTTGGCTAGCTTTTATTCCATGACTAGAAGTTTCAATATGTAGTTTCAAATCTCTATGTGTCAGCCCTATCCTGGAAGGGGACTCTGCTTGATTAGTTTTCATAGTTTGTATGTATCCGACCCTATTGTGACCGCTTGTACTCAACCACTGTTAGACTGAGCCAAACCTTTTTTTGGTTTTTAACTGCTGTTTGCAAATAGTCCTATCGTATTTCATCAGATTTTTGTTGTTATTTTGGGGTGTCCTGTTCTCAGGTTGGTCAGATTCCCTGTGCCTTGCCTGTACTTTCTCCCGAATAGAAGCTGATACCATGTATATTTGGTGTCATGGGGGTGCTTCGTCCCCATTCATTTGTATTTGGGGCTGGTGGTGATAGCTCCAAACAACTTTCTGTTAAATGCTGTTAATGGGTCTTTGCTATCTAGTTGCTTTGTCTGTTTCTACGTGGAGATTTGGAAAGATTGAGAAACCATGCCACTCCTGCCTCCATCTTGAAAAACCTTTTCATCTTTGACCAAAGGAATCTATAGTTGTATTTTTTTAACCAGAGCTTTTTTTTAGTCCATTGAACATATGGTTTACTTGACAAAGATTCTATTTACATGCAACCAGTAGGAATCTCATCTATTATGTAAAGTTGCGTACAGCTAAACTGTTACCGAGGTTCATGCTGCACAAATAAAACAAAACTGTGAACCTATTGGATGTTTGATCTTGGGACGATGACTTTACTTCCTACGGCTTCCTCGTGCCCATTTGTAAAAGGAAAGGGCTGGGCTAGATATGTTCTTAATTCTTCTTATTAGCATTTGCTAGTAGTCAACATTATTAGACTCAGAGTGGTGGTTTGTATCAAAATGGAAATTAAAATAAATAAACAAATAGAGAATCTCCAGAACAAGCCATCTCTTCAAATAGCCAAGTAAGTAACCCATTCAAATTGGTACAGTGGTGGTTATTGAACTGTGGTTAAATTATAGATTGGTAGTCATCCTTTCTTTTAAGATGTGAAACTATCAGAATTACCTTCAGCTCTTCCTTGCTCACTCACCAACTTCAGTTTAACAGTCTTCTTTGACATACCTGGACCTCTGCTGAGTAAGACGTCACCAGTTATGCTTGGGGATCACAGCTAACAGTTCTGTGTTTACTAAACTTGAGACCTTCTTGTGCATCACGAAGTGCAATTCTCCTACCAGCCCTATAGGATAGCAGAGGACTTCTCACTGGTTTCTCAGTCGAAGTATCTGGTGGCTTTTAAAATTACTGATGATTTGGCACTTACCCAGACCAATTGGACCAAAATATCTGGGCATGGATCAAGCATAGATATTTAAAAAAAATTTCCCAGCTGATGCCAGGAGGGTTGAGAACTACCGGGAT
This sequence comes from Callorhinus ursinus, assembly GCF_003265705.2. Lineage (NCBI taxonomy): Eukaryota > Metazoa > Chordata > Mammalia > Carnivora > Otariidae > Callorhinus > Callorhinus ursinus. The sequence goes on along the minus strand of NW_027397087.1, from coordinate 14,558,675 downwards.
GGATATTGCTATCCTTGCTTTATAGATGATAGATTGAACCAATTGCCTAAGATCTAAGGCTACATAGCTCCCACCTAAGTGGCGGAGCCAGGATGTAGGCAAAGGTCTGTCTAATGCCAAAGTACATGGCATCCTCACTTGCTAAGTTGACCCAGTCCTCAGAAGGTGAGTTTCATGAGGGCAAACCCATGCCTATCTAATTTCCTATTGCATTGCCTGTGTTCAACACAGTGCCAGGCACATGGTGGGTATCTAATAAATATCGTAGAAGGTGTGAATGAATGACGTACATAAGGAATTTCACAGTGACTTTTCCTTGACAACATCCCTGGGACCCCATAAGAATGCACAGGGTCTTTTTCCCATTAAAATGCCATTTGCTGTGTTGTCTGAAGGGTCCCCTAACAGAGCAGCTCAATTAGCTCTCCAGCTCCACCTGCTGATGCTTCAAACACGATTGGGCTCTCCAACTTCCTATTGGAAGAAATACGGAAAAATCTACTCTTAGAAGCCCTGTGAAATCAGTCATTTGAAAAGATACTTTGATTCTCCTCCATCGAATGAAAGCTAGGAATGTTTGCTAGCCCCTCTGCCTTTTAGTATCTGCACCCTTAAATGAAAGCCTTCACAGGCTGCCCCTATTCCTGTGAGGACAGAGGAGGAGAAAGAAGCAGATGGCTAAGGCTGTCCCTGTGCTCTGACTCCAGCTTGCTTTTTTTTTTTTTATTGAAAGATTTTTTGTTTTATTTATTTGGCAGAGAGAGAGAGAGAGAGAGAGTACCAACAGGGGGAGTGGCAGGCAGAGGGAGAGGGAGAAGCAGGCTCCCCACAAAGTGGGGACCCCAATGCAGGGCTCCATCCCAGGACCCTGAGATCAACCTGAGCTGAAGGCAGATGCTTAACTGAGTGAGTCACCCAGGTGCCCCTGACTCCAGCTTGTTGATAGAACTCTTATATTTTTAAACTTTTATTATATATTACATAATATATATACACATATTACATATGTATATTATATATATATATACATATATATACAGAAAAGTGCATGTATTTTGCCATTGCCTTTTGCAGTTTAGACATGCAGAATCAAGCCCCATAGGTCATCCTTAATAAGGTGAGGGATGGAGTGTCACCATGTGTGTTCAGCCCAACCTGGGAAGGGAGTGCTGTGTGGGAGTGCATTGTTCCAAGGAGTCTTCAGTGTCTCAGTTGCTGCTGTCCCATGAGTGGCTGCTTGCTTGGGAGCGCAGCCTGGGAATCCTCAAGACAAGGAGCTCTTAGCTCCGTCTACCAAGAACCTTCCTATTTTGTCTCCAACCATCACAAGAGCTGCCAGCTTGAGCCATAGCCACAGCTGTGAGCTGAGTAGCATTCTACTTGATGGTTCGCATATTCGCAAGGTGCCCGCCATCTTGCCCGCACCCTCATCCTCCGTGAGTTTATCAGCCAAAATTTAAGGTTGAGCACTGGTTCAATTGAACATATTCAACTTTCAATGTTGAGCACTGGTTTAGGGTATGAATGAATATGTTCAATTTTCAACCCGGGACAGTTTGGTCTCATTCACTGCTGTGTGGGTCCAGCTCCATGAAAATGATTCAAACACATTTTCAATTCCTAGAAGGCCTCCACCATATTCTCAGAGTTTCTATTTTCCCCCCTTTTTATGGGAGGGCATATTCCAGTCCTCTGAGTACTGAAGCGGAGTTCAAGTTTTTCAGCTCAAAGATCATTTAAAACAACATTTTGGAGTAGAAATAATTTTAGAATTAACTGAACCTCAGTTAAATCTCCCCTCCTTCAGTATTTCTGAAATGTAGTAAGTGGAGGATAATACCACATGTTTTTAGGCTGTGTGATTATAGACCTAGAATATAAGTATTTGTCCCCTTTCCCTCTGTGCTACAACTCCATGAGAGCACATTTTATGTTATTAGAACTTGGCAGAGTGCTTAGCTCTCAATGAAATCGAATGCATCAGGCAGGCCATCAGCTGGGAACAAAATGATACGGGATTTTCATTAGCTATATTTACAAAAATTGGAATTTTGCTTTTAGCCTGCTTTTTGATACTTGTTACTGTCACTTAATTTGTGGGAGCCTTTCTTTGTCTTTGTTCTCCGAGTCCAAATAAAAGCCTTCCTTGAGTGTTTCAGTACCTTGGTAGTTGAATGAGTGATCCAGAAAAGGGCCTGCCTTAGCTTGATTTTGCATTTTCTCCTCCAGCTCTATTTCACTGAGGTGCTCTGAAGGGGTGGCAAGTGAGACAAGAAGTGGAGGGGCCCTGACTAAAATATGCTGAGATGTGGAGATTTATTTTCTTCACTTTAATATAATAAACCCCCTTAGGGTCTGAGTTAGCATCATCATTTTTCCTTAGTCTGCTCTCTGAAGGCTGCCAACCCTACGTGAGTAGATTGATGCCTCCTTTACTATAAATAATCAGGGCGAAGGCATTTATCAGGGATTCTTCAAAATTTGCTGGTCTTAGAACTTCTGCCCCCCTTAGGCTTGGAACTCAAAAGCCCTAGAGCTCATAAGGACTGAATATAAGAGAATCTGGTCCTGAAGAGAGAAAGCCAGTAAGTGCTCTGTAATTCTCTCTGTGCTGGGATTGGCTGTACAGATTATATTATGTGCTTTGAAGTCCTTGCTTAGCAAACAGAGAAGGGAGTTGCTGTGTTGGTGGAGGGGGCAGTGCGTAATGGGAGCTAGAGGAGAAGTAGGGAAGTGAACCAAAAAGATTGACCATTGTAATAAGAGCAGCTTAGTACACCCTACCCACGCAGTCCAGGACTGCTGTTGAGACTGTGACCCTGGTCAGTCTTTGTAAATCAATCTCTCGAAGGCACGGTCTGCACAAGTCTCTGTGAAAAAGGCCCTTGCTTTCCAGAACGCTTGGCTACTCATACTTCTTTGTCTTTGGCTAGATATTCTCAAAGAACTAGAACACTATTACTTTTTTCTGGAACCCAAGGACACACATTTCTCCCTGTTTGCTCTTCTCGGTCTCTCTTCCCAGTTCTTCTCCAAACTGGAAGATCACTGTGGGAGACATGAACATGTGTCTCCCAGATCCCCTTTGAGGGAGAATTGTTGCCCCAGCACTGGGGGTGCTGTCAGTGGATGGCCTCTACCCCTCAGACACCTGAGGGGCAGCCTGAGCTGCAGAGAGCTGCCTCACCGGACATCACGCTGTTCCCAGGGCAGCCCACATCTAAATAAGGGAGGGCTATAGAAGCCCAGACATTTTGGCCTGACATAGACAACTCAGATGGGTACTGCTCATTTCAGAGCTTCTCACTGGTTTGGCTATGGCTTCATTCATCTGCCCCCAAGTTCAACTTCTTCCACTCCCAAATCCTACTTCCTCCTTTTCCTCTCACAGATGCTGAGCCCCAGTAAACATCTTATACCCCAACTCTATCTCAGTGACAGCTTCAGAAAAACCAACATGTGATCGGCTCTAAACTGCCTGATAATCTGGGAGAGTTCTATATTCAGAACTCCAGACTTTATTCTGGGTGTATAAACAGTGAATTTTAGATTTTAGAAAATGCTTTTTTTCCTTCAACATATTCTGGCTTTCAAAAATGTTGTCTCTGGACAGAAAAAACAGGTGGTTGAATTTGAAACTCAAAGTTGAGGAATGACTCCTTTGTTCTAGGCTGCGTCTACCCTTTCCTTGAAGCCATGAATGCCATTGATTCCATGCATGGGTAGTCAGTCACAGGGCAAGAGGAAATGGGAAAAAAAAGAGTTGGAAACTATTTCTAAAATACCCTCCCCATTATATCTCTATTACAGAGCTTTGTAAACTGTAGAGCACTAAACAAACCCTGATGGTTGTGGCTCTTTTGATGGATGAGTGCTATCCCTTTCACAAGGTTGCAGTCCACTGAACAACTGGGCTGGCCTCGGCCAACTCTGTTGTTCCCAGATACTTTGGGAGGCGATTTAGACAGGAGGGAGCAGTGGCCATGATGGCAGAGATGGCTTTAATCAAGTTAAGATATTTTAATTTCAGCCGCTGTCTCTATTGCCTATCTTGCTTTCTGCTCTCCTTTTGCTCATGTGCTTATTTTGTGGCTCTGAAGGATCCCTCTAATCTGGAGATTTTCAGACTTTCCTCCTAGGTACAAAGGGACTGAGAAGCTGATTTTTGGAGGGCTGCCTCTCCTTCTGTGCCTTGTGTGCTTAACCTTTTGAATGTGACTTGTGCAGCCATCGATTTGTCCTGCATGTGGACTCATGTCACGGGTGGGTATGACAGGGGAGAACCCCAAAGATCAGCAGCCTTGGATTCCCTTCACAAGGAACTTCACTGCAACACTTAACATTCACTCAGCACCCCCTTAGGAGACTTAGCTTCCTTTGAGGCAAGGTCAGAGAGAAATAGAAAAAGGGCTGCCGTGCAGGTAGAGTCTCTCAGCTGGCCGAGTCCAGGTCTTTTTTGTGCCTGGGAGACTAAAGCAGAGCTCAGAAGTTCTAGCCAAGTCTCAGGATTCTTTCTCTCTTTAAGACTCATGCTTTTCTTCAAAAAAAAAAATAAAAATCCTAAGTCACTTGGCACTTCCACACAGCTGAGTAGAGGTTCTGTTAAAAAAATCAATAAAAAAAATAGCTTTTATTGAGCATCTATTATGATCCATGCACTGTTCTAAGCCTTTCTAGTTATTACTGTATTTAATTCTTACAATAACTCTAAAAGAATGTTGCTACTAATATTTCCATTTTGTCATGAGGAAAGAGAGGCAAAGGAAAAAGGCATCCATCCATTCTGGTTCAGTTCCTCATTGCTCATAAGGAGTTGCTAGCTATGTTTTCTTTTTTTCTTTCTTCTTCTATTTTTTGGGGGGGAGGGGTACAGGTAATCTCCTTATTTTATTAATAACTATGTTTTCTTTCCAGTTACTCAATAACTGTTCACTAAGCACCTGTAGTATGCCAGCACTGGGGGATTGAGTGCTGGATAAAGCAGATGAGGTCCCTGCACTGTTGGCAGGTCAGAGATGGTCAGAACATCTGGTTCTTCAGGGAAAATACCTGCATATCACAGTTTTTGGCTGGGGAATCCACCTCTAACCCTCTGCTTGCTGTCTACTTTTTCTTAAAGGCTAAGCTGAGAGAAACCAGGTTTCTGGAAGATTTCTGAAGGATGTATTATATGCAGCCCATTTCCTTCCAAGTTCCCAGTCTTAGTGAATGACATCACCCTGGTTGGCATCCTTGACTACTTGTCCTCCTCTTCCCATGCCCTACCACATCTCTCAGTCTCTGAGTCCAGCTATTTCTTTCTCCTGAACACCTCTTGGGTCAACACACTTCCCTCCATATCCATTGTTACCATCATTTGTTACCCAGAATTCTCCTGACGGGGTGTCATCTCCCTTGCCACCCTACAGCCCATTGTCCTTGTGTGTCAAGTAGGCAGTTGAATACAGGAGTATGAACTCAGAGGTGCAGCCTAATAGAAGAGGAGGAGCCAGCAAAGGAATTTCAGCAAGCGGGTCACTGAGGTAGGAGGAAAGCCAGAGGGTTGTGCTATTGCTAGAGTGGAAGACGGGTGGGTTTCAAGGAGGGAGTGGTTAGAGGTTAAGGTGAAATACAAAACAGCCCAATGTATTTGGCAGCGCAGAGATCATGGGTGACCTTAACAGAGAAGTTTCATTAGAGTCCTGTGGGTAAGTAAAATGGGAATAAACCCTGAGAAGGAAAGAAGTAGGGTTTATTTTTTAAATCTTATTTACTTATTTATTGTTAATGTATGTGAAACAAATTGAATAGCAGCTGGAGGAGAATATTGGGTAAGGGATTTGGGTTTTTGTTTATTGGTTTGTTTGTTTGTTTTTACCATGGGAAATTCTTAGCATGTCTATGCATTGATGGGGATGATCCAATAACAAGCAAGAGATTGAAAGTGCAGCAAAGACAAGGGAATCCTTGAGAAGGTGCTGGGGATCAGGGTCCCAGAGCTCCAGAGATAGATGGGCCATTGTTGGAGAAGCTTTACTTCCTCCACTGAAACAAGAGAAATGGAGAAGACAGGTAGAGATGAAGCAGACTCACAGATTTGGTGGGGAGGAAGAGTACGAATTCTTACCTGATGGTGTCTGTCTTTTAATCAGAAAATTTTTAAAATCATGTTTAATTCATATTTAAAGAGGGTTTGAGGAAAGAGACTCTAGAAGGTATAAGCTAATCATGACGAGACTGGAAAAGCTAATTTACTGAGGAAACATAAGAGGAGTGTTGAGTGTTTTATTGAGGTTTCTGGTCATGAATTTAGAGTGAACCTGGTTAGCTATATTTCATGTGTGTGTTTTCCTTCCAGGAATATTCTATTTTTTCAATACAGGTGTGGATTAACTGGAGTCCACCAGACTTGGCTTTATTTCAGGCAAATGTGACAGAAGAGAGAGAGGTGTAAAGGAGGAGAGGAAATTTTTCAAGGAGGCGATAATAATTATAGAGCATGTGATCTAAATGATTCAGAAGGAAGATAGAAAGAGGGGAATGACTGATGGATAATGGGAATGTGGCTGATGGTTTGGAGATAGCAGTGAGGTTAAAGAATCGTGTCAGTGAGTGGGAGCTAGGGGAGGAGGTACGGGTTAGAGACTGGTTTTGGTGAAACAGAATTGGAGGTGGTGTGAGGCAGCAGTAACACAGGAGTGGGTGACAGTAGGACTAGCTCAGCTGTAATACGATGGAGGGAAAAGCAACTGGAGATGAAAATGTTAAGGAGCTGAAAATTCAGCGTTTAGATGTTATCTCATTTTTCACACATCTCTATGTTTTGCGGTTGTTGGTCTATCTTTCCAACAAGTATGTTATTCTCTGAAGGAAGGAGCTACATTTGTCTTGTCACTGCTTCTTCCCTCATGCCCAGCACGGTATCTGACCCATAAAATACTCAATAAATATTTACTGAATGGGCAAAGATGTCCATTCTCTTAAAAATTCGAGAAGTTATTCCCGAAATGAGAGCTGCACCCTAGGACCATTGTCTTGACTCCTCATGGACCACTTTCTGTGAGTAAATGACATTTACTGCTCCCATGGAAACATTCCTGTCTAATTTTCGTTGGTATTTAATATAGGGCTTTCTGAGGAAGTAATTCACTCCTTAGCACAGTATTCCCTTCGTTAGGACCCACAAGGGAAAATTTTCTAAGATTTCATTGCTAGGAAGACCTGTGACTCTCCTAAGTGAACTGACCCTTTGTGAGCCTTGTAAGCAAATATGTATTCCTTTTTACTTTGCCCATTACAGCCAGATTTGTTGCTCAGGCTTAACTTAGCAGAAAAATACGGTATCGATTTCTTAGGAATAATTTTACCCTTTGCTTTATCTGGTTATCTTTTCCTGATTTCCTCAACTTGGTGATTTCTTCTCATGTTTCATTTCTATTCTAGAATATTTCTTGAATACGTAAAGCTAAAGTGTGTTTCCCCAAGTTTCAGCTGGATGGAATTTTATCTTGACAACTTCGACTGGTGCATGCTTCTGGTGATCAGGTTAAAAGCGAAACTGTTATTTCATAACCCATAATAGTGAAGATTTAGCTTATAACCACTTACAAACAATACATGTTTCTCAGAATTTATTGAGCCAATGTTTTTGAGTTAAGCTTGGAATTTCTACATAGGTTGTTAAACATGCCACCTATTTTGGACTTAATAACAAGCACAAAATTGCTTACAAAAACTAAACACATTTGTGAGCATTTATCAATTAAATCAAAAGCTCCTATCTGAGGCTTTATTAATTTAATTAAAGAATCTTATGAATTTTTTGAGCATATGCTTGCTTAATCAAATAATTGAGGAAGTGCGAAAAGAACTAAGTCATGACTAAGGACTTTGGGAGCCTTATTAGAAATGCAAATGCAATAATAAGACAGAGATCAAGATGACAAATATGAACAAAGGCCACTGCAGAATAAGAAGAATGACTGGAAATGAGAGGACATGGGAAACTCTATAGGACTAACCACAGAGGAATACTGGGCACAAAAATCTATACATGAAAGAAAATGAAAATGAAAAACAGGAAACGTGTTACAGCTGTGAGCTTTGCAATACATGATATTGGAGTCACTAAATACATTGAGAGAGTACATAAATACTGTCATTATGGGGAAGTTTATTCCAGAACACAAGCTGAGACACCTACTATATTTTACAAGAGTTGCTTTCTGCAGATGGAAATGTGGAACCCACAGGGCAGAGAGTGAAGCACAAGTACAACTCAGCAATGGTGCCTGAACCAGTGGGGCCAAGACCCGACCACCATGTGCAATTTGGTTGGGGACGACTGTAAGCTTCTTTCTGTGAAGTTTGGTCATTGGTCTCATTTTAAGTGTTGTATTTGAGAAGAATGAGATTGTTGATTGTGTTGGCCATGAAATAGATGCATAGGAAAATGAAATGCATTGATATTTTATCAACAACTGTAAAAATATTCCAGAACGGTGTAAGTTATGTTGACAAAGCAAGGTTTACATATTTTTGTAAGATACCTCAAATCCTTTCTTGGGAGAAGCAAGGCTGTTCATTAAAGAATGTAAAACCAGACTACATAAAGTTATATTTTCAGTATCAAATTTTAAAAAAATGACTCTGGGAATGGAGTGTTTATTATTAGTATTATTAGATCTATTCACTGTCATACATTGTGTGCTTCTAACGTGCTAAGCAAATGCTAAACATTTTTTGTGTCTTATTCATTTAATCTTCATCATAATCTGATGATAGGGATGATCAGGATTCCCATTCATGCGTGCAGCAAGTATTTGTTGAGTTCCTAATATGTGCTGGCACCTTTTCTCATGAGTGATTCAAAGACCTTGCTTTCATGGTGTTTCCTTACCAATGGAGGACAATAAACACAGAATCTAACAGAATACCAAGAGTAATAAATGTAGGGAGAAATGTAAACCTACACAAGGGGATGGAGAGTGACAGGGGAACAATTTTCGAAGAGTGGTCTGGGAGGGCCTCTCTGCGGAGGTGACATTTGGGAAGAAACCTGCATGCAGTGAGAAAGTCATTTCATAAGCACAGAGTTCTGGGCTAATTCTACCACAGGCCCCAAGGGCAGTTTTGAAAGTAGGATCTCAACTCCTGGACTTCCATCTTCCAAAGTCAGGGCTCGCTGCTCTCCGCTGCTCGGCAGTGGTCCTGCTTTGGCCACAGCACAGTGTGGCTAGGCTGCAGTCTCATGGCAAAAAGATAAACATGTCTCTGATAAAAACAGATTTGAAAACCAGCTGGGATCTGTTTTGCTGTGTAACAGTAGTTAAGAGGGGGAGTGTCTTTGGGAACTGTGTTGTATAGCGTCGGCACTTATAAAGCATTACTTGATGAGGTGCCCACAAAATGTTCACATTGCTTGAGGGTAATTCCTGTTGTGTCCTGCACCCGAGTCCTACAGCATCAAGTTGATAGAATGGAAACACATCTATGTCTTTTAACCTCCTCTCACTAGTTTTCCCCGTCATGCTATAGTGGTTGCTAGAAGTGAATGCAAAGACTGCCCCATATACACTTCCCAGCCCACTTTTGTTCTGCTAGAATTCCTGTCACCTCCCCTTCTCTCCCTGATCCTTCAGTACGGAGAATGGACAGTCCCTGGCTGGTCCCATGGCACTGTCTGTGTGGACTGGGTTTAATCACCTTCTTTCCCAGGGTAGGAATGAGCACTGGTGGTAGTGCTTGTTCATGAGAAGGAGGGGAGAGCATGCTATTGGTGGGAGCCTGGGCTTGGATAAGCCCCCAAGGAAAACCTGGCCTCTAAATATGCAAAATAACAGTCTTCGAGTTGATGTGGATTTGAGTAAATCTCTGAAGTTGTTGGAGGGGTCACAGAAGAGCTCAGGAGAATTCTAACCTGTTTGTTCATTTGCTCATGTGCACATTTTCCACGTACTTATTAGGCACCTTCAATATCCACAGCCCAATTCTTATCCAGGAAGGTAGTCTCGTGGGACAGACAGATGTGAACAAGACCACTGCATTCAGTATTACAAGTGGTATAAGAGAGGTGCACACGGGGTGATGTCAGAAACACAAAAGGTGACTGTTCAAAGTAGCATCATGGAAGGTGCTCTTGAGGGCGGACCTTGGTGGAGAAGTAGAATTTGCCAGAGAAGGAAAGAATGAAGGGCAGTGTTCTAAGATAGAGGGGATAACATGTCCAAAGACAGAATTCAGAAGTGGCCTGGCTGGCTCAGGAAACAGCACTGGGGCATGAGATACCTCTGCAGGAAACTGGGGAAGGGATGGCCGGGGGCGGTGGGCGGGGGGAGGGGGCGCTGGCTGGGCCAGACTTAGGGCCTTCTCTTCCCAGCCAGGGGGCTCAGGCCTTTTTCTCTCCCTCTGTGGAATGGAACTGTGGGTTCTGGGAACATCTAGTGGATAAAGAACCTGATGCCCAGATGGTGACTTGATTAAACTAGTTATTTACAAATAGAATATGATTTAAGAGTTACTGCCAAATGAGAAGTTCCTGAAGATTTTTGTTTTGTTTGCACATGTATGTATTATTTATGTATTATGCATTATTTTTTTTCCTTAGGTGTTCTCGTGTACAAGTGATGGACAATGTGTCATAAGGGCAGTGGATTCTTACAGACACGAGAAGTTGCTTCTGTCAGTGAGTTTACTGAACAGCATGAAGACTAATGCTTTGGATGCCCACCCACACCATGCAGGTAGGAGTATAAATTGGAACAGCATTTCTGAAGGGCAATTTGGCAATGTGCATCAAAACAACCTATGAAATCTGCACAACATTGGCCTCAAACTCCTTTTTAAAAGAATTTGTCCTAAGGGAATGGCCAGAGATGCATCTAGAGTAGCATTTTTTATGATGTTGAAAAACTGGAGATCACCTACATTTTCTAATAAAATAATTATGGTAAAATGGAGAGATCTGTCAATGTTAAAAGGATTAAACAGAAGTTCATTTGTTTTTATGGAAATTTATTCCTAAATGAAAAAATAGTTTACAAAGTAATATGTACAATGACTCTAATCTTGTAAAAATTAGATGTATAGTCTAATTATCAGTATGTAAAAAAAAGTCCAGAAAAATATATACAAAGATGTTAATAGTGGTAGTAGGATAATAAGTAATTCTCAACTCCTACTATTGGCTTATCTATATAATTTCTAGGGTTTTTTTTTGTTTGTTTAACAATAAACATGTATAACTCTATGACTTGCACAATATAATTTCCCCATGTGTGTGCACACTGGCTGGTTGACTGTTCACCACACCTTTTTAAGATTCTTCTGTTATTCCATTCTGGACTGTTTGGCCAACAACTCAGGAAAATGAAAAGAAAAAAAAAGTCTGGGGACCATATATTATGTTTGGAAAACTTCTGCCTTGTGTAGGCCATGTCTGTGATGAGAAAGATAACCTAGGCTTATCTCCATTCCTTTTTGGAAAGCACACATCTTTAGATTAAGTATTGCTGGCAAACTTCCAGAATTTCCATTTCCTTAGTAACTGAGCAGTGTAATAAATTGGATAAAAGCATCTGCTATTTTTCAAGTCATCTGTGCTGTGCAGAAGTCTCACCCAGACACCTGGATTCTTTTTCAAAAACCGTGATTTTCATATTCTGCACATACAGATGGAAATTCTCTGGGTTTAACCAGTCCTCATAGCGGTAGCTGTGAATTTGGTTTTTCCCACTGTTGTGACTCTAGTGTTCAAGTGTGCATCACCTGAATCATGTGTCTGTTTCTAAAACTTTTAGAAAGGATTCTGTACCTTGGGTTTTATGAAGATCGTAAGCACGTTATGGAAAATGAATTGAAATGCCATTCACTGTTCTTATGTATTACTTCAAGCTGCAAAGGAAGATACACAGCAGATCCTGCCCGTTTCTCTTTGCCCTCCTCCTTGCAGAATTTGGAGATAACCTTGCACTAGATTAGCTCTGGTCCAAACTAGATTCTTTTCTGCAGGTCTCCTGTTGCTTTTATCTGAAAAGGTCTTATCTGCCCTGGGGTATCTGCAACCCGCTTGTGCCTTTATTACAGACACTCTGTTTATGGCAGAACAAAGGATTGGGATATTGATTAGTGCAGGTTTTCCCTCCTCCTTTTTTGGTTCAGATGGGAGACAAGGTTGTTGTGTTTCTTTGCCCTGAAAACTTTTGCAGGGCAGTGAGGGGAAGCTGCGTGAAGGCAAAAGGCCCTCAAGTGTGTTATAAAGTCCTGAGCTCGTAGGAGATGGCATTGGGTATTCTGGAGAAGAGCGGTGTGGAGCGAACACCTCTGAGGACTAGATGAGAGTAGGGGAGTCCCAGGTATTAAGAAGGGTCTCTAGGTTGGGCGGGACCCACACCCTGCTCCCAGCAGTGCTCTGGGAGGGGCAAGGCTTCTGGAGGGTAAAGGTCACTGCAGCACCAGCAAGATGGGCAGAGACCCTCCGCTTTGGAGCAGGCACAGTTCAAGGGACTCTGTGGACATAGACTTTGAACATGTCAGAGGAAGCTGTTGGGAGAAATGAGGACCTGCCCCTAGTTCAGGTTTTGTTGGTAAATCTTTCAAATAGTGGAGGGGAAAGAGGCTGGAATAAAAGTCTGAGAGGCCATGTACCTCCAGCTCTGAATGACGTGAGCTTTGAGGTAGACTTATGTGGATGACAAGAAAATGCTGTTTCTGGCTGTGATGTCACTGGCTCTGAGTCCATCGGATACATTTTTTTTTAGAAGACCTTGTTTCCTTTCAATATTCCTCCAACATGTTGCCAGTGGTTATAAACATTTCTGAGGTTTGTAGATCTAAAATGAAATTGGACTACTGCATTCTCTTTGCGAGGATTAGTAATTTGGGGGTCAGAAGCTGAATTTTTAAGGGCTGTGGTTATTAACGGGGTTTGCAACCCCTCTGTGCGGGAAAAGTCACTTCCAGCTTGGAGCTGAGCAGAGACAACCCATTTCTATAGCTTCGTGAGATTTCCTCTATCATGTTAGTAAGCCTCATCCTGCCCCTCTGTAGCAGCACCAGCTGTAATTGTTTCTCTATATGTCAGAGCAGGTAATCCATTTTTAGTTGCACTATTTAAAACCACGCCATTGATTATTCTTTGGTTTCTATCATGGTTTCCGAGGCTGTGCGGATATAAAATCCCTGTAAGTTTGGAGCTCTGATAGTTGCCGCTTATGCATCAAATGGGGCCTATCAGTGCAGGCTGGAGCAGTCAGGATGACACACCATGAAAATGAACTTGGATTACAAGCTGTGGATGAGAAATAAAGGTAGCAGCCCTGACCTCAGCTTCCTGACAGCTCAGTGGAGAAGTTAGAACATTGTCACCAACACCTATAACATACAACCTGAAAATAAGTCAGGTATTAATAAGGGTTAGAATCAACTTGCAAGGTATTGGGGCATTTAAAAAAGGGAGAGTTTATTCCTGGATGGAATATGTGTAGAATAGTTCTGAATGATACAGGGGATTTGGGTGGGCAGAAGGCAAAAGGTAATTTATGTTTCTGGATTTGGTTCTTAAGATAACCTGTAGACAACCCAAATCGCCATATTTTCCCATCACATCTTAAACCTGAGTTTGAGGCAGATTGGATCAGGGGAAGATTGTGTTCCATTTCTTCTTAGGAGAGTTTTAATTCCATTTCCTTTTTCCTTTCCATTCTTTTCAACTGAAGACTGAGCTGAGCCAGTGGTGTGAGTTGAGGCATTCTCCACACATCAGGGAGGCCTGGGGACCAAGGGGAGGTTTAGAGCTCCCTTCTCCCTTGGAATGATACCGCACTGGCCCCACCAGCCGGCCTGTGCTTGAGAACCATGTCAGAGCAGACGAGACAAGGGGGTAGAAGAGAGGCAGTGTCTCCAGGTTGCTCAGCTACAGGTTGCTGACTACCAAACCAGGGAAAGGCCCGAGGCAGAATGAGGTCATGAAAGGTGGCGAACATGGTGACAAATGGAAGTGTGCTCTCCACACACGTTTTGGATCACCAAGGAGACAATGGTGAAATGGAGAAGTACCCGGATAGAAAAATTTCCAGATCTAATAGCACCGAATCTGGCCGTTCTATTATCACATAACCATAATAGCTAATATTTATTGAGCACTCACTTGCTGCCAAGCTCTTGACATGCATAATCTTATTTACTGCATGTAGCGGCCCCATGCAGGCGATACAACTGTTATCCCTATGTTATAGATGGGGAAATTTAGGCAGAAGAGTTAAGACAATTAGCCAAGGTTATTAGCTAGTAGCTAGTGAAGCACTGAAGTCTGGCTCCAGAGCCCCAAAGTGTAGTTCTTCCGCCACACGGACCGTCTGCTTTCAGGAGAGCAGAACAGGGCATGCATAGGGAATCTGTTAGCGCTCCCAGCATTTCGGTTGGTTATGGAGACGTCACTGTGTTTACTTGCATCAGCAGAGATAATTTAACGAACCATATTAAAACAAAAGCAATGGTTGTATTCATGTTTCACATTTCCTCAGATGTTTTCTCTTTTATCCTCTGCCATCAATAGGGTGGTGGCTAGACAGTGGCATTTTTAAAAAGCATCAATAATGAATTAAAATAGCTTTATGATGGAAAAAAATTATCGATAACCTGTAAAAGAGTAACACTCTTAATAACTCATCTGGAGTTGACGGAGGAGAGCAAATGAAACTTATTTGCAGCATGGTGTATTTTGCTGGTTTCGTTTCTGAAAAATAAATAAGCCAGTAAACTCTACCACTGAAGATTATGTTGAGTTAGAGGGTTGTAATATTTATTCAATCAGGAAACATGAGCTTGCATCCCTAAATAGGACTTTGCTTTTCAGACACATATTTGTATAACTCTTCAGCTTCCTGTGGGAGGAGTAATGTTGAACCTATATCCTATGTTCAGTTGCTATTTACAAGTTCACAGCCAATTTTAGACTCCAATTCCAGTTTTAGAAAGAACATTTCTAAGAGACCCTTCAAATTTACATCTCCACCAAAGGGATGGTCCAAATACATTGGAATTAATAGGAATTTTAATTAAACGGGCCCCCTCCTGGAGTTGTCTTGCATTATTCTCTAGGACTCGAGTGCAAGGGGTCTCTTAAGGACATACACAATCTTAAAGAAAACTCACTTATATTTTGGTAAAGGTAATGCATGCACATAATACAAAATGCAAAAGGTGTTAATAATATATACTGAAAAGTGAAAGTCTCGGTAACCCCATTCCCTAGCCACAGCAATTACTGTTTCCTTGCCTTGTGTCACATGACATCTTGATTCAGATAGTTTGATAGTATTTTGACTGGACTGTAAAACAAACTTTCACCTTGAAAGAAGTTATCAAATAACACTCCTGCACAAGGCATCACTGCACTCCTCACCTCTTTCCTTGTAGCTGGTTCTTTCTTTACCACAGCTCTGATACTCACCCATTAAGGGTGAGGTGAGGGAGAAGGTGAGAGTTAGGGGTTTGGTGAAGTTCGGGGAGAGGCGAGAACGGTGGGCAGTTAAAGCTGGGTAGGGTGAGAGGTAGCGTACGAATCAGAACTGTGGGCTGTACAGACTCATTTCTTGAATCTAATTTTACAACTCAAATTGGCTGCTTCATGAGGTTGTGTTGTATGTGAGGCAAAGCTTTAGTGGCAGCCCTCAGAGGAGCTGGGAATCTGATTAGGACATTTGGTTGTCTGAGGTAATATAACGGGAGCTCGTGACTAAGCCCTAATGGTGAGTAAGCACTGAAAGCATTGTTACGTGTTCCAGCCTTTCTCACCGGTGGGATTTAGCTGCCACCCCACTTTAAGCAGTGTGAACAGGGGAAAGTAGGAGGCTGTTGTAGCACGTGCTTCCAGACTTCACCAAAGCTCTTCCATGCCCACAGGCTATGAGTATCTTTGTAACATCTGTTCTGTTCTTACACCCCCAACCCTCCCACCCCCCAAAAAAGTTTACCATGGTTTCTAGTTCTGATGATTCATTGCAACATAGTGTAGTGGAAATATGGAAATAAAGGGATATATTTATATATTATATATATGTATTTATAAAGGATATCTATCTATCTATCTATCTATCTATCTATCATCTATCTATCTAGAGAGTTGCATTTTCCAACAGGATGAAAAAAGTTGGAAATATACACAAAGGAATAGTGTGACCAAGGCCTGGAGGAGGGACAGCCCTGGGTGTCTGTGTGCTGGACAGTAGAGCAGCATGGTCAGTGTGGGTGAGGAACATGGAATGACCCCAGCTCTAGAGGAAGCTTGAGCCTGGATGATGCTTGGCCCTGTATGAAATAGGGAGCAGTGCTGGGCCATTGGAATCAGTACAGGGGTGTGCTCAGAGTCTAGAATAACATCTCTGGTCATAGTGTAGAGGGTAGCTTTTGAGAGAAGTCAGAGTTGCTTGTTTCCATCATGCTTGCTGGCTAGCAGTCCTAAATGTCACTGCCAAGAATCCAGGAATATCCTTAAAAGAAAATCCTTCATCATCTCTCACCAGAGGCATAAGGAATTTTAATGCCAGTTTTCTTCCTATATTTTGGGCTTTCTAAGAAACTTATCTAGCTATTTGGCTGACTCTGGACACTACCTGGTTGCATTGCCATCTGTCTGGGGGGTGGAACTCAAACATTTTGGGATTCGCCATCATGTCTCAATTATTTATGTTTTTTAGATCCCTCAGTTAAGAACTTAGTTAATTTCTCCAATTGGGCAGGTCAGTTTACAGCTAAATTTGCCATATCCCCAAAAGGATAGAAACATTCTTGTGCAGTAATATGGGCACAACAGCAGTGACAAGGGCCATGATGATTTCCAATACTGGAGCCCTGTGGCCTCGCTAACTCGTGCCTTCAGATCTGTGCTGGCGTGACTCAGCCCCACTCAGCAAGGCGTGTGACGATGGTGGACAATGGCAGCATGTTCAAATGTTTCTTTTATGATGAATACGGGTGGGTAATACGGAATGATCAGGAGGAATTTTATGAGGACATGCTGAAGAGAGAGATTTATTTTAAGGAATTGGCTCATGGATTATGGAGACAGGCAAGCCCCAAATCTTTAGAGACGGCCATCCGGCTGGAGGCTCAAAGAAGAGCTGATATTGCAGTTCAAGATCTCCTGCTGGTGGAATTCCCTCTTGGGAGGAGGCTGGGGGACAGGAGGTCCATCTTTTGTTGTATTTAGGCCTTCAACTGATGGAAGGAGGCTCAACCTTCAAGCTCAAACCCATTCCCGAGGCAATGTGCTTTACTCAAAATCTGCAAATTTAAATGTTACTTTTACCCCAAAATATCCTCACAGAAACATTCAGAATAACATTTGCCCAAATATCTGGGCAACGCGGCCCATCCAAATTGACACACAAAATTAACTCTCACAGAGACTCAGGCACACAGGGATGAAGATGCTGTAAAGAGGGAGGCAGAGATTGGAGTGATGTGCTTACAAGCCAAGAAACACCAAGGATGGCTGGCAACTATGAAAGGGTAGGACAGATGTCTAGGTTAGTGTCTCCTACAGAGCTTCCAGAAGGAATCCATCCTGCCAATACCTTGATTTTGTGGTGGTTGTTGTTTTAATTACTTGATTTTGGACTTCTACCCTCGTGAGCTATGAGAGAACACATTTATGGTTGTTTGTTACAGTAGCCCCCCAAAACTAATGTATAGCTAAACTCAGCAGTGTCCCAGCCACATTTCCCAGTAGAAGTTAGGGTCTGATGTCCCACTCTGGGACTTGGTTGGGATATTCACGATGCCAGGCACATGGGCAGAGCTTTGGGGGTGACCGTGGAAAGAAAAGAGAGGCTTAGATACAGGGTTTCCAGGGGACACTACCTACGAAGACCAAAGGCAAACACATTGAAAAGAAGTGGAACACATATGATAGGAAAACTATGGTTAATTTCCTCATATATGAGAAGCCGTTACAAAAAAATCAGGAAAGAAAAGATAAATGCCTTTTAGAAAAATGAGGAAAATTGAGGGATAATCAATATACAAAGGAAGAAGCTGATGAATCACCACCAGGATGACCTGGGCTCATTGTGCATCCTCCCTCCCCTTAAATCTGTACTCAAAATGTGTTCTTTTAAGTGTATCCTGAAGAGGCACATCCGGGACCCAACTTGTGAGTACCAGAGAGAAGGTCTAGAGTGGACCAGATGAAGTAAAGGGGGCACTGCGCTGCTTGCTCATCCCCCATCAGCAGGCCAGGTGTTGCTACACAGAGATGGTTTCCTCCAACCTAGAACAAAGGGTGATGGGAAATATGAAAGCATGGTCAGTTGATTGATCAAGAAACAGGTATTTACCAAAGACCCACTTTGTCTCCAGCACTATCCTGTGTACCGCGAGGAGGACGAGAACCCCATGCTCCATGCCCCTTGCCCCACTCCACGCAAGAGGAAGGAAGGGAAGAGAAATGACAGAACAACCATCTAAGGGGCAATAAACCGTTTGGCCTAGATCATATCAGTGGTTTCCAGTTCTGGATGCATATTAGAATCCCTGCAGAGCTTTTTACAAAATGCAGATGCCTACTGGCATGTTCCTAGTAGTAGCACTACTTGTAAGCGCTCCAAGGTAGAAGCTCTCCAAATGCGCATCAACAGGAATTTGGATAAATAATTATGGATTATTTGCGTAATAGAGTACCATTCAGCAATGAGACGGAAAGAATGACAGCTACACATATCGATGTGGATAAATCTCTTTTGTATAATGCAGAGTGAAAGAAACCAGATAAAAAAATATCACACTTCAATATGCCATTGTAACGTGTGATGTTCACCACTCAGGAACCTTGGCACAGGTGTCTAGGAACTCTCTGTACCACCTACACTTCTTCTGTAAAAGTAAACCGTTCTAAAATTTAAAAGCTTATTTCAACATAAAAAAAATTCATACTATATGGTTCCATTTATGTCAAATTCAAAGACAGACAAAATTTGTCTTATGCCATTAGAAGTCAGGAAAGTGTTTACCCTGGGAGGAGTGGTTTCTGGAAGGGTACATGAGGGGACTGTGGGGAATTGATAACGTTCTGTGTCTTGATCTGTGTGCTGGTTACACGGGCATGTTTCACGGTGAAAACTGACCCAACTAAACACTCATATGCACTTTCTGTAAGTAATATTTTATTTCAATAAGAAGGTAAAAGCTATTCTGATGTCTAATCCTACCTAGACTAACTAAGTCAGGTTTCTTGGAGGAGGGCCTGGGCATTAGTATTTTTAAAAGTTCCCTAGATTATTCTAGAGTGCACCCAGGATTGAGAGCAACTGTTATTTGTCCTGTAGGCAGTGAGAGAAGCCAGCGACCAGTATAGACTCGAGCTGTGAATTCAAGCTTCCCAGAGAGGGCAGACCATGCATGGGTCCTCAAAGGCTAGGAGGGATTAATGAGGCCAGTGGGGCCGCACAATAAATGAACTTTTTGAGCCCAGGAAACATTCAATTTCCAATTCTCATTTTCCTGTTTTTCTGGTAGTGGCTACATTTTTGCTTAGAAACTTGATCTTAAATGCTCTTAGGTTCAAGAGCTTGCGAACAGGGTCTTGCCAGAATTCATGCAAATAGAATTAAAAAGCAATTAGTCTTGTGTCCCCTAAATGCTATATTTTATCTAATTTGTACCCTTTCTTATATTTCTACTCAAGCCCCAGTAAGCCTTCCAGAAAGCATGCTTAAAATAAATGACTGGAAAAACAAGCCCCAGTATTTAGGTTGGATCAACAGAAGCACTCCCTCTAGTATCAGTGGTCAACTGCTAAGACATAATACGTTTAAGTGGACAAAATCAGGGAAGGGAAACTTCGTCCGGGCAAAGTTTGATGGATCTTAGCTTATGAAGGAACTTCAGTCTAAATGGCCTATCGCTGTTTATGGTTATTAGTAGTCCGGACAGGACAGCTGACTCACTGATAGGTTTCTTACTTAGAAGGAGGGAGGAGCTATAGAACACCCACTAAGAGCATCTGTGAACTGAGAGCTGACATTTTTGTTCTGTTAGTCTTTCCTTCCTTGGGCTCAGTCTAGGGAAAAATGGTCAGAACACCCCCAGCTTTTACTAGGTGCTCACAGCACACCAAGCACATGGCCAAGCCCTTTCCATACATGATCTAATTTAATCCTCACTTCACTCTTCGGAATTCGTGCTTGACAGATGAGAAACCTGATGCCCGGGACTCACAATTTATCTAAGTTCCCACCACCAGGCAGTTATATGAACGCTGTTGACTTCCACACCCTGTTTTTAACCATGGTGTGATACTGCCTCCAGTTGCCCTGGGAAAAGTTGGGATGATATAACCCTGTGACAAGGTGTCGTAAACCTGCCCTTCTCCTTCCCAGCCTAGACGCACGCCCAATCCCAGCCCCCAGCTCAGCTTGTCACCTCCTTTCTTCTTCCTCTTTCTTTTTCATTTCCAGATACTCACATTTATTCTGGAGAGTTGTTTCTCCTTCCTCCACTTCTCGTTTCTAGAAGCGGGGATGGTGAATTAAATCATGCTTCGACATTTGAGATTTGCTGAGTGAGTTCTCTCGAGAGTGATGGCCCTTGACGAGAAACTCCCCTGGGAGGACAGCGCTTACCAGCATGAGTGCTTATGGAGGTGACGTCAGCTGGCCCAGGGGTCAGCAAATTGCAGCCAGCGGGCCAAATCCCCTGTTAGTAAATAAAATTATGTGGGAACACAGCTGCGCCCTGCTGTGCATTGACCGTCTGTGGCCGCTTTGATGCCGCTAAAACGGCAGCCTAAAACTTGCGCTGCCTGGGCCTTAGGGAGAAAGTTGGCGCATCCCTGAGCTGAGCTATGCAGGGGCTCTGCACAGAAGTCGCGCAGGGCACTCGATAAATGGCAATTTCCTTTCCCTCGCGTTCCCGGTGTCTTCCTGTGTGTGGGGAGTCCCGGCAGGAGGAGCATTCTGCACAGCGCAGGGCTCCCGGCTGCCCCTGCCCCTTCATGGCGGGCAGCGGAGGCCACGGTCCGCCCTGGACATTCGCGTGCACCGCGGCAAGTGAAAAAGTGACAGGCATCCTCGGAGAAACAAAGCGATGTGTTACTCATTTTGCGGAGAGGGTTTTCTGGTGTGCAGGCGGCAGGGATTGGGAGTGTGCAGGGAGCAGGACCGCAGGGATCGATGCCTCAGTGCCACAGACATGGGAAAATGATGTGTCCCGACGGCTCTTTCCTGCACCCGGTTAGAGAAGGGGCTCAATTTCTCCTTCAACATACGTTTAAAATATCAAAAACTGAAACGAGTCTTGAAATGTTTGAAGTTACCTTGAAGTTAACAGCAGCTTCTGCTTCTTTATTGTACTTTTGTTGAGGACCGTTTTCTATCATGCAGTCCTGCTTTCCACTGGTTAGCTGTGGGCTTGTGGTGGACAAAACTGAATGGCTACCATGCAGCCATTCCTAGAAGTCCCTAAATGCACCTCCTCAGTTGCTCCAGGAATTTTACTTTTTCTAAACTGGGGGAAGCGGGGGACCTGCATTTTGTGGCCCATTCTCTTCAAGAACTGTATCTCCCTTCCTAGGGACACACAAAGACCGGGATGTACTCTTTTCTCCTGGATGACTTAGAAGGTCTTAAACCTTCTTAATAGGTCACAGGTGACTTGCTAGCCCACATTATACCTCTCACCACCTTCATTAAGATCTAGTTTCTGTGAGGTTGGTACAGTGGTGGAGGTTGGAATTAGTTAGAAAGTAACCCCGCTGGGGTTACTCAGCTAAGCATCTGACTCTTGATTTTGTCTTAGGTCATGATCTCAGGGTCGTGGGATCAAGCCCTGCACTGGGCTCTGCACTAGGCTTGGAGCCTGCTTCAGATTCTCTCTCTCCCTCTCCCTCTGCCCCTCCCACCCCGCTTGCACACGCTCTCTCTTCTCTCTCTTTCTCCCCCTCTCTAAGAAAAAAATAATAATAAAAGGGGAGAGAAAGTAACCCCATTGTCCTAGCCTGGCTTCCTGAAAGGCCAAGGCTTACTGGAACAGCTTAGTTCCAGGGAGCAGAAGTGAGGGCTGAGGGAAGTGAGGCAGGAAGGAGGAGGGGTGGAGTGAAGAGGGGCTGTAGAACCAGCCTCCTCTCAGTGAGATGGGTTGCTCCATCTCATGAGACCATTTTCCAAGAAGATGTATAGACTGGGGCTTAGGAAGTCAGCCCTAAGGGAATAAAGGAGGCAGAATTGATCTTGCTTTCCCACCATCCCCTGAAAGGTTTTTATCCACAGGTTCTTAGTTCTCCCTGTGCGTCCTGGCCACATGTGCAGGCCCCGAGTAGAGTCCCGAAGGAGTCCCAGGGCTGTTAGTCATAGATGCGGCCACTTTGTTATCCAGCATCCCTCAGCTCCCCTGATTTTGCTCGCTGCTTGAGGCGCTCTCTGGTTGCAGGAGCCCATCGGGCCCACCTACCAGGGAGTTCACATTCCTGGGAGCTGAGAGTTGGTGTTCACTCCTCTGGGGTCTTCATCCCTTGGGTGTGGCCACTGTAAAGCCCGTGCTGTGCATTCTCCCAGCAGCTTCCAGGGGCCCGGAAGCCCAGGTACCCGTGGCAACACCTCCCACTGACATGGCTTCCTTCCTATCCCTTATCAGCGTCCCTAGGATCCACCCTAAATTCTCATCTCAGAGTCTGCGTTTCAGAGCTTAACCGAAGCCAGGAGACAGGTCCTCGGGGAGGTGAGGGGTGCGTGGCATGGGCACGCGGTGGGTGCGGCCGTCCCGTACCTGTGCAGCTGCTCCAGCTGTGATGGCCGCAGCAGCAGAAGTCGGGGCAGGTTGAGAGGACCCGAGGTGACACATACAGGTGTCTGGTGGTGTCTGCTGGACCTGGCAAGAAGGGGTACAGTTCACTGATTTTAAACTGCCCCTAAATAAGTATTCACCCAGTGCAGAGGCTATGCTAAGCACCCGTGAATCGATGCACTTAAGTCTCACCATTGTGACTCAGGCACTATTAACATGGCCCACATTTTACAAATGAAGAAACGGAAGCACATAAGGATGCAGTAAGCTGCCTAAAGTAATATAATAACAAAAAGGCCAGAGGCAGGACTTGAACCCAAGGCAATCTGAGTCCAGATTCTGTGCCTGTAAGTTAATGGTTAAGGATGACGCATTTTAATCATTGCTGTTTGCAGATTTACCAAGATCTGATTTAATTTTAGGGAACAGATCCATTCAGCCCCCCTGTTCCATTGACCTCCTCCAGACCCAGTTTCTTAGTTGAGTGTGTGTATGTGTGAGCACTGGGTGTTGGGAGCATGGGAACTGGGGGTGTAAACATGGTGACCCCTTTCCCTGCAGTGTTGTTCCCCAAAGAAATAACCTCCCCCACTTTGTAATCAAAGCAGAAGCTGGATCTGAGTCTCTCATCTGGGTTTGGGTCTTTTTCCAGGACCAGAGGCTGTTTCTAAATTAGACCCTAACTTACTGGCCATCAAATAGCACAAAACAAACAACTTTTTGATGAGTTAAGTGTAAATGAGTCAGAGGCAGAGAGATTAAATTTTCCCTCAAATACACATGGGTTAAAAAAAAAAATTATAGTCTCTAGAGTGCCTGACTCCTTGAGGACTGAGTTTTTGCCAAGTCAGCACACTGGAGAAAGAGTTTGTGACTCTCTGCCAAACCCCAAGCACCACTGGCTTCCTTGCCTTAGCTTCTTGCTGAACCCGGGAGGGATCCGTCTTCCTAAATCCTCGCTGTCTGTCAGAGCTGAGAGCCCATTTCTGTGCAAATGATTCATCGTTATAATTTGTGCCACCTCCTCATAGACTCAGGGACTTTTCATTTTTTACATCAGTTCCTATGTAGTATTTCAACAAGTCTTTTTTTCCTCCCCTGTCTCCCTCCTGCCCTTCCATCGTCTCTGCCAACAGATTCAAAACAGGAGTCCACGACAGGGCTTTCTTTGTCTAGCCCTGAATCTCACTCGGCCTCTGGCAGGATATTTCTGACAGGTGCAGAGCAGGCAGGAGGAATGACAGCATCATGCAAAATGCAAGCAAATATAGCAGTGTGCACCATCATTTCTCCTGCTGGTGTCCCTTTGGGTTACAGTGAAGTCACCTTTGGGGACGACTTTTGTTCTTTTACTTAAACAAAGAAGTCACTGTGGATATTATTCACCCCGCCCCCCCCCCCCCCCCCCCCCCCCAGTTCTACTGTGAAGAGCGCAACAATGAGAAAAGGGTTAGAATGATTTTGAGTATCTTAGATACTTCCCATTCCAGAGTTTGGGTTAAAAATATGTCCCCCATTGCAGGCAGCTACACAGATGCAAGTGCAAGAGGGCCACTGAGGTGCCCCTGCATATTGATGGCGGAGGGCCAGTTTGCTCAATTGCAGGCAATTCTATTTCTGAGGTGGGTGACATAAACAACCCAGAGCCAGGAAAACAAACCTCTTCTCTCTGCATTTTAATACCAGTAAATATGGCCCCTAAAAATTGAGCCAGTGGCACTTGCCAGTTCCTTTGCATTTGGAGTGGATTTTAATGAGCACCCAGAGTGTAGTTGTTTCTCCCAAGCTTTCTGTAGAGTGTCCAGATGACGCCTCAGGAGAACACTACCTGTAGAACCTATGGCATCCACACCTGTGACATTCTGGAGGGCTGGTCCACTCAGACACTTTTTGCCCTGTAGGTCCTGGAAGGTGGTTGGATCTGAGCATAGAACAAATTCCAGGGAACATGCACATCAACTTGTCAAATGTTCTGCAGGGTTGGTGGCATAAGTTGGCGTAGGATCATGCCGGGTGAATAGGCTGCGTGTGGCTCATGGGAGGATGCTGAAGTGCAGCCTGCTTGACACCAAGCTGTACATGTGCAAGCCACGGTGAAGTTGAACAGCAGATGGAAAACTCCACCAAACCTTTTATTGGCCATATGTCACTTTTGAGCATGGCCAACAAACTAAAATTTCAGCTAATATATAATGATTTAAACAGCAAAAAGAGCAGCTGCACTTTGATTTTTGATGCCTTTCCTCCCAGCTTTCCCAGCTCGCTGGAGTTTCTTGAGCTCCTTTCTTTAACCCTACACTTGCTCTGAATCTTCAGAACTATGCTGCTGGTTACATCCAGCTTTGTCGGTCTCTTTATTCTTTCTTCCTTGAGGGCTGAGTTTTCTAACTTCTTTGTGGTTATAATTATTTTTTAATTTGGTAAGAAAATGGTACAAAGCGCATGACTTGAGTATTTTTATACTTTTGCCAGCTTAGCTGTTTTTCTTTTTTTTTCAAATCCCTCTTGGTTAAGGGCATTCTTTTTGGGGTGCCTGGATTGGCCTTCGGCTTAGCCTGCAGAGCCAGTCCTTGGAGTAGACTGTGGGAAGGCAGCTCATTCTGATTTATGAGGACATGACCTGAGGTGGAACTCCTCCAGAAAAATTCAGCTCTTTTACTGTCAGAATCATCTAGAAGGAAATGATTGATGTCAGGAATAAGGAAAGCAGGCTACCTCTTGGCTCTTTAGTCTCTGCTGGCTCTTCTGTCCCACACACTTGAAGTGCCAAGTGTCTACTCCCAGCGGCCTTGGACATGATAGCCAGCTTAGTGTTTGAAGCCTCATGGAAGAAGAGGCTTCTTGTTAAACATTGAGGGTTATACAGTTGTTTCTGGGGTCAATGTGCTAGAAATCACTGGGAAAGGAGTGGGAGAACAATATGAATTTAAACTTGCATGCTTGCCAACCACTAACCCAATACCTCAATTTAGGAATACATGATTGCTGAAGTTATGCCATCACAAAAGGGCTCTATAGTTGTCACTCTAAGAAACCAACTCAGGTTTCTGTATTTTAATTCCTGCAAAACTCTGCCACCTCCCTAATGTTACTCAAAAGATTTTGAACAGCATTGTGAATAAAAATTATAGCAGAGTACATCAAACTCAATGATTTCTATAACATCTGGAGCAAAGCACATTAAATGGGAAGTAAAATGCACATTCTTCATGGGTATTTGGGTTTGTTTCCTGTTTTTACAAAGAGAGGAAGTAAGAAATATTTTTCCTGTAGGGATTTTTAGTTATCTGTTCCTGTGCTAAACTGGACACCTCACAAAAGAATTATGGTTTCTGTATTTATAGGTTGACTCTCTTTGTAAGTCTGATTAAGATTTTGTCCTGTAGCAACTTTACTTTGGGGAATTTCTCCAGAGATAGAACTGCTGTGTGAAGCAACATGTGTACACAGTTAACTGTTTCAGCATTATTTATGAAAGCAAGAGATTGGAAACAACCCAAATGTTCATCATTGAAGAGCAAACTACATTATAATATATCCATACACTCGAATGCAACCAAAGAAGGAAGGTTGTCTCTATAACCAGAGATAGAAAAAGCTCCAGGACACTTGTTAGTAAAAGTCAGGCACAGAACACAGTGTGCAGTGCACTACATTTTGCTCCATGTAATATGTGTATACACATAAAGAAACTTCAGAAGGATACATGAGAAAATAGGCTGATGGGAGAGCAAGAACAGAGACCATAGGAGGGAATAAGCCATTCACTTCTTTTTTTTTTTTTAATTGAATGTATCTGACATATAACATTGTATAAATTTAAGGTATACAAGGTGTTACTTTGATACAGTTAGATATTGTAATATGATTGTCATTGTATCGATATTATCACATTATGAAATTATAGTACAATATTGCCTATATTCATTTTTCTGTGCATTATATCTCTATGGCTTATTTACTATTCATTGCAAGTTCATAACCTTAAATAACATCAATTTATCCTCCCACCCACTATCCCCTGGTAACTACCATTTTACTCTATTTTTTTAGGAGTTCGACTTTTTCATATTCCACACATAAGTGTCTTTCTCTATCTGAGTTATCTCACTTAGCATAATGTGCTCAACGTCCGTCCATGTTGTTGCAAATGGCATAATATCCTCTTTTCTTGTGGTTGAATAATATTCCATTGTCTATATATACATACACATCACATCTTTTTTAGCCATTCATCCACTGATGGGCATTTAGGTTGTTTCCATACTTGGCTATTGTGAATAATGCTTCAGTAAACATAGGAATGCATATATCTGTTTGAAATCCTGTTTTCATTTCCTCTGGGTATGTACCCAGTTGCCACTCACTTCTTATTGTCTTGGAATCTGGCTCTTGTATCCACCATTCTGAGGAAAATTTTCCCTACTGCCTCACCTATAACGAATGTCCTAAATGCCAAACTCTCAACATCCTGGATGTCATTGCTTATTGTTGACCACACACTCCTCCAGAATGAAGTAATTCTAGTGTAGTACAAATTCTGCTACTCACTAGCTGTGTGTGCTTGGGAATGCTGCTTAGCCTTTACAAACCTCACGATATAGAGGGAAGGAGGGAGCTAGTATTTTTGAGTGCCTGCAATCATTGCAGAAGTATCTCTTTTAGTCAGTACAGTGGCCCTATGAACTAGGTACTATTATTATCTCCATTTTACAGATGAGGAAATTGAAGCTTGGAGAACTTAACTGACTTGCCTCGAGCCATATAACTCTTCGGTTATGGGGCCACGATGTGAACATTGGCTGACTAGTCTCTAATGCAAGCTTGTGAGGATGCGTTTTCATTCACCATTATTGCCTTCTCTTCTCCCTCACCCTCCACCGGACTATTTCATCCACTATTTTCTGGCTGCTCATTTCCCGACTCTTTTGTTGGCTCTTCTTCCTTCTCCTCACACAAGATTGTCTCCAAGGTCCTGCCCCTGTCCTCCAGTCTCTAGCTCACTCCCTTCCTCCAGAAGAGTTTTGATTTTCACCCTATGGGTTTCCTTTCCAAGTCTGTGTCTATACCTTCAGACATTTATTTCCATTTTTGATGGACTTTGTCACCCAGACATCTTGCTGGAACCTGAGCACCAGTATTTCCCAAATCAAATATATAATCCTTTTTTTTTTAAAGATTTTATTTATTTATTTGAGAGAGAGGGAGAATGAGAGAGAGAGAGCACGAGAGGGAAGAGGGTCAGAGGGAGAAGCAGACTCCCTGCCGAGCAGGGAGCCCGATGCGGGACTCGATCCCGGGACTCCAGGATCATGACCCGAGCCGAAGGCAGTCGCTCAACCAACCGAGCCACCCAGGTGCCCCAAATATATAATCCTTTTGCTTACAATCTGGTTCTTCTCCTTGCTTTCTTTTTCTGATAACACTACCTCCCCAATTCCGCATTCCTTAAGCTCAAAACCCTAGAGAAGACTTTGATTCTTTTTTCTCCCTTGCTACTAGTTTCCAATAAGTAAAAAAAAAAAATGCTGTTTTGATTTCAACTGACTTCATGTAGCTTTGTTATGCATTATGTCTTGCCTGGGGAGTTCTCTCTTCACTGACCACCTCACCTCCAGCTTCGTTCCTTTGCTAACTACCTAAGTACCTGACAGTCTTCACAGAGAGTAGTGCTCATAAGATCTATGTGAGAAAAACTTTAAAATGCTAATGAGGGACACACACAGAAAAATTCTTCATAAATGGAAAGACCAGGAGCACAAATTATTATAAAGCTGCCAATTCTTCCTAAATTAGTCTATAAATTTAATAAGGCTTCAATAAAAATACCAAGAGGGCTTTTATTAGTTGTATTTTTCTGTAACCAGAAAAGCTGATCTGAGAGTTTTTATAGAAAAAAAAAGTATGATAAAATATTGCAGGAAAATTCTGAAAGGGATAAATAAAAAGGGGGAATGAATCCTAAAATAAACTAAAATTGTTAAAGTGACAGTATTTAATATAGCTTAACTGTACATAATGGGAACAATCGATAGAATCAGAAATCGATCCCAATACTTTTATGAAAAGTTAGTAATTGATAAAGGATGCATATCTAAATTAGTGGGGAAAAATTTACAATTTAATAAATGGTGTTGGGACAATTGGGTAGCCATCTGGAAAATAATAAAGTTGTATTCTCCTAACTCTTTAAGCCAAAATAAGTGCCAGATGGACTATCAACATGAAAATTAAATTATCAAGGTTCTAGGAAAAAAATGGAAAAATTTTTCTAATGATTTTAGAGTGGAGAAGAACTTTCTAAGCATGATAAAATTCAGGAGACATAAAAGAAAAGATGGATAAATTTAGCTCTAAAAATCAAAGATTTCTGCATGGTAAGAAACACTATAAATAAAGTCAAAAGACAAATCATAATCAAAGAAAAATATTTGTAACAAACATGTCAGACAAAAGGCTAAATATGTTAAAATATAAAGAACCTCTACAAATCAATAAGAAAAAGATCAACACTCTACTAGAAAAATTGGCAAAGGGCATGAACAAATAACTCACAAAAAGAAATACAAATGGTACTAAGATAGTTGAACAGATACCTAGGTCCCTCCACAATAAGCAAATGTAAACTAAAACTGCTTTTTTCAGCTAATATCCAAAGTTCCTTAAAATGTATTTTTGACTTGTTTTTGACAAGGATATAGGAAAAGAGACATTTTTAAGGTATTTAAATTGATGCAATCTCTAAACAGCAATTTCAGAATATTTATCAACATTTAAAATGTGCATACCCTTCCACACATCCAGTTCCATGTTTAAAATTGTCTCCTACAATTCTATTTCAGCTTGTGCCTGAAGAAATGTATAAGGATATTCACTATAGCACTAAAAGCAATAACATATTTTACCATCTCAAAAAAAAAAAAAAAGAAACGAAGAAATAATAAAGCATGGAACCTGCCATATTTACCCTCTAACCCTGATTGTTTCCCATCAGGTTTGGAAAGTTTTGTGATCTGGCCCCAGCCTGCCTTTTCTGTCTTGCAGTCTTGCCTCTGTCTACATTTCTTATACTTAGTTAAAGGAGCACATTGCTGCCCTGCACAGTTCTATCTTCGTACCTCTCTTTGTGCTGAACCTCTTGCTGACATGCACTCTTCCCCACCTCTCCCTTCTTCTTCTGTGCGAGTCATAACTCTCCTTTATAACCAGACTCACATACCTCTTCTGAAGACATCCTTGAACCCTCAACACCCCCCATCTCTACTTGAAAATCTCTACCTGTTATGACTTTTGCTACAGCATTCTGAGGTCGTCTCTGGGATGACGGTGATATTTTAATGTCCTACCTTTGATGTAACTGCTTTAACCTGGGGACACTTTGATACAACCTACAGAAGACACTATTAACTTACATTTCCCCTCAAGAATGAAGATACCTTCATCGTTTGTTTCTGATTATCTAAGTAATATGCACATACTTAAAAAAGTGGGAAATCTCAAGACTCACTCCCATATCCGTGTGTGTGTGTGTGTGTGTGTGTGTGTGTGTGATAGAATAAAGGAAAGATAAATTTCCTGAAGCAGATCCCTGGGTCAAGAATACACATATTTAAAATCTTGACATATGTTGCCAAACTGATCTTTAGAAAAATTTATAATTCATTCAACAATAGTCATTGAGATCCGAATATGTACTGGGTGCTGGGTATTTGGGATACAATGGCGAGTAATGGCAGATGTGGTCCTTGCCCTTGTAGAGTCTGGTGTAAGTGTTACTAAGTAGAGACACATGGTCCTGTTAGAAAGGACAGTTGAGAGGATTTGGTGTAGTTGGGGAGTTCAAGGAGGGCTTCGTGGAGGAAGAGACATTTCAGATAAGGCCTAAAGCCTAAGTGGGAGGTAACTAGACTCGCTGGGACCATAAGAGCTCTTCAGCCACAGCCTGTGCAAATGTGGCCACAGGGGGCTTGCAGAAGTTGTGCATTGCTGGTGTGGAAAGTGAGGGGGAGCCCAGGGCAAGGCAAAGCTGGAGATGTGGGAAGGTAGCAGGTCACAGATGCATTTGTAGGTCTTGTGAAGGATCTTGTTGTTATTCCAACAGCAACGGGGGATATAAGCAGAGTTTAGAGAACATATTTGTGTTTTAAAAAGGAACTTTGGCTGAGTGGAGAACTGATAAACAGCAAGAATGAACAGTTTTGACGTGTTACAAGACTATTGTAGTTGTCCAAGTGACAGGTGACACTAGCTTAAACTAGTTTGAATTATAGACAATAATAAGGCGATCAAGGCAGAAATATAGGGAAGTGGATGATTTTATAATTTTACCAATGAATACCGGTATCAGAGTGGATGTCGCTGATCTTTTTCCATCTTTGCCAATCTAATGTGTGTGTGTGGTATGTATTACACATAATACAGATTATACGTATAACTTAAATAATTTTCCTTTGATTATTAGTGAGGTTGAACATTTTTTCCTATTTCATCGGCTATTTCTTCTTTTGAATTATCTGTTCCTATCCTTTGTCCATTTTCTTATTGGGGTACTTGCCCTTCTTCTGTTCCAGGATCCAGTCTGGGATCCCACACTGCATTTAGTTTTCATTTCTCCATTGTCTTCTCAGGTCAATGAAAGTTTCTCTGGTGCATATATTTTTATTATTGATTTGAATGAACCATTGTGATATTGATGCAGGGCAGCGCTTGGTAAGAATCCAAGTGCGAAATTAAGGTGAACTTAAACCAATTTAAAAAAAGCAAATGACAGTGTGTGATCCCTGTTGCAAATATTTATTCATTTTTTTTAAACTTGAGCATTTGTGTATATGCATGTTTATGTGCGATACCATCGTCGAGTCACCATCTTTTCCTTTATTATTGCTGGTTTTGGTATAGTGCTTAGAAATCTCTCCATCCCAATGGATAGAACTTATTTATGTG
Organism: Callorhinus ursinus; assembly: GCF_003265705.2. Lineage (NCBI taxonomy): Eukaryota > Metazoa > Chordata > Mammalia > Carnivora > Otariidae > Callorhinus > Callorhinus ursinus. The sequence continues at coordinate 14,526,974 of NW_027397087.1, read as the reverse complement.
AGTTGTCTTAGTTTACTTTTACAACCATACATTTTCAGGTTATGTCTAGTAAGATGTAAACAGACATCTTCCCCCTGTTCCTTATTCTGTCCACCCTCCACTTCACCAGATGGGGCGATAAAAATCAGTACTGAGGTAGTGCTTATGGTATAAAATCAGCAAAGTCAAAATGACAGAATGCTCTCCTCTGAATTACTTTGACTTTGCACAGAACTTGGGTCCTGACCAAGGTCCTCCCAGTGTCCTTGGTATTCCTTAATTGTCTTATCAATCCTACCAGATCATGAGTTCGTTGCGGGCAGGAACCACATCCATCTCCTTCTGTGTAATATCCATGTAGCTGGGTCCTCCTTAGAAGTCTCTGCCAACATGGCATTTCAATGCATGTATTCCCACAAAGAAAACTCAAACTGTAAGCATTGATGAAAATGTAGATCTTCTCGCAAGTTTTGTGAGGTATTTATTGGAAGTGAGAATCCATCCTAAATCCCACAGCATGACAATCAAACGTCCATATCAGGAAGCATGTTAGTCCACTTCCTCTTCCCACTCTCTACTCTCCAGTGAGAGTAAAAGTCGAGTCAGCAAAATAAAACCCACCATGTCAGCCTAATGAGGGTCACGTGTGTTTTTTCGAACTCCCTCTAAGGGTTACAGTTCATCTTATCAAGGCTGTCTCCCTCAGCGTTTTCATCAGAGAGTTTGGTGCATGACAGTCAATACATGCTAAGGGAAATCAGTGACGTGGGCAACAATGCTGTTCTGATGATGGGCTGAGGCAGGGACTTAGTCGGTATCTAGGAGATAAAAAAGGCTTCCCTTTTCTCATTCCTTCTTGTCTCCATTTCATGGAGAGAATTAGGACTCTCTTGGAAACCCACCATAGTTTTATGGGTTATCAGATCAAGTTAATTGTAATAAGGATCCATCTTAATTCCCACCAAAGAGCTTAATTCCTAAAGCAGCATTTTCTTAAATGGTCCCTTAGCACAGACTAGAGGACAGTGTTAGTGCAACGTAAGCAGATGGTCTGAGTGAACTGAAAATATGGATATCATCTGTCTGTCCTGGGTGGTCATCCAGATGCAAATCCATTTGGGATAAAGCCTTCAGCCTAGAAGCCAATGGCCCCCGGATGGGAAGTTTTATCTCCTCCCGCAGGAGTACGAAGAAAAGAGTTGAGGCGCCGTGCACCACTGGTCAAGGTAGATGGAAACATTCTTGGTTCTAAGGAGCAAGCCATGTGTGCACATGTGAGCAAACCAGATTACAGGGGGTTTGAGGGTAGCTGCTTGATGCCTCACCCAGGCCTAGGTTAGGAGCAGGGCCCTAGGACGTTTGAATATCATCTGAGCACCAGGTCACGAGATGGATTCAAGTTTAACTTCTCAGAAGACTGATGCCCCAGCACCACAATTCTGGCCTAATGGAGAGTGCAGTCATTTTTCTTTTTTCCCTCCCCCCTTTCATTTCCTAATGGCCTCATCCTGCTTCCTGGGCCTTTTTAGCCTTCATTTACCTATAACAAGTTCGCCTGGTGTGAACTTATCTCTGGTTGGTGATGTGACATCACTTTCTGTTAGCTTTAGTTTCCTCATTGGAAAAAACAGAAGGAAAATCATGAGAGATCATGTGGATAGAGCAACCAGCACAGTACCAGGCACCTAGTAGGTGCTCCTGTGGCTCATTTTAGGAGAAGCTAAGGCTGATGCCAGCTCTCAAGACACCTGAGGCTTCCTCGGTGCTCTCAGGCCATTGACGAGGGTGTGCCTCAAGCAGAGCAGCAGGGAAAGCAGGAGACTTGTTCTTTCCTGATTCTTTGCCACGTCAAAGTTCTCAGCATTTAGATCTCTTGCCTATTTTGAAAACCTGGATGATGGCTCCCTGGTATCTCTTCATATGCCACAGCCCATGAGCGGTCGCTTCTGCTGACCTCTCTGCAGGGTAGGACAATGGGCTGGTGACAGCTGTGGGAACCATGGGCAAGAGCCAGAAGATTCAAAGCTGTAACTGAGTTAATGACACCGTGGCGCTGGAGTGGCTGTCTTGAGAACTATAAAAAAGAAAGAAAGAAGAAAAGAAAGAAAGAAAGAAAGAAAGAAAGAAAGAAAGAAAGAAAGAAAGAAAGAAAGAAAGAAAGAAAGAAAGAAAGAAAGAAAGACAAGAAAAAAAAAATCCCAGGCCCCAAAACAAAGACGGATGTTTTGACTTAGGAAGAAAGCAAAAAAGAGGAGTTTAAAAACTTATTGTCCTCACAGCAAACAGATACTTAATTGGTTTAAAATAAATGAAAAGACATTTTATATTTACATCACAATTGACCCAAAAAGGAAGATAAGTGAACATCTAATCCTCTCAACTTCTCTATTTTCCCTCTTTTCTTTCTTTTTACCTCTCCTCCTCCCTATAATAAACACTCCTTAAGTATTTCACAGGGCTCCAGCTCAGGTAAGCTGGAATCAGCACTACGGTAGATGTAATCCATGAATGGGAATCTTGGAAATTCCACCCCTCATCTTGTGCTGCCTCATGTACTTGAATCTCACAGAGGCAGAAACCTCTGTGTTTAGCTGTGAGTGTAGTGTGCTAATGATGTCAGGGAAGATCAGTGATCGCCAGCATTTGTGGAATAGTGCAAGGAGCCCATGCCTGAGACTCAGGACACATAGGCTGTAGTTCTAGTTGGCTCCTAACTGACGTGTTACTTTGGGAGTGTAACTCAAGCTCCTAGGGACTCCCCTTCTTATGGTCTCTTCCTTGTCTAATAGTCTAAGTGTATGCCTTGGGCAGAGTGGCTATTTACAGTCATGGAGGGTAAGGAGCCTACTCTGGGGACAAGTCAGGATTGAAATCCAGCCTTTGCTGCCCTTATCCAGACTCCGCCTTTCCAGAGGGGAAACTTGCTGAGACCCCGATAATGAGCCCGGGCAAAGGCCCTCCCTAACGTGGGGCAGGGATGAAGACAAGGGGAGGAATTTTTGAGAGCTTGGGACCCGAAAGCCCAATGATGTGTCTATTTGCAGGATGCTCAAGAGTGACCAAAGATAAGAGAAGTCTGCAGGAGACAATATGGAGTTTAGGAGATGGAGGAGGAGACCGAGAGTCAGTGGGGAGAGGCATCCCGGGAGAAGTCTGTGGGAGGCAGGGGGAGGATCCCTTCTCTGAATGTCAGGGTGACTTGGAGAGCAGCCTAGCCTCAATTCAATGATAAGACACAGAGGAACCAGACAGGGAGGAGGGTGCATGCACACTGGCCAGCACCACTCTGGCAGATGCTCTGTCCTGCTGGGGTGTTGAGGAGGGCTGGGTATTGCGGGCTGGGGCACAGGCTGGGGGAGGCTGGGGACATGAGAAGAACGTGAAGATGAAACAGACGCCACTTTGAGGTAATGCATGGCTGTGATTTATCCACTTTTATAATATATTGAATATATATTTGTGCCCAACTGAGCCTGACTGACTGCCTTCAGGTTGTGTTTGGAGGTTCTGAGATGGGGAGATGCTGAAGAGAAGTGACAGGGAAAATGGAAGGACCAAGGTGGTGTTAAAGGAAGGCAGGCCTTGTACTTAGAATACCCTAAATCCAGCCTGTCTTAGAGGGTGACATGGATTATGATCTGAAAGGCTGGGGCAGGAAATGTGAATAAACTGAAGACTCGACTGCAGAGCTGGGTTAACCCCAAGCTTCCATGGGGAGTCCTCAGAAGGGGAAAAACCAGGCTCTATTGGGAAAATCCAAGGGAGAGAATTGGTACCTGAGGGTGAAAGTTTGTGGAGAGGGCGTTTGTGACCTGGGACTGGGATGGGAAGGAGTGTTGTCTGTGCTCAACTGGAAGGTCTGGTTTATTAGATGGGGTGGCAGAAGCAGCCAGCACAAGTAAGTTTCCCACTACAAATTGCCTTCCATGCCAGGCTGGGCCGAGCTAGGTGTGGGAGGTGGTGAAAACCCGTACTATGGCTGACACCACTGAGCTCGCACCCTGGACTCTTCCAAAATGTGCTAAAGAGGTTTGCGTGTAAGCCATGTGAGCTGAGAGACCATATTTGGCGCCGGGACTATAAAAAATCTCAGGGAAGAACAAAGGGCTGGGAGCAATCCTGTTTTACCACCTACTTTGGAGGCTGAGGATGACAAGGGGAGCAGAAGTGAAACGTTTTGTCATGGGGAACAGCACTGGGTTTGGTGACTTAGAAGATGGGTGCTGGCCCTCCCTCAGGCAGCTGACCCAAATGGGCCCCTTGGTCTGGAAGGTTCTCTTTAGTTCTCTGAGACTGAGACAAACTCATGTCCCGTTGCTGAATACCCTCAGCCCCGTCTTCAGAACAGCCAGGGGATTGTCTACATTAGCATCACTGTGGCAGAGGTAACTCACCCTATGTGCAAAGCCAGTGTCTCAACAGCAAGGCCTGACACACCAGCCCCAAACAAAGCCCTTGCATGTGGGTCCTGAGTGCCACACACTGCATTATGATGAAGGGCTATTCATTCCTAGCTGGACCCCAGTGCTTGCACATACTATCCAGACTCTTGACATCATTTTCTTATTTAGCAGAAGAGACATTCAGAGTTCAGGAAGGGTAGGTGGCCCGCCCAATATCATGGAGATGGCAGTCACACCAGATTGAGTTTTTCCTGCTCTATTTGATTCCCCCCAAGTTGAGTCCATCTCCATATTCACTCCTCGAATTGCTCTAATTTCCTCAAACTCCCAAACTGTTATTTCACAAAAGAGAATTCTATTCCTTGTACCTACTAACTTTAACTTTAATACTTTCATGGAAATAATGGTCCCGGGAACAGACTCACTTATAAAAACTCACCCTTGGCAAACATTGTCAAATTAAGATTTATAGGCCAGAAAAGAAAATCAGTTAAAATTGTATTCTTGTGTTTCTTTAAATCTACCATAAAACCAAAAATCTTTAATGAGCCAGAAAATCCACAAAAACCATTACGTTAAAAATAAACTTTAAAAAAAAAATTGACTGGAAGTCAACAAGAATAATAGAAGGTATAAAACCTGCCGACTAGAGCAGTGATTATATTATATTGATCTGAAGGATTAAGGCAAAGAAAGGGGACTCAAGGATACACCCCGAGGAATGTTTGCTGCCCTTTGAATGAAAACTTCCGGGACTGATGGGTGCTTAGGTTATAGGACCTCCGGAGGAGGCCACCTTCTCCCTATCCTCACCATGAAGAAGTTTGTTCAACAGACTATAGCAACTTCTGATGTGGCCATATGATCAAATCAAATCAAATGCCTTGTTTTTTTTTAAGATTTTATTTATTTATCTGAGAGGGAGCACGAGAGGGGGGAGGGTCAGAGGGAGAAGCAGACTCCCTGCTGAGCGGGGAGCCCGATGTGGGACTCGATCCCAGGACTCCAGGATCATGACCCGAGCCGAAGGTAGTCGCTTAACGAACTGAGCCCCCCAGGCGCCCAAAATCAAATGCTTGTAAACTGTGAAGGGCTTTATAAATGCAAGTGGCGCCTTGGTTCTAGAAAGGGGCCAGAGTTTAGGTCTCAACCACTGTTTTATCCTCAGAGGGCCTGGCCACAATAAGTATTTGTTCAACGAATGAGTCAAATAATCTACAGGTAATACTCTTTTGGTATTATTCCTTCTGATTATCCTCAAAGATTTTTTTTTGGGGGGGGCGGGTGCCATGGGATACTCATTTGCTCTCTACTTACAACCTAAAAACCACCCTGGGGGGTTCTGTCGCATCCTATTCTGTTTGGAGGGAACCTATAGAAAAGGAGTCCTTTTATTGAGAAGGAGGATGGAGGAGATGACATCGACAGTCCTTTCAAGAGCCAAGATTCTAGGATTGCAGATGCGTTGGGCTTTCTCAGGTGACACCGTGTGGTTTGCCCCATGCCTTGCTCACGGCCATCCTCCTCTCGTGGCCTGGCTGAAATATCTTAGGCTGTTCATTTCGGCTCCTAGAAACTCAGACATCACTTGATTTCTATGATCCAGTCCTTGGCATTTTCTTCCCCAAACCATAAATCCACAGGTGGTACTCTGAAATAATTCTTTAGGTTTCTCTTGAGGGTGGACTCCATTCGTTCATTTATTCAACAGATATTATTGATCACTAATGAGGTGCCAGGCACTTTGCTATTACTGAAGATTCAGTCCTAAACAGCACAGACAAGTTCTTCTCATGGAACTTGAATATTGATGATTGGGAGAAATGCCTCAGTGGTGTTGGTCTTTGCTGTGACTGCCCTCTACTCCCCACCCCATCGCTGGGCCAGCTTTGCAGTTGTAAAGGAAACAATAGCATGCCTGATAAGTCTGGATAGTGACAGAGGTGACATCAAGGACCTCACAGTGTTTATGTGTTGTTGTGTTAATATGTTTTTTAGGATCTTTTACATTCTGGTTAGCCAGAGGCTGCTAGTGCAAATAGCCACAAGGAGTAGGAGGACCTGCTTTCAGCCATGACTGCCTCCCAGCCCTGTTCCTCGGTGGAAGTTGTGCAGCATAAATGGGTTGATTCTGATACTTGCTGGAACTATTTGGGTTAAGACTTAGGGGTCAACATCTGCTACCTTGTTGTCAAAGAGTACCTTGGTGTGAATATTTTCTTTGCTCTATGGAGCCTTGTAGAATAGTAGCTAAGAGGTACTAAATCTCAGCTGTGTACTTGGGGCTCCCAAGACCTCCTTCTAAGGATAAGAGTAGAGCCAGGTTTTGATCTGCCCTGTGAGCTCTGTGACAATGCTTTGCCTCATGAAGCAGCAAGCTTTTGCCCCCTTTGCCTTGGTGTCCTGCAAAGAGCTTGCGGGCAAGGAGGTTTCCTTGCCTTCCTGGGCTGTAGGAATGTGTGTGGTGAGACACTATGCAAACTTCCACTGAGCTTTGAGAAAAGGAGACAAATCAGTGATGGGTTACCTTCAGGGGTTCTGTATGATGGAGTATTTCACTCTAATTCTGGGATGACTCCAGCCAAATTGTTGTTTTATTTTTAGGAGCGCTTGAACAGGTCTGACCTGATCATCAGAACTAGTTGGAAAGATGGCTCTATTGTACAGAGATCCCAGGAAGCATGACTCATTTGACCAAAGATTCGGGAACTCCAAGAGATGGTTTCATTAGCCACCAAAATAAATTAATCACAAAAACTCCTTGAAGCCACCTAACATCATTCTGGAACAATGTGAGGTTACAAAGGCAGAAAATCAAAATAAAGAATCGGTGGTTGGTGTTTGGGGACCATGGGAAGAGTGAAATTTTCCCACAAGATTTACCTTTGCTGTTATAAGAATTTATCCTGCTGGTCTCTGTCTCTTTCATCCTGTTCTGTTGCCTGATGATGTATACATTGCCTTTCTGATAGTCAGAACCCTGCTTTCCTTTTCTGCTTTTCGCATCCCTCCCTTCAAGCAGGGAGGCAGACAACCAAGGCACAAAGGAACGAAGCCAAATACTACAAAACATTAATGGAATATTTGCTCCAGATGAGATTTTTAAAGAGGCACTTTAAATGCAGCAAAGACCTAAGTCCTCACGTCAATGTTCCTGTAAGCAGAAAATAAAATCTACAGATAAAGTTTTAGTGGAAGGTGTATCACTTTATTTTATTAGTATTCATATTCCAAACTCATATATGCAATTGTGGAGAGCTTCATGAGACAGTTTTGCTCTGAGGAAACAGACAACAACCCCAGACCAGCCTAATAAACATTCAAAATATCATCCATTCCAGGCACAGGTGTTCTCCAGTTGGCACCTGTGCTGATGTTTAGTGGGCTAGAGCTCCGGGCACCATCATAATTTGTGCTCTGGCTTTACATCCCACATGTCCACTGCAATGAAATGGCCCAATTTGTCCTGCCTCTGCGTTGGAGGGGGCAGGGTCCCCAGGATCCTCCTAGCAATATACCTGTCTTCCAGTTTACTGTATTTATAGTCAGGATGACACTCCTCCTAGCCTCCCCTAACTGTTCAAGGACAGGTTAACTCTGAAGAAAGGTACTTGAGGGTTTCCTGAACTGCTCTGCTGTTTGATCTGGCCTCTGACTCACAGCCATGCACAGATGAGTGTGCATCTTTAAACCTAGACTCCGGCGTTCCCTGAACAGGTACAAGATGGTGGGTTACTGTACATACCCTGTCCAGAACCAGGAAAGTCTTATTTATTTATTTTTTTTATAAACTGACCTGGTATTAGAGAGGATCTATTGGGCTATAGGAAATGCTGGTGCTCTGCTACTTAAAAAGAATGAATTTCCTCGAAATTTCATTTGACCTTCACAAGGGTATTCCCATTTTTGACCCCAAAGCATCAAGAAGTGAGACTTTTCCACTTTACAGGCACTTTTATTCCCAAGCCCAGTCTTTCTCTCCTCATTCCACAACAACTCTAACAATAAAGTGAGAATCATTATGAATTCCTGATGGAAGTACCTCCAAATTTTAATGCCTTATGGTCACGTGGTGGGGAGCCCAGCGAAAAAGAACATTCAGATTAATGACAGGGAAGAAACCTGAGGGAAAACCAAGGATTTCAACAGAATACATTTGGATGGCAAGGAATCCTAAAGATGCCCCAGTGTTTCAATAACTCCTGGCTGTTTATAGCTCTAGGACCCAACCCCAGATCTACAGAATTAGAATCTCTGTGGGAGAAGCCTAGGAATCTGTATTTTAATAAGTATCCCAGGCAAGTCTGGAAAACACTTATCGGCTGAGGAAAAAAAAAAAAATTCCTCATCTGGACTTTGGACCCAATTTAGGATGGAGCTTCAATCCACTTAAATCCCACTTTGCCTCTCTCCTCAGCTACCCTGCCCCCTGGACACATCTTCTGTGACCAGGAAGCGTTCTGTTTTCTCTTCCTTGTGTGAGGAAGTGCTTTCTCCTCCGAGTACACACGGACTTCCCTGCTGTGTCCTGCCACCTGCACTGCCCGGAAAGCTCTTTCTTGCCCCTCCCATTGCTGAGCATTCCCCAGTTGGCTGTATACCAGTGTTAGGCAGTTTTCCTTCTTCAAGGCTTTCTCTGCTTTTTCTCTTCATCCAGTAGAATTTCTCAAGCAGAGCTAGATGGTTGTCTTCTCCCTAGACCCGTCTCTTGGCTCAACTGCAATGCTCTTTAAGGGGGAATTGGATTCTAGTCCATGAGAAACTAAGGTGCCATGACCTGGGTCACCAGCTGGTGTCTCCTCACCCAGTGATGGCGGGGTGTGGATAAGGAGATGATCAAGTCTCTCGGGAGGCAGACCCTGCAGTTACTCTCATACCTGCTGGTACTGGTCGCACATCACGTGTCAAACCCTTTGCCCCTCCGCACCCTGTTCAAGCCCTTTCCCTGGTGTTTGGCCCAGTTCCCCGGAACTGCTCTGTGGCCCCTTGCTCTCTCCACCATCGTTGCCCACACAGGATGTGGGTCCCCTCCCCACTGCCTGTGCTCAGGGCTTGAGACAGCCCAGTGTAACCACTGCCTTGGGCCAGTCTGCCCCAGTCTGGACTGCTGGGCACAGCCTTCCACTGCAGTTGCTGTGGCCTTGCTGTCAGCAGGGGAGAATCTGAGTCCTTTGAGCCTGTGGTGATAAGGAAGTCAGAGAGGAGGTTGGGGCCACAGCCCAGCCTCAAAGGGCAGACCTCCCTGGAGACTTGGGAACTGGCCAAGTGGCAGCCAAGGAGCAGACATTCCTGGTGTTTCTGCTGCTGCCTGTGCCACACCCTGGGGCTCACCACATATTCTCTAGGTCTGCTGTTTGCCCTGCTTTGTTAGCAGACCCCATCTCTCCTACCCCAGCCCGTCTTTTGCTCTGTCCTTTGCCATGGGGGTGCGGTGGTGGGGTGGGGGGTGGAGAGGCTGTGGGAGGAGGGAGGGAAAGGGTGCACTGTGACTTTAGGGGTATGATACTTAGCACCAAGTCATAGCACGGGGAAGCTCCCAAGGCTTGGGACCGTGGCTGAGGAAGGTCCTCTGTCTTCCCACGTGGTCATTTCTCCAATGGCAGGGAGAGAAGAGTGAGAAGGCAAAGATGCTCTTATATTCCAGTGTTTATTAACCACTTTTTGTATAGATTCTATCCCTTCTCCAATAATCAAAGCTGACTGTTTGCAAGAACAGATACATGGCTTATGCTCTATTTTTTCATTCAACAAATATTCACTGAGAACATACTCTGTCTAGGCCCTTGGGGTAAAGGTGCTGGAAGAAGTCTGGGGGTGCTACAGATGAGCTAAACCTGCAGCACAGTGCCTGGGGTTGAGTAGGCCTCAAAGAAGGGCTCTTAAATGGAATCAGGCAATTCTGATATAAGGAAATTAAGGGCCACATAGGTGCTATAAACAAAATATACGAGGGTCAGGAAATCTTTCTCGGCTGCAGTGCCTGAGGGACGTGTCAAGGTAGAGGTAAACACTTGGGCTGGACTTAAAGAACAGTTGTGTACTTGCAACCATGCTGGTGTGGTGAGCACTGTAGGAAGATGTCGACCTGAGTATATGTAGGGAGATGGGAAAGTTCTAGATTATTTGGGCAGTCAGTAATGTTTAGTTTGGCTAAAGCCCCGGGTTTCTTAAGGGAAATAGTGAAAATCCTGGAAAAATTGGCCAAAGCAAATCTGTGGAATGCCTCTGACACAGGATGAGAAGCTTTGACTTGATTTGGTCAGATATATAACCACCAGAGGCTATTCTCCAATAGACAGATGAGTGAACATGACAAATTGTGCTTTAAAGAAGCTGAGTCTTCCTTAGGCTGGGAAGATCATCAACATAACAGTGTACGAGGGAAAGAGTGCTGGCAGTGTGAATAGAAATGGAAAGAGATTTCGAGAGTGGTCCTCAGGGAGACTGAGCAGGACTTGGCAATGCTGTGGGTATCAAAGATAGCGACGTATCAGGAGACCATTGTGTGCCTCTATATACTGATTCCTGTTGGTTGGAAAGCTTCTCAGTTCAATATTCACAAATGTTTATTCATGCCTACTCTCTTGTCTTATGTGAAACAAGCAATACAGGAACAGCAAAGGTGATCAGACATAGTCTTTGCCCCAACTGGAAAAGAGACTTAGAGGAGAACCCAGGCCAACCTTCTATTCCCTTTGGAGAGAAATCAGAGATGATTGAATGTTGTATTTAATATCATCCAAAGTAGGAATGAGGAAAAAGGGACCAGGGTTCCCTGTGAACACCTTGGGTAGTTTGATGATTTTGTTTGGCTTTGTTTCATTCAGAGGTATTTCTTTTGATTCTAACATGGGATGTGTATTGAGTCACAAAGGTGAGTAAGAGATTGTCTCCCTCCCCTTCCCCCAGGGTCTCCCAGATTTTAAGGATGTTCAGAGGAGTCTGAAACGAATGGCAGGGCTGGGACACATGCAGTGGTCTGGGATTGAAAGGCAGGTTTTTTTGCCTCACTGGGGCACCGGAGCTGAGGGGAGTCCTTCTGGGTGAGGCAGCATTTAAGCCAGATGGTGGATGTAGTAGGATTACAATAGGTAGACATAGGAGAAATGAGAGCAGCATTCCTGGTGAGAAAAAGAGGGAGAGCAAAGGTGAGAAGACAGAGATGGTGGGACACATTTGGGGAATGCTACATTGCCTTGTTTGAAAAACGTATAGGCAGGGGCGCCTGGGTGGCTCAGTACGTTAAGCCTCCGACTCTTGATTTCAGCTCAGGTCCTGATCTCAGGGTCCTGGGATCTGCCCCGTGCATTGGCCCCATGGAGGCTCTGTGCTCAGCTGGGAATCTGCTTCAGATTCTCTCTCTCTCTCTGTCCTTCCCCACCCCTCAAATAAATAAATAAATCTTTAAAAAAAAGATATATAGGCAGAACATAGTCCTGCTTAAAGCTAGAGTTTTGTTTTTTTCTGTTTTGTTTTGTTCATGAAGTTAAGAAGTACATTTGGAAATCCAAGTAAGTGTTTAGAAGTTGTGGTTTAGTTGTTTCCAGTTATATAATGTTCTGGGTTTCTGATTGGCCATAGAAGACATCCTTGTTTGTTAGCAACTTGTCAAGAGTTCTTTGATTAGGTGATTTCTCCATTCTAGCCCAGAAGTGTGTCTGTTAGACTTTGACTTTTGGCAATAATGTATTCTTGGGAAGGAGACTTTCATTACTCACTATCCAAAGGAGTGGAAATCATGCTTGCTTTCTTATGGAGTCTCTTTATGGACCCCGAAATGTGTGTGTGACAGGACATCTATGGAAAATATGGAAATCACCATGTTTCATAATCACATTCCTGAAAACCCAAATGCTCAATGCCAGAAGTAGGCTGAAATTAGTCTTTTGCACTTTCTTGCTTCATCACTTTGGATCTTCCTTCTCCCTCAGAGTTGTTGATTCATCAAAGAGCAGCTAGAAATATTATGACAAGAGTATCTTTTTCATGTTAAAAAAGAGGACAAGAAGGACCACCCAAGGGTAAGAAAACCAATTAACCAACTTAATTATCAGCAACAAATTGTCAGTAATTCTTAGCTATGTTCTTTTGGTAACATTATGTGCTAGCATGCTTAAAGTAAATACAAGAGTAGGTTTTTTTTTTTTTTCTTTTTGGCAGGGCATGGTAGAGGGATGGTGGTTAGGGCTGGGGAATTGCTCATCAAAGCAGAAAGGATTCTAATAAATGCATGAGATTTAAACCCTAAACAGATCTTCAAGCATGAAGCGTTGAAGTTAGTGTCTGTGTACTGCTTTTGTAAGGCTGATGTACCAAATGACCACCAACCACTTAAAAACAACAGCAATTTATTTTCTCACAGTTTTGGAGACCAAAAGTTCAAAACAAAGGTGATTTCAGAGTCACATTCCCTCTGAGGTGTCACAGGGAGAACACTTCCTTGCCTCTTCCAGCTTGACAGTACATCACTCTACTCTGCCTCCATCTTCACACGATCTTCTATGTGTGTCTCCATATCTGAAACTACCCCCTGCCTTTTTTCTCATGAGGACACCGACATTGGATTTAGGACCCACACTAATCAGGGGTAATCTCTGAGATCCTTAGCTTAATTCCACCTGCAAAGACTCTTTTCTCAAATAAAGTCACAGTCACAGGTTCCAGGGATTAAGGCATAGACATATCTGTTGGGGGCCACCAACCTGTGACACTGAAGATGCATTCTTTGGTGTCATAAGGATGTCCTCCTGGATGTTCAACTAGTTTTTGTTGATTAACAACTCATCCTTAGGACAGCAGAAGATTGAATTCAGTGCAAGGAGGCTGGAGATCGTGGCGAGTCTAAGTAAGCTGCACTCGGAACAAGAGGAGTTATGTAGTTCGCTGAACAGAGATTATAAATTCGTTTTATCAATCACAGTGTATGGTGCAAATTTATCAACTTTCTTGATAGACTCCAAGGCTGGGAATTAGAGATCCTCAAAGAGAGTCAACTACATGGTACATTTTGTTGTTCATAATGCACTTTGTTGTTTCTTGATTTTTCCCCCTCCTTTCTCTTGAAAATAGAAAACTCTGAATTGATTCAGCTGGACATTTGAAACTCTGAAATGTTACGGAATAAAAAAGTACATTTTATTTATTTTATTTTATTTTTATTTTTGCGAGAGAGAGAGCACAAGCGGGGTGTAGGAGCAGAGGGAGAAGCAGACTCCCTGCTGAGCAGGGAACCCATTGCCAGACTGGATCCCAGGACCCTGGGATCATAACCTGAGCCAAAAAGTACACTTTAAAGCAAGTATCCCTAAAATAAATAGAAGACAACCCAGTAAATAATACACATTTAAGATTTTTTTCAGGAATGTTTAATGGCACCCCTTCAGGGTCAGAGTTTCTTATTTTTTATATGGGAATAGTAAGACACAGAGAAGGTAGGGCCACAAATGCAAAGTCAGCTCCCTAAATAATACGTGTAGAATCCCTTTTCTCTTTCAGTAACTTAGAAACACAGCCACCCACATATTCCTTCTCCTCTTCCCGGGTGCTTTGTGATGGTGATAGGAAATTGCCAGGAGAACACTGACTCACTGAAAATGCTCTCCTTTAGAGAGTAAACAGCAAGAATGAAATCATGTCAGCACCATTTACCAATTTTATTTTTAATTGGCTAACACGACTTTGATCACTGAAGGGGAAATAGTGAATGAGGGCTGGCGCAAGCTTAAGGACCGGCATTATTACCTCGTATGTTCGTTTAGACCATTTCCCACCATCCACCTGAGATGCAGTTATTTAATAGCATAATATGCTTACAGATCTATCTGCAGGGCTTAAAGATGGAAATTGAAACTCTGTGATGATTTAGCTGAAAGTTACTGGAGCATTCATAAAGCTGTCAGAATTACAAGAGAAACCACATTAAGAAAATGCCTGCACTAGTTGCTATTAAATGGATATTCAAACATCGTCAGCACTGTTATCCACAGAGGGCTGTTCTAATTTATAAGCTCCTGTACAAGGGGATAATGGTAGCTGCAGGTTCAAAGGAAAGTGGATCATAGGAATGACATTAGGAAGAGTGATCACATGTTTTAAAACATAAATCAGGACATAGGACAAAGGACTTTTCCCCGATTCATTAATTTATTTACATCTTTAAAAGGTATCCTCACTAGTAAATCACATTTGTAGAAAACAATAAAATGAACTGAAAAGGCACAAATTCAACTTTTATTCATTCAACAAATACTTACTGAGTGCCATTTGTATGCCAGGCATGATTTTAGGTACTGGATATGATGCAGACTAAACAGACAAAATACTGACCATAGATAGTAGTCAATTATTCTATCCACGAAGGTTTATTGAGGGCTGCTACACACCAGGAATGTGTTATGGTTGATATTCTGTCGATTCACAGTCATATACATTTGTGATCATGTGTACTCGGGAAATGAGATGTTACTGAGTCTCCGACCCTAAGAATTCCTGGGAGTACCCAGGTGTCTCCCATGAGTCTGCTGATCACTCTTGGGCATAACCTGTGGCTCTGTTGGCTAAGCTAGAGCTCTGTAGATTTGACCTCAATGTATGGAGTAGCTGTGCTGAGCCAAGATGCTGTTTCCATGTCCATGGCTGACTCCATGTTTATAGCTTCAATGCCGTTGGAGCCAGAGATCTGGATGTGATATTGGTGTCCCTGGAATGGAGCCTTGTGCTCTGAGATGGTGACCCGTCATGACCTATCATGTGACTGAGCTCCTTCTCAAGCACAGTGAGCTCAGGTAGCTTGTGCCCCAAGAGTTACAGTATTTAGCCAATCAGTTCTTTCACTTCTTCTCAAGCAGAGGTCCCTTTGCAACCTTGCATCCACCTCACACATTGGTACCCATCTCCTAACCCCGCATAAATCTAAGGACCTTAGTGCATGTACCTTCCACTCATTATGGGCCTCTGAGACCTGGACCTGCCAACCCAAGGCATCTTGTCACACAACACATGCATCTTTGAAAACAAGATGGCCTGAGGAAACCTGGAGCAGGTGGCCTTAGGAATATAGCCACTGGGTGCAAACTGAGTGACACAAAGTTCAAGGTAAAAAAGCCAGTATTTTATGGAAATGAGCAGTTCGGAAGATGAAGCAGGAGTCAATTACAAAGGCAAAAAACAAATTTGGGTATGAGCCGTACACCCAGAACTGAAGTTGAAGTTAAGGTGCAATAATTAGAAACATGGGAATTTGCATCAGGAATCAAATTAAATTGGCAAAGAACCTAATGATCTATATACCCAGATCTTTACAGGGAGAAATTATTACTTATGCCAATTCTGCCATTAAAGATATGGATATTGAGCTCCTGCCCTGACACAGACTCTGCATTAGACAATGGGGAGATAAGGACCACCAAGTCCTTTTTCTTGCCTTTAAGAAGCTTAGAGTCTGAGACAAGGGTCAGAAAGTACAGACCTTTGGACAGATCTAGTGCACTTCCTGTTTTTCTACCATCTGTGAGCAAACCATGGCTTCTACATTTTTAAATGGTTGGGGGGAAATCAAGAGACTAATATTTCCTGATATGTGAAAATTGCCTGAGTTCAAATGTCAAGGTGTATAAATAAAATGTTATTGGAACACAGCCATGCTCATTCGTCCTTGTGTGTGGCTGCTTTCTGCTATAGCAGCAGAGTTGAGTACTTGCCACAGAGATCATATTAGCCACAAAGCCTGAAACGTTTGCCCACTCCTGATCCAGGAGATGGAACAGAGGGAACAGCACAGACATAAGCACATGACTTAGGGGAGAATGTGGAGGTAAAGATGTATCCAAGGGTATTCCTAGAACATTGAAGAGGGCATTAGAAAAGAGGCACAATTTTTAGTTTACTTAAGGTTACTAAAACAATGTATAATGAACCAGAGAGAATTTTAGATACTTTCTTTTTGCTATCATATAAACAAGGAGCCAAAGGAACAAAAAAACAAACAACAAAAAACAAAAAAACTTGTTACTATATTTCCAGCTTAACTCTTGTTTTTTTTTCACTTATTTTATTATTAGTAATAATAATATTTCAGCTTTCTCTTAATAACAGTTTATACACACAAGTATTAGTTTTGCTTTATTACCAGTTGTCTTATACATATTAATAAAACATTATTTGTTCAGGGTATCCTGCATAGAATGGAGTTAAAAAAAAAAAGATTCTTTAATTTTTAAGTAGTCTGAAAGCCATGGTCTGGAGCAGCTTGGCAAGGCTGGGTCTCTGAACATGGTTCAAATGGCAAGTCTCCCCCTAAGGCCTGAGAAAGGGGTGCCCTCTGAGCCATTCTTTTTTATTGGTTTGGTCTTCCTGGGATGGGAAAGAGGAACCTGGATGCCAGTGGGTACCAATGGTGGCATTGCACAGGCTGACCTCAGAGGCATTTTTAAATAGAACCTCTTCCATATCTGATGCAGGGATGCTGAGCAGAAAAAAAAAAAGATCTGGGGCTTTGATTCTCATTTTACTTTTTTAATTTTTGGCTTCCTCTAGTGAGAGTATAAGCTCATGCTCTAATGAACAAGTGGTCAGTGATACAGGCCAGTAGCCCACACTGACTCACTGAGAGGCAACATGGCATTGGTTGTGGGGTTAGGATGTCTGTGGATTTGAACACTAGCTCAGCCACTCAGCAGCTTTGTGACTCTGGGCAATTTACCTAGCTTCTAGACTTTAGTGTTTGTAAAACGAGGAAAGTACTAGCAGCTATCTAATAGAGGCATTGTAGATTAAGTAAATTAATGTATAAAAAATATTTGTAACAGTGCCTGGCATGCAGGAGAATCCTCAACCTTTGCCATGATGATGATGATGATGATTACTTTGCTCTCTTGGAAAGACCTATTCAGAGCCCACCCTAAACACTATTTTTAGGCTCTTAACATATTTCCTGACCCTCCATCTTCAGAGCCAGAATCTTTCCCTTGGTTTCTCTTTTTTCCTGAGGTCCTCCCCTGAGGTCCTTTGGCCTCTTCCATTGTCTTTTTGTCTTACTTCAGTCCTTTAAATCTTAACTGTAGCAATCTAGCAAATATGCCCAGGCACTAACTTTTATTATCCTTGTGAGGAGAGCCTAGTGGAGTGATTAAATTCTCTATAGCAATATCATTGATCAACCAGTTTCTGTTTTAGAGCATCAGTCATTTCCTCTGTAGCAGAAATGGTGACCACCACATATTTGTTGGATTGAATTGAATTCTGTTCTTGCTCTGACAGTGATGAAGATCCTATTCTCAAAAATTTATTGCTGCATTAAATTAACCTAGAACTTAAGAACTGGACAGGTATCTATTTATTTACATTTAACTACCTGATACTTTCTGCTTGACTGTTTTGCTCTGGAAAACAGAGTTTGGAATTTCTGGTTCCCGATTTATACAAGGGATGTATTATGATTCTTCCAGAAGATCATCCTTATCCACAATTTTCTGGGGACTCTTGCCTTAAGTGTATCCTTACAAGGCTCCTTATTCATTCCCAGCTGATTTGTTCCTGACTCGGCTTCCTCCCTTTCCTTGCACTCAGCTGCTCATCTCTAAGTTTCAGAGATGCTTGCAAAGGACTGACTTAGGATTTAAAAGAGGATGAGTGAGTGTTTTAGTTATTTATAGCTGTGTACCAAACTACCCTCAAACTTAGCAGCTTGAAACAACAAACATTTATAATCTCACAGTTTTGGTGGGTCAGGAAGCTAGGAGTGGCTTGTTTGGGTTATTATGGTTCAAGATTTCTCACGATGCAGCAATCAAGGTGTCAGCCAGGGCTGCAGTCATCTGGGACTTGATTGGGTTGGAGGATCCACTTCCAAGACTGTGAACATGACTGTTTGCTGGGGGCTTCATTTCCTTGCCATTTGGGCTTCTCTGCAGGGCTGCTAACACAGAACGGCATCTGGCTCCTCCAGAGAAAGTGCGCCATGTGAATGAGTAAGAGTGCCGAAGATAGAAGCCAGAGCTTTTATTATCTAATATTAGATGTGGCATATTATTATTTCTGTACAGTATTAGACATACAAATCAACACTGGTACAATGTGAGTATAGATTGCATAAGAGTATGGATAACCGAATGTGGGTTCCTTGGGGATGATCTTGGAGGTTCACTACTATATTCTACTCTCCGGTCCCTAATGATTCACATCATTCCCTGGTCCCTAATGATTCACATCATTCCCACATGCAACATACATTCATTCCTGCATGAGTTCCCCCAGAGTATCTCACTGAAGCACCAGCTTAAAATCCAGAATTTCTTTATCTATATCCGGTCCAGGAGAGGAAGACACTCTTCAGGTGTAGCTCTTTAAAAGCAACTCCTCAAGTACAGCTCCTCTTCGCTTATGAAACTAACTACCCACACCTGGCATACAATGGGGGGTATAGGCATAGGACAATGGTGATAGACATTCCTGTTCAAAAAGAGGAGGAATGAGGAAGGAGGAGCAAGATGGCAGAGGAGTAGGAGACCTAAATTTTGTCCGGTCCCAGGAATTCAGCTAGATAGTTATCAAACCATTCAGACCACCTACAAACTCAACAGGAGATCAAAGAAAAGAATAGCAGAAACTCTTTGAACAGAAAAGTGACCACTTTCTGGAAGGTAGGACGTGTGGAGAAGTGAATCCGAGGTGATATATGGGAAGATAGTTGGTGGGGGGAGGGAGCCAGCTACTGGCAAGTGATAGAGCAGTGGAGCACAAAATTGGAACTTTTAGAAGTCTGCTATGCTGAGGAACGTCACTCCAGTGGCTAAGCAGGGGATAGGGGGGTGGAACCCTCACTGGGACAGTGTGGTCTCAGGACCCTCAGGGTCACAGGAAGACCAGGGGTGCCTGAGTGTGGCAGAGCTCCCAGGTATCAGAGCGGGGAAGCCGGCTGCAGAGACGGAGCCGAGGAGTGGGCTCTCGGTTCAGCGTTGCCATAAACTGTGATCCCCGGCACAGTCTGGCCACTGCTCTTCCGGCAGGGACCCAACAAGCAGCAGATCCAGGGAGACTCCTCTTCCTCCCCCAAGAGGAGTGGCACAGGAGTGCACCGCAGGGATCTGCTGGGTTTGGAGACTCCAAACAGGGTCGTGTGCCAGAGATAGAAATGCTTGGTCACGGGCCGGGTGAGCACGGAGTGTGGCCGGGGACCGGGGAGACAGGAGTGATTGACTGCTTTTCTCTGGGGGCACACTGAAGAGCGTGGCCCCGAGTTCTTGGTTCCTCTGGGGCAGAGATTGGGGGGCCACCATTTTCACTCTCAGCCTCAGAAGCTATACGGAAAGCTTGCAGGGAACAAAAGCTCCCGGGAGCAAACCTGAGCAGATTACTTAGTCTGGACCAGCAATGGCAGGGCAATTCCGCCTCCAGCAAAGACATTTGAGTACGATGGCAACAGGCCCCTCCCCCAGAAGATCAGCAAGAACAGCCAACCAAGACCAAGTTTACCGATCAATGAGAAAGGCAGAATTCCAGCGACAGAGGAATACTGCAATAGAATTCATGGCTTTTTTCCCATGATGCTTTAGTCTTTCAAAGTTAATTTTTTTAATTTTATTTTTTTCTGTTTTTTTAGTTGAATTTTTCTTCTTTTTCAAACATCTTATCAATTCCTTTTTAAAAATCCTTTTTTGATTTTTCATTTTTATAGTCATATTCTATCTCTTCATTGTATTTAAACTTATTTTTTGTATATATATATATATATGTAAGTTTTTCTTTCTTTAAAATATTGGGATACAGTTTCTTCTAACACACCAAAATATACCCTAAATCTAGTGTATAACATTGTCCTAGTCTCCCACCTGATCACATTCTTTTTTTAAAAATGTTTTTCATTATTTTTTCATCAATTCCTTTCATCAATTCCTTTTTTAAAATCTTTTCTAATTTTCATCTTTACAGTCATATTCCATCCCTTCATTGTATTTATCCTTATTTTTGTATTTAAAATTTTGGGAGGCAATTTCTTCTAACAGACCAAAATACGCCCAAGATCTAGTGTGTGGCTCTGTTAGTTTCCCCAACCTGATCATATTCTTTTTTTTTTTTTTCCCCTTTCTTTTCCACTCTGGTTTCGGGTCTCTTCTGATTTGTTTAGTGTATATTTTTCTGGGGTCATTGTTACCCTGTTAATATTTTTTTTTTTTTATCTCATTCATCTATTCTCCTCTGGAGAAAATGACAAGATGAAAAAACTCACCTCAACAAAAAAGAGCAAGAGGCAGTATCGACTGCCAGGGACCTAAACAATATGGACATTAGTAAGATGTCGGAACTAGAGCTCAGAATGACGATTATAAATATACTAAATGGGCTTGAAAAAAGCCTAGAAGATACTAGAGAATCCCTTTCTAGAGAAATAAATGAACTAAAATCTAACCAAGTCAAAATCAAAAAGGCTATTAATGAGGTGCAATCAAAAGTGGAGGCTCTAACTGCTAGGATAAATGAGGCAGAAGAGAGAATTGGTGATATAGAAGACCAAATGATGGAGAATAAAGAAGCTGAGAAAAAGAGAGAGAAACAACTACTGGATCATGAGGGGAGAACTCCAGAGATAAGTGATACCATAAAGCGAAACAACATTAGAATAATTGGGATCCCAGAAGAAGAAGAAAGAGAGAGAGACAAATTATAGCAGAGAACTTTGCTAATTTGGGGTAAGGAAACAGGCATCAAAATCCAGGAGGCACAGAGAACCCCTCTCAAAATCAATAAAAATAGGTCAACACCCTGACATCTAATAGTAAAACTCACAAGTCTCAGAGACAAAGAGAAAACCCTGAAAGCAGCTTGGGACAAGAGGCCTGTAACCTACAATGGTAAGAATATTAGATTGGCAGCAGACCTATCCACAGAGAGTTGGCAGACCAGAAAGGACTGGCATGATATATTCAGAGCACTAAATGAGAAAAATATGCAGCCAAGAATACTATATCCAGCTAGGCTGTCATTGAAAATTGAAGGAGATGGGCGCCTGGGTGGCTCAGATGGTTAAGCGTCTGCCTTCGGCTCAGGTCATGATCCCAGGGTCCTGGGATCGAGTCCCGCATCGGGCTCCCTGCTCCTTGGGAGCCTGCTTCTCCCTCTGCCTCTCTCTCTCTCTCTGTCTCTCATGAATAAATAAATAAAATCTTTAAAAAAAAATAAAAAAAAAGAAAAAAAAAGAAAATTGAAGGAGAGATTAAAAGCTTCCAGGACAAACAAAAACTAAAAGAATTTGTGAACACCAAACCAGCCCTACAAGAAATATGGAAAGGGGACCCCTAAGCAAAGAGAGAGTTTGAAAGTAACACAGACCAGAAAGGAACAGAGACAATATACAGTTAACAGTCATCTTACAGGCAATACAATGGCACTAAATTCCTATCTTTCAATAGTTACCCTGAATGTAAATGGGCTAAATGCCCCAGTCAAAAGACACAGGGTATCAGATTGGATAAAAAAAAAAAAACAAGACCCATTGACATACTGTCTGCAAGAGACTCATTTTAGACCCAAAGACATCGCCAGATTGAAAGGGAGGGGGTGGAAAACCATTTACCATGCTAATGGACAGCAAAAGAAAGCTGAGGTGGCAATCCTCATATCAGACAAATTAAATTTTAAACCGAAAACTATAATAAGAGATGAGGAAGGACACTACAGGATACTTAAAGGGTCTATCCAGCAAGAAGATCTAAAAATTTTAAATATCTATGCCCCTAACATGGGAGCAGCCTATTACATAAGCCAGTTAATAATAAAATCAAATAAACACATTGATAATAATACAATAATAGTAGGGGACTTTAACACTCCCCTCACTGAAATGGACAGATCATCTAAGCAAAAAGATCAACAGGGAAATAAAGACTTTAAAGGGCACACTGGACCAGATGGACTTCATAGATATATTCAGAACATTCCATCCCAAAGCAACAGAATACACATTTTTCTGTAGTGCACATGGAACATTCTACAGAATAGATCACATCCTGGGTCACAAATCAGGTCTCAACTGGTACCAAAAGATTGGGATCATTCCTTGCATATTTTCAGACCACAATGTTTTGAAACTAGAACTCAATCACAAGAGGAAAGTCGGAAAGAACTCAAATACATGGAGGTTAAAGAGCGTCCTACTAAAGAATGAATAGGTCAACCAGGAAATTAAAGAAGAATTAAAAAAATTCATGGAAACCAATGAAAATGAAAACACAACTGTTCAAAATCTTTGGGATGCAGCAAAGGCAGTCCTAATAGGAAAGTATACAGCAACGCCTTTCTCAAGAAACAAGAAAGGTCTCAAATACACAACCTAACCCTACACCTACAGGAGCTAAAGAACGAACAGCAGATAAGACTAAACCCAGCAGGAGAAGAGAAATAATAAAGATCAGAGCAGAAACCAATGAACTAGAAACCAAAAGAACAGAGCAACAAAACTAGGAGCTGGTTCTTTGAAAGAATAAATAAGATTGATAAACCTCTGGCCAGACATCAAAAAGAAAAGAGAAATGACCCAAATAAATAAAATCATAAATGAAAGAGGAGGGATCACAACCAACATCAAAGAAATACAAACAATTATAAGAACATATTATGAGCAACTCTATGCCAGCAAATTAGATAATCTGGAAGAAATGGATGCATTCCTAGAGACGTATAAACTACCAAAACTGAACCAGGAAGAAATAGAAAACCTGAACAGACCTATAACCACTAAGGAAATGGAAGCAGTCATCAAAAATCTCCCAAAAAACAAGAGCCCAGGGCCAGATGGCTTCCCAGGGGAATTCTACCAAACATTTAAAGAATTAATACCTATTCTTCTGAAACTGTTTCAAAGAATAGAAATGGAAGGAAAACTTCCAAACTCATTTTATGAGGCCAGCATTACCTCGATCCCAAAACCAATTAAAGACCCCATCAAAAAGACTAATATCCCTGATGAACTTGGATGCAAAAATTCTCACCAAAATACTAGCCAATAGACTCCAACAGTATACTGAAAGGATTATTCACCACGACCAAGTGGGATTTATTCCTGGGCTGCAAGGTTGGTTCAACATCTGCAAATCAATCAATGTGATACAATACATTAATAAAAGAAAGAACAAGAACCATATCATCCTCACAATAGATGCAGAAAAAACATTTGACAAAGTACAGCATCCTTTCTCAATTAAAACTCTTCACAGTGTAGGGATAGAGGCTACATACCTCAATATTATAAAAGCCATCTATGAAAAACCCACAGTAAATATCATACTCAATGGGGAAAAACTGAGAGCTTTTCCTCTAAGGTCAGGAACATGGCAGGGATGTCCACCATCACCACTGCTGTTCAACATAGTACTAGAAGTCCTAGCCACAGCAATCAGACAACAAAAAGAAGTAAAAGGCATCCGAATCAGCAAAGAAGAAGTGACACTCTGTTTTTTCAGATGATATGATACTTTATGTGGAAAACCCAAAAGACTAGCATATGAGTATGCTAGAACTCATACAGGAATTCAGTAAAGTGGCAGGATATAAAATCAATGTACAGAAATCAGTGGCATTCCTATATACCAACAACAAGACAGAAGAAAGAGAAATTAAGGAGTCGATCCTATTTACAATTGCACCCAGAACCATAAGATACCTAGGAATAAATCTAACCAAAGAGGCAAAGGATTTGTACTTAGAAAACTATAGAATATTCATGAAAGAAATTGAGGAAGACACAACGAAATGGAAAAACGTTCCATGCTCATGGATTGGAAGGACAAATATTGTGAAAATGTCTATGGTACCTAGAGCAATCTACACATTTAATGCAATCCCCATTAAAATACCATCCACTTTTTTCAAAGAAATGGAACAAATAATCCTAAAATTTGTATGGAACCAGAAAAGACCCTGAATAGCCAGAGGAATGTTGGCAAAGAAAAGCAAAGCTGGTGGCATCACAATTCTGGACTTCCAGCTCTATTACAAAGCTGTCATCATCAAGACAGTATGGTACTGGCACAAAAACAGACACATAGATCAATGGAACAGAATAGAGAGCCCAGAAATGGACCCTCAACTCTATGGTCAACTAATCTTCGAAAAAGCAGGAAAGAATGTCCAATGGAAAAAAGACAGTCTCTTCAACAAATGGTGTTGGGAAAATTGGACAGCCACATGCAGAAGAATGAAACTGGGCCATTTCCTTACACCACACACAAAAATAGACTCAAAATGGATGAAAGACTAAATGTGAGATAGGAGTCCATCAAAATCCTGAAGGAAATCACAGGCAGCAACCTCTTCGACATTAGCTGCAGCAACTTCTTCCTAGACACATCACCAAAGGCAAGGGCAGCAAGGGCAAAAGTGAACTGTTGGGACTTCATCAAGATAAAAATCTTTTGCATAGCAAAAGTCAACAAAACCAAAAGACAACTGACAGAATGAGAGAAGATATTTGCAAATGACATATCAGATAAAGGGCTAGTATCCAAAATCTATAAAGAACTTATCAAACTTAACACCCAAAGAACAAATAATCCAATCAAGAAATGGACAGAAGACATGAACAGACATTTCTGCAAAGAAGACATCCAAATGGCCAATAGACACATGAAAAAGTGCTCAACATCACTCAGCATCAGGGAAATCTAATTCAAAACCTCCATGAGTTACCACCTCACACCAGTCAGAATGGCTAAAATTAACAAGTCAGGAAATGACAGATATTGGCGAGGGTGCGGAGAAACGGGAACCCTCCTACACTGTTGGTGGGAATGCAAGCTGGTGCAGCCACTTTGGAAAACAGTATGGAGGTTCCTCAAAAAGTTGAAAATAGTGCTACCCTACGACCCAGCAATTACACTACTGGGTATTTACCCCAAAGATACAAATGTAGTGATCCGAAGGGGCACATGCACCCTAATGTTTATAGCAGTAATGTCCACAATAACCAAACTGTGGAAAGAGCTACGATGTCCATCGACAGATGAATGGATAAAGAAGATGTGATATATACATATATATACATATACACACACACACGCATACACACAATAGAATATTATGCAGCCATCAAAAAAATGAAATCCTGCCATTTGCAAGGATGTGGCTGGAACTAGAGGGTATTATGCTAAGTGAAATAAGTCAATCAGAGAAAGACGAGTATCATATGATCTCACTGATATGAGGAATTTGAGAAACAAGACTGCTGATCATAGGGGAAGGGAGGGAAATATTAAACAAGTTGAAACCAGAGAGGGAGACAAACCATAAGAGACTCCTAATCTCAGGAAACAAACTGAGAGTTGCTGGAGGGGAGGGGGATGGGAGGGATGGGGTGGCTCGGTGATGGACATTGGGGAGGGTAAGTAGTATGGTGAGTGCTGTGAACTGTGTAAGACTGATGAATCACAGACTTGTACCCCTGAAACATAATACATTATATGTTAATAAAAAAAATTAATAAAAAAGAGGGGGAATGAAATGCACACAAATAAGTTACTGGTATTTCAGAAACAGCAATCTGAATCCAATTATTTAAATATCAGATATTTCTTGATTAATTATTGAAGCCTGAGAATAATTCTCCATGGCTCTCAGCTCTGCTTTCTGGGCTTTTGATTACTCCCCCTGAAGTCATCTTTCCTTCTTTTTAAAATAAAATTTTAATGTTAGAATAGTTTCAGATCTCTAGAAACTTGGGCAAGGTACTCAGCTCCTCCAAGCCTCAGTTTCCTCATCTTGCTTTCTTTGTTTTGAATGCCCTCTAGTATTTTCACCCACTTGCTTCTCCAAACTAGAAAACTCCTACTTGATTTTCCAGTCCCCTCTCCAGTGTGCATTCCCTGCCTAACCCCCAGTCAGTGTACAGGTCCATTCTCCTGGCATATGCTCCTTCCGCATCTTGTCATGTGCACATGAATGCAGTGCATTAGAATTTTTTCTTTTCTTGTCTCTTGTCTTTGTTTGTTAGCCCCTTGAAGGCTGGAATCCAAATCAGTGTCTGGAAGAGAGAGGGCACTTAAATATTTCCTGAATAAATTGAATACATTAAAATATGAATACACAGTAAGTGTATAGATTCATGTAACTACCATTAACAATCAGGATACAAATCAGGTTCATCACTCCATGAAACTTCTTGCTATCCTTTCCTTTACCCCTAAACCCTGGGGATCACCACTCTATTCTCCACCCTAAGGTTTTGCCTTTTCCTGAATGTCATATACATGAAATGATAGTGTGCAACCTTTTGAGACTGATTTCTTTTACTCAGTTCGATGCCTTTGACAGTCATCCAAATTGTTATGTATTTCAATAATTTATGATTTTGAGTATTTATACAGCTGAGTAGTAACTCACTGTATGGATGTACCACAGTTTAAATATATGCTTAACTTTATAAGGAATAGCAATTGTTTTCCAGAGTAGCTATATCATTTTACATTTCCACTCATTATGTATCAGAGTTCCAGTTGCTGTGAATCTTTTCCAGATCTTAGTATTACCTCTATTTGAGCGGGGGGGGGGGGCGTCCATTTTAATAGATGTGTAATGGTATCTCATATGGTTTTAATTTGCTTTTCCCTAATGGTCAATAATTTTGAACAAATTGCCATGTGCTTATTTGTCATCCGTATGTTCTCTTTGTTGAAGTGTCTGTTCAGTTCTTTTGCCCATTATAAGAATTGCATTGTTTATATTCCAACTGTTGAGTTTTGAGAGTTCTTTATATGTTCTGGGTACAAGTCCCTTGTTAGTTAAATATTTAAAATTTTTTTTTGTCCAATCTGTAGCTTGTTCTTTAATTATCTTAACAATGTTATTTTGATGAGGCCCAATTTATCTTTTTTTTTTTTAATGGATAGTGCTTTTGGAGTCATATCCATGAACTTTTGCCTAAAGATTTTCTCCTGTCTTCTTCTAAACTTTACACTTTTACATCTTATATTTATATCTGTGATCCATTTTGAGTTATTTTTTAAAAGATTTTATTTATTTATTTGGCAGAGAGAGATAGAGAAAGCACAAGCCGGGGGAGCTGCAGAGGGAGAGGGAGAAGCAGGCTTCCTGCTGAGCAGAGAGCCTTACTCGGGGATCAGTCTCAGGACCCTAGGATCATGACTTAAGCTGAAGGCAGATGCTTAACCAACTGAGCAAGCCAGGCACCCCATTTTGAGTTATTTTTGTATAAGATGTGAAAGATATGTCAAAATCCAATTTTTCACATGTGGATGTCCAATTGTTCCAATGCCAATTGTTGGACAGACCAAGCTTTCCCTATCGAATTACCTTTGCACCTTTCTCAAAGGTAAATTGGTCATATTTCTGGATTATCTACTACTCTGTTCAGTTTATCGAGATGTCTCACTATCCAGAAATACCATGCTGTTTTGATGACTGTAGATTTATAGTAAGTCTTATAATTACATAATGCAATTTACTCACATTTACTCTTTCTTTTTTCTTCAAAATGGACTATTCTAGCTCCTTTGCCTTTTCATATAAACTTTAGAATCAGTTTGTCTATTTCTAACAAAAAATCTTTCTTGGATTTCATTGTAATTGCATTAAATCCATAGAACAATTTGAATCTTCAAATACATTAGAACAAAATGCCTCTCCACTTATTTAGGTCTTATTTAGGTCAAGATTTCTTTCATCACCATTTCATACTTTTCAGCTTACATGTTCTGCATATGTTTTATTATATTTTTACACAACTATTTCATTTTTAGGAGGACTTATTTAAAATGGTATTTTTACAGATTTTCATTCCCAATTATAGTTCATTGCCTGACTTCTGTGTGTGATTTTGTATACTGAGATTTCGCTAACTTCATTTACTAGTTCTAGGAGTCATTTTTTTTAAATAGACACTTTGGGATTTTCTATGTAGACAAACATGTGATCTATTTAAAAGTACACTTTATTTTTTCCTTTTCCATCTGTATGCCTTTTATTTTTCTTGTTTTATTGCATTGGCTAGGACTTCCAACATCTATATTTATGAAGGAGACTGATCTACAATTTTCTTTGATGCTATTTTTGGTATTTAGTATCTTTGGTTTTGATTTTGGCTGGTCTCATAAAATGAATTGGGAAGTATTCCCTTTTTTCTATTTTCTATTAAATATTGTGTAGAATTTGCATTACATCTTCTTTAGATGTTTGGTAGAATTCTCTAGTGAAACCATCTGGCCTGGAGATTTCCTTTCCAAAGGTTATAAAAATTAATTAATATTTTTAATAGTTAAAGAATTCCTTGGGTTATCTATTTCATCTTAGATGAATTTTGGTAGTTGGTATCTTGTAAGGAATTAATACACTTAATCTAAGTTGTTGAATTAGTAGTGTGCACATAGTTGTTTGTATAGCTATGGGGGTATGATGAGCTATTCCTCCTTTCAGTCCTGATATTGGTAATTAATATCCTCTTTCCTTTTTCTTTGTTAGGCTGGCTGGAGATTTATCAATTTTCTTTAGTTTTTTCAAGGGACCGGATTTTAGTTCATTGATTTTCTCTTTTCAATTTCATTAGTTTTTTTTTCCATTTCTATTATGCTTGCTTGAGTTTATTTTGCTCTTCTCTTTTTACTTTCTTAAGATGGGATCCTAGACCTTTGATTTAAAAACTTTTTCTTTTCCAATATAAACATTGAATTTCTTTTCTAATATAAATATCCCTGTAAGCCCTGCATTAGTTACATCCCAAACATTTTGATGTGTTGTATTTTGATTTTTGTTCAGTTCAAATATTTTCTAATTTTCTCTGAGACTTCCTTTTTTGACTCACAAATTAATTAGAAGTATGTTGCTTAATAGCCAAGTATTTGAAGACTTTCTAATTATTGTTCTGTTATTGATTTTTATTTTAATTCCATTAGAGTCAGAGAAAATACTCTGTAGGGTTTTGATTCTTTTAAATTTATTGAGATTTGTTTTATGGCCTAGGATATAATCTACCTTGGTGAATTTGTCATGTGCACTTGAAAACAATTTGTATCCTGCTCTTGTTGGATGGAGTGTTCTATAAATGTCAATTAGGTCAAGTTCGTTGATAGTGTTGTTCAGTTGTTCTATATTCTGATTTTTTGCCTACTTGTTCTATTGATTATTGAGAGAACAATGTGAAGTTTCCAACTTTATCTGTGGTTTGTCCATTTCTCCTTTCACTTTTATTTCTTTTTGCTTCATGTAGTTTAAAGCTCTGTTGTTAGGTGCAATATATGTTAAGGATATGGTTGTTAGATTTAGCAAAAACAACAAAACAAAAAATGACTAGGATGAATTTTAGATACACAATAAGTAATTTGTCAGTATAAGTACATCCTATGCAACATTTGCATTTTATCTGGCAACCCTAATCCAGGATTGTTAGGTCTTCTTGATGAATTGACCTTTATTAATTTGTAATGTCTCTCTTTATCCTTGCTAATTTTCCTTGCTCTGACGTCTATTTGATATTAAAAGTGATTCCAGTTTTGTTTTTCCCCTTAGCCTTTTTTTTATTAGTGTTTTCATGGTCTAAGCACACCAAACAGAGACAGACGTTGTCAGATTTAAAAACAAGAATAGCAACACCAATAACCATGTGCAATCTACCAGAAATTCATTTTAAATATAATGATATTGATTATATTATGTGTCAAGTACTATACCAAATGCAATTCTATTTAGGCAGACAAAACACCAGAGTTATCACTTTTACCAGTTAGCAGAAGAGGAAACTGCAGCTTGAAAATGATATAATTATTGCTTGAGGTCATACAGCTACTAAATAACAGAATCAGAATTGAAAGCTTAGCTTGATTCCCAAAGTTCATATCTTAACTACTAGATTATTCTGGTTACTTTGCCTGTAAACCAGGAGTTAGCAACTTTTTTTTTTTAAAGGACCAGATAAATATTTTAGTCTTTGCAGGTAATGTGGTTTCTTTTGCAACTGTTCAACTCTGCCTGTAGCCCAAAAGCAGCCACTGATAATCTATAAATAAAAAAGTGTGGTTGTGTTCTGATAAAACTTTATTTTAAAAAAAGGTGGTCGATTAGATTTGGCCCGTGGGCTTCTGTTTGGCAATTTCTGCTTCTAAGTTATGGGTAGATTTTTCAGTTCTTGTCTCCTGTGGGCTATATTTCTCTGGTTCTTGATTTACGAGTTCATTCCAGGTCATCATAGCTAACAGTATAGCTTAATTCACATTTCAAGCAGTCACGTGTCCTATTCCCTTACCTAAGATCTGTTTCTCTGATAAAGAACACTAGCTTTTTTTTTTTTTTTGGCTTAGCAGGTCCCTATAATAAATGCATGATTCAGAGACAGAAGAATAGGAAGAGTGATATACAAGGCTCTAAGAGAACAAGGAGAAAGAGATGTTGAACACACACAATCTGCCTTCACTGTGCAGCCTGGTTGCTGAATCTAGTTCAAATATACATGTGATTCCAGCCTACTACATCCCTGAAAGAATTATTTGGTTCCTTCTTGTATGCCTCTAGGGTTATGGGACTCTCAATCCCTAAAGCTAGTCCTTCCTGTATCTTCCTTGGGGATGGAATAAGTAGACTGCCCTCGTTCTTGGAAATGTTTTGTAAATAATGAACCAAAATGTGTCTGTGTGTGGTTTGTTTCCATTGTTCGAGTTTTAGCCTTTGAAGTTACACAAAATGAATGTAATGTCTTCAACAGGCAGTCTGGGATTGTAAATTTATTTTCTACTGCGGGGGGTCGGGAATACTAGATCTCAGTGGTAGCATCAATAGCAAAAGCAAAATGCTTAGAAATAAACGTAAAAAGAAATTCCAGGACTTATGTGTAGAAAATTTCACACATTTTTGAAAATATAAGAAAAATGGAAACAAATGGAGAAACACACATGAGAAGACAATACTATAAAAATGCTGATTCCTACCAAATTAATCATTAGATGTAATATAATTCTTATTCAAACTCCACAATTTTAGCTTTTAGAGGGGGGTATTTTGCAGCTAGGTCTTTCAGGGAAGCTGACTGAGACTGAGTTTAGCATGGGAGTGCTTGTGGACTGAGGAAAGATGGGGGTGTGTGTGTGTGGAAGAAGCAAGGCTGGATAGAGGGAAAACCTGATCTGCAAAACAGTGTCAGGCTTCCTCTGTCCCCATGGAGAGCATGTCACTAGGTTGAATCTTTAGTTATACCAAGTCAGGACTCCCCTAACCCCCAGTCAGTCAGTTTTCAAATGCAGGCTGCTTCTGGAAGGAGGCCTCTGTCAGTAAAGTTCATCTAAAATATGGGGGAAATCTTGCCCCATAAGATATTATAGTATGAAGCTATCTACAGTCATTAAAAGAGTAAATTATTGGGTGCCTGGGTGGCTCAGTTGGTTATGTGACTGCCTTCAGCTCAGGTCATGATCTTGGAGTCCCAGGATCCAGTCTTGCATCGGGCTCCCTGCTTGGCGGGGAGTCTGCTTCTCCCTCTGACACTCCTCCTTCTCATGCTCTCTGTCTCTCATTCTCTCTCTCAAATAAATAAATAAAAAAGAGTAAATTATTGGCATAAGTATAGAGAGACCGATCAGTGAAACAGAAAGGCAAGACCAGAGCCAGACCCTTGCATGTTTAGAAGCTTAGTACATAAGGGGGCGGAGCAAGATGGCGGAGGAGTAGGAGACCTGGATTTCGTCTGGTCTCAGGAATTCAGCTGAATAGGGATCAAACCATTCTGAACACCTACGAACTCAACAGGAGATTGAAGAAAAGAATAGCAACAACTCTCTGAAAAGAAAAGCGACCACTTTCTGGAAGGTAGGACGTGCAGAGAAGTGAATCCGAGGCGATATTCGGGAGGATAGACGGCGGGGGAGGGGACCTCCGTCGGCCGCTTCTGGCAAGTGATAGAGCCGCGGAGCACAAAATCGGACCTGTTAGAAGTTGGCTCCGCTGAGGGACATCGCTCCAGTGGCTAAGCGGGGGGTGGAACCCTTGCGGGACAGTGTGGTCTCAGGACCCTCGGGGTCACAGAAAGACCAGAGATGCCTGAGTGCAGCAGAGCTCCCAGGTATCAGAGGGGGGAAGCTGGCTGCAGAGACGGAGCCGAGGCGCGGGGTCTCAGCTCAGGGTTGCCATAAACTGTGATCGGTGACAGTCGGGCCACTGCTCCTCCAGCAGGGACCCAACAAGCGGCAGATCCGGGGAGACCCCCCCTTCCTCCCCTGGGAGGAGCGGCGCGGGAGTGCACCGCAGGGATCTGCTGGGTTTGGAGACTCCACACCAGGTCAGGTGTCAAGAGATAGAAACGCTCAGTCACAGGCCGTGTGAGCACGGAGTGCGGCTGGAGACCGGGGAGACGGGAGTGACTGACTGCTTTTCTCTGGGGGCGCACTGAGGAGTGGGGCCCCGAGTTCTCGGCTCCTCTGGGGCGGAGATTGGGAGGCCACCATTTTCACTGTCGTCCTCCAAAGCTGTATGGAAAGCTTGCAGGGAACAAAAGCTCCCAAGAGCAAACCCGAACAGATTGCTTAGCCGGGACCGGCAAGGGCGGGGCAATTCTGCCTCCGGCAAAGACATTTGGGAACCACGGCAACAGGCCCCTCCCGCAGAAGATCAGCACGAACAGCCAGCCAAGACCAAGTTTACTGATCAATAAGAACGGCAGAACTCCAGCACTAGGGGAATACTGCATATAGGATTCATGGCTTTTTTACCAGAATTAATTATCTTTCAAAGTTGATTTTTTTAACTGTTTTTTTTTTTGAATTTTTCTTTTTCCCCTTTTCAACCAACATCTTATCAATCCCTTTTTTTAAAAAAAGAATTTTTATTTTTCATTTTTAGAGTCATATTCTATCCCTTCATAGTAGTTACCCTTATTTTTGGCATATATATATAAGTTGTTCTCTCTTTAAAATTTTGAGATACAGTCTCTTCTAACATATCAAAATACACCCTAAATCTCTAGTGTATGGCTTTGTTCTAGTCTCCTGCCTGATCACATTCTCTCCCCATTTTTTTTTCTTTCTTTCCTTTTTTTTAATCCTCTTCTTCCTTTTTTCAAACATCTTCTTGTCAATTCCTTTTTTAAAATTTTTTATAATTTTCATCTTTACAGGCGTATTCCATCCCTTCATCATATCAACCCTTATTTTGTACATATATAAGTCTTTCTTTCTTTAAAATTTTAGGAGGCACTTTCTTCTAACAGACTAAAATACACCCAATACCTAGTGTGTGGCACTGATCTATGCACTAGCCTGATCATATTTGATCATATTCTGTTTTTTTTGGTTCTGTTTTTGTTTGTTTTTATCTTTTTCTTTCTTTTTTTTCCCTCCCTTTCTTTTTTCTTTCTTTCCCCCTGGTTTCAGGTCTTTTCTGATTTGATTAGAGTATATTTTCTGGGGACGTTGTTAACCTGTTAGCATTTTGTTCTCTCATTCATCTATTCTCCTCTGGACAAAATGACAAGATGGAAAAAGTCACCTCAACAAAAAGAACAAGAGGTAGTACCGTCTGCCAGGGACCTCCTCAATACGGACATTAGTGTGATGTCGGACCTAGAGTTCAGAATCATGACTTTAAAGATACTAGCTGGGCTTGAAAAAAGCATGGAAGTTATTAGAAAAACGCTTTCTGGAGAAATAAAAGAACTAAAATCTAACCAAGTTGAAATCAAAAAGGCTATTAATAAGGTACAATCAAAAATGGGGGCACTAACTGCTAGGATAAATGAGGCAGAAGAGAGAATCAGTGATATAGAAGACCAAATGATGGAAAATAAAGAGGCTGAGAAAAAGAGAGATAAACAACTACTGGATCACAAGGGCAGAATTCGAGAGAGAAGCGATACGATAAGACGAAACAACATTAGAATAATTGGGATCCCAGAAGAAGAAGAAAGACAGAGAGGGGCAGAAGGTATATTGGAGCAAATCATAGCAGAGAACTTCCCTAATGTGGGGAAGGAAACAGGCATCAAAATCCAGGAGGCACAGAGAACCCCTCTCAAAATCAACAAAAATAGGTCAACACCCCAACATCTAATAGTAAAACTTACGAGTCTCAGAGACAAAGAGAAAATCCTGAAAGCAGCTCAGGAGAAGAGATATGTAACCTACAATGGTAGAAACATTAGATTGGCAACAGATCTATCCACAGAGACCTGGTGGGCAGAAAGGACTGGCATGAGATCTTCAGAGGACTAAATGAGAAAAATATGCAGCCAAGAATACTATATCCAGCTAGGCTGTCATTGAAAATAGAAGGAGAGATAAAACGCTTCCAGGACAAACAAAAACTAAAGGAATTTGCAAACACGAAACCAGCCCTACAAGAATATTGAAAGGGGTCCTCTAAGCAAAGAGAGAGCCTAAAAGCATGGACCAGAAAGGAATACAGACAATATATAGTAACAGTCACTTTACAGGCAATACAATAACACTAAATTCATATCTTGCAATAGTTACCCTGAATGTAAATGGGCTAAATGACCCAATCAAAAGACACAGGTATCAGATTGGATTAAAAAACAAGACCCATCGATATGCTGTCTGCAAGAGACTCGTTTTAGACCCAAAGACACCCCCAGATTGAAAGTGAGGGGGTGGAAAACCATTTACCATGCTAATGGACACCAAAAGAAAGCTGGGGTGGCAATCCTTATATCAGACAAATTAGATTTTAAAACAAAGATTGTATTAAGAGATGAGGAAGGACACTATATCCTACTTAAAGGGTCTATCCAAAACGGAAGATCTAACAATTGTAAATATCTATGCCCCTAACAGGGAGCAGCCAATTATATAAGGCAATTAATAACAAAAGCAAAGAAACATATTGACAACAATACAATAACACTGGGGGACTTTAACACCCCCTGCTGAAATGGACAGATCATCTAAGCAAAAGATCAACAAGGAAATAAAGACTTTAAATGACACACTGGACCAAATGGACTTCACAGACATATTCAGAACATTCCATCCCAAAGCAACGGAATACACATTCTTCTCTAGTGCCCATGGAACATTCTCCAGAATTGATCACATCCTAGGTCACAAATCAGGTCTCAACCGGTACCAAAAGATTGGAATTATTCCCTGCATGTTTTCAGACCACAATGCTTTGAAACTAGAACTCAATCACAAGAGGAAAGTCAGAAAGAACTCAAATACATGGAGGTAAAAGAGCATCCTACTAAAGAATGAATGGGTCAACCAGGAAATTAAAGAAGAATTAAAAAAATTCATGGAAACCAATGAAAATGAAAACACAACTGTTCAAAAACTTTGGGATGCAGCAAAGGCAGTTCTGAGAGGAAACTATATAGCAATAGAAGCCTTTCTCAAGAAACAAGAAAGTCTCAAATACACAACCTAACCCTACACCTAAAGGAGCTAGAGAAAAAACAGCAAATAAAGCCTAAACCCAGCAGGAGAAGAGAAATCATAAAGATCAGAGCAGAAATCAATGAACTAGAAACCAAAAGAACAGTAGAACAGATCAACAAAACTAGGAGCTGGTTCTTTGAAAGAATTAACAAGATTGATAAACCCCTTGCCAGACTTATCACAAAGAAAAGAGAAATGACCCAAATCAACAAAATCATGAATGAAAGAGGAGAGATCACAACCAACACCAAAGAAATACAAACAATTATAAGAACATATTATGAGCAACTCTATGCCAGCAAATTAGATACCCTGGAAGAAATGGGTGCATTCCTAGAGATGTATCAACTACCGAAATTGAACCAGGAAGAAATAGAAATCCTGAACAGACCTACAACCACTAAGGAAATTGAAGCAGTCATCAAAAACCTCCCAACAAACAAAAGCCCAGGGCCAGATGGCCTCCCAGGGGAATTCTACCAAACATTTAAAGAAGAATTAATACCTATTTTCCTGAAACTGTTCCAAAAAATGGAAATGGAAGGAAAACTTCCAAACTCATTTTATGAGGCCACCATTACCTTGATCCCCAAACCAGACAAAGACCCCATCAAAAAGGAGAATTACAGACCAATATCCTTGATGAAGATGGATGCAAAAATTCTCACCAAAATACTAGCCAGTAGGATCCAACAGTACATTAAAAGGATTATTCACCATGGTCAAGTGGGATTTATCCCTGGGCTGCAAGTTTGGTTCAACATCCACAAATCAATCAACATGATACAATACATTAACAAAAGAGAGAAGAAGAATCATAGGATCCTCTCAATAGATGCAGAAAAAGCATTTGACAAAGTACAGCATCCTTTCTTGATCAAAACTCTTCAGA